>NC_059425.1:112212664-112525131 GCF_021028975.2 Sphaerodactylus townsendi | reverse complement strand
TCCTAGGATTAAAAGACTTGTTAGATTTCTGTATAGCTGGCACAATTCAAGCACAGAGATGGCCCTAAAATAGTTTTATTCTAATTACTCTGGCCGTTTCTGCATGGCCCCCTCGCGCCCCCACGCCGGCAGGAGTTCCGTCGGCGTGGGGGCGGGAGCCTGCTCGCACGCAAGCGTGCGAGCAGGCAACAGGGAGGCCGGCAGAAGGCAGGGCGGCTCCACACGGAGCCACCTCTGCGCCCTCCCCCGCCCCACCCCCACCCCCCCCCCCCCCCCCCCCCCCCCCCCCCCCCCCCCCCGCCCGCCCCCCCCCCCCCCCACCCCCCCCCCCCCCCTCCCCCCCCCCCCCCCCCCCCCCCCCCCCGCCCACCCGCCCGCCCCCCACCCCCCCCCCCCCCCCCCCCCCCCCCCCACCACCCCCCCCTGCCCCAACCCCCCCCTACCCCCACCTCCCCTCCCCCCCCACACCCACCCCCACCCACCCCCCCCCCCCCCCCCCCCCCCCCCCCCCCACCCCCCCCCCCCCCCACCCCCCCCCCCCCCCACCCCCCCCCCCCCCCACCCCCCCCCCCCCCCACCCCCCCCCCCCCCCACCCCCCCCCCCCCCCACCCCCCCCCCCCCCCACCCCCCCCCCCCCCCACCCCCCCCCCCCCCCACCCCCCCCCCCCCCCACCCCCCCCCCCCCCCACCCCCCCCCCCCCCCACCCCCCCCCCCCCCCACCCCCCCCCCCCCCCACCCCCCCCCCCCCCCACCCCCCCCCCCCCCCACCCCCCCCCCCCCCCACCCCCCCCCCCCCCCACCCCCCCCCCCCCCCACCCCCCCCCCCCCCCACCCCCCCCCCCCCCCACCCCCCCCCCCCCCCACCCCCCCCCCCCCCCACCCCCCCCCCCCCCCACCCCCCCCCCCCCCCACCCCCCCCCCCCCCCACCCCCCCCCCCCCCCACCCCCCCCCCCCCCCACCCCCCCCCCCCCCCACCCCCCCCCCCCCCCACCCCCCCCCCCCCCCACCCCCCCCCCCCCCCACCCCCCCCCCCCCCCACCCCCCCCCCCCCCCACCCCCCCCCCCCCCCACCCCCCCCCCCCCCCACCCCCCCCCCCCCCCACCCCCCCCCCCCCCCACCCCCCCCCCCCCCCACCCCCCCCCCCCCCCACCCCCCCCCCCCCCCACCCCCCCCCCCCCCCACCCCCCCCCCCCCCCACCCCCCCCCCCCCCCACCCCCCCCCCCCCCCACCCCCCCCCCCCCCCACCCCCCCCCCCCCCCACCCCCCCCCCCCCCCACCCCCCCCCCCCCCCACCCCCCCCCCCCCCCACCCCCCCCCCCCCCCACCCCCCCCCCCCCCCACCCCCCCCCCCCCCCACCCCCCCCCCCCCCCACCCCCCCCCCCCCCCACCCCCCCCCCCCCCCACCCCCCCCCCCCCCCACCCCCCCCCCCCCCCACCCCCCCCCCCCCCCACCCCCCCCCCCCCCCACCCCCCCCCCCCCCCACCCCCCCCCCCCCCCACCCCCCCCCCCCCCCACCCCCCCCCCCCCCCACCCCCCCCCCCCCCCACCCCCCCCCCCCCCCACCCCCCCCCCCCCCCACCCCCCCCCCCCCCCACCCCCCCCCCCCCCCACCCCCCCCCCCCCCCACCCCCCCCCCCCCCCACCCCCCCCCCCCCCCACCCCCCCCCCCCCCCACCCCCCCCCCCCCCCACCCCCCCCCCCCCCCACCCCCCCCCCCCCCCACCCCCCCCCCCCCCCACCCCCCCCCCCCCCCACCCCCCCCCCCCCCCACCCCCCCCCCCCCCCACCCCCCCCCCCCCCCACCCCCCCCCCCCCCCACCCCCCCCCCCCCCCACCCCCCCCCCCCCCCACCCCCCCCCCCCCCCACCCCCCCCCCCCCCCACCCCCCCCCCCCCCCACCCCCCCCCCCCCCCACCCCCCCCCCCCCCCACCCCCCCCCCCCCCCACCCCCCCCCCCCCCCACCCCCCCCCCCCCCCACCCCCCCCCCCCCCCACCCCCCCCCCCCCCCACCCCCCCCCCCCCCCACCCCCCCCCCCCCCCACCCCCCCCCCCCCCCACCCCCCCCCCCCCCCACCCCCCCCCCCCCCCACCCCCCCCCCCCCCCACCCCCCCCCCCCCCCACCCCCCCCCCCCCCCACCCCCCCCCCCCCCCACCCCCCCCCCCCCCCACCCCCCCCCCCCCCCACCCCCCCCCCCCCCCACCCCCCCCCCCCCCCACCCCCCCCCCCCCCCACCCCCCCCCCCCCCCACCCCCCCCCCCCCCCACCCCCCCCCCCCCCCACCCCCCCCCCCCCCCACCCCCCCCCCCCCCCACCCCCCCCCCCCCCCACCCCCCCCCCCCCCCACCCCCCCCCCCCCCCACCCCCCCCCCCCCCCACCCCCCCCCCCCCCCACCCCCCCCCCCCCCCACCCCCCCCCCCCCCCACCCCCCCCCCCCCCCACCCCCCCCCCCCCCCACCCCCCCCCCCCCCCACCCCCCCCCCCCCCCACCCCCCCCCCCCCCCACCCCCCCCCCCCCCCACCCCCCCCCCCCCCCACCCCCCCCCCCCCCCACCCCCCCCCCCCCCCACCCCCCCCCCCCCCCACCCCCCCCCCCCCCCACCCCCCCCCCCCCCCACCCCCCCCCCCCCCCACCCCCCCCCCCCCCCACCCCCCCCCCCCCCCACCCCCCCCCCCCCCCACCCCCCCCCCCCCCCACCCCCCCCCCCCCCCACCCCCCCCCCCCCCCACCCCCCCCCCCCCCCACCCCCCCCCCCCCCCACCCCCCCCCCCCCCCACCCCCCCCCCCCCCCACCCCCCCCCCCCCCCACCCCCCCCCCCCCCCACCCCCCCCCCCCCCCACCCCCCCCCCCCCCCACCCCCCCCCCCCCCCACCCCCCCCCCCCCCCACCCCCCCCCCCCCCCACCCCCCCCCCCCCCCACCCCCCCCCCCCCCCACCCCCCCCCCCCCCCACCCCCCCCCCCCCCCACCCCCCCCCCCCCCCACCCCCCCCCCCCCCCACCCCCCCCCCCCCCCACCCCCCCCCCCCCCCACCCCCCCCCCCCCCCACCCCCCCCCCCCCCCACCCCCCCCCCCCCCCACCCCCCCCCCCCCCCACCCCCCCCCCCCCCCACCCCCCCCCCCCCCCACCCCCCCCCCCCCCCACCCCCCCCCCCCCCCACCCCCCCCCCCCCCCACCCCCCCCCCCCCCCACCCCCCCCCCCCCCCACCCCCCCCCCCCCCCACCCCCCCCCCCCCCCACCCCCCCCCCCCCCCACCCCCCCCCCCCCCCACCCCCCCCCCCCCCCACCCCCCCCCCCCCCCACCCCCCCCCCCCCCCACCCCCCCCCCCCCCCACCCCCCCCCCCCCCCACCCCCCCCCCCCCCCACCCCCCCCCCCCCCCACCCCCCCCCCCCCCCACCCCCCCCCCCCCCCACCCCCCCCCCCCCCCACCCCCCCCCCCCCCCACCCCCCCCCCCCCCCACCCCCCCCCCCCCCCACCCCCCCCCCCCCCCACCCCCCCCCCCCCCCACCCCCCCCCCCCCCCACCCCCCCCCCCCCCCACCCCCCCCCCCCCCCACCCCCCCCCCCCCCCACCCCCCCCCCCCCCCACCCCCCCCCCCCCCCACCCCCCCCCCCCCCCACCCCCCCCCCCCCCCACCCCCCCCCCCCCCCACCCCCCCCCCCCCCCACCCCCCCCCCCCCCCACCCCCCCCCCCCCCCACCCCCCCCCCCCCCCACCCCCCCCCCCCCCCACCCCCCCCCCCCCCCACCCCCCCCCCCCCCCACCCCCCCCCCCCCCCACCCCCCCCCCCCCCCACCCCCCCCCCCCCCCACCCCCCCCCCCCCCCACCCCCCCCCCCCCCCACCCCCCCCCCCCCCCACCCCCCCCCCCCCCCACCCCCCCCCCCCCCCACCCCCCCCCCCCCCCACCCCCCCCCCCCCCCACCCCCCCCCCCCCCCACCCCCCCCCCCCCCCACCCCCCCCCCCCCCCACCCCCCCCCCCCCCCACCCCCCCCCCCCCCCACCCCCCCCCCCCCCCACCCCCCCCCCCCCCCACCCCCCCCCCCCCCCACCCCCCCCCCCCCCCACCCCCCCCCCCCCCCACCCCCCCCCCCCCCCACCCCCCCCCCCCCCCACCCCCCCCCCCCCCCACCCCCCCCCCCCCCCACCCCCCCCCCCCCCCACCCCCCCCCCCCCCCACCCCCCCCCCCCCCCACCCCCCCCCCCCCCCACCCCCCCCCCCCCCCACCCCCCCCCCCCCCCACCCCCCCCCCCCCCCACCCCCCCCCCCCCCCACCCCCCCCCCCCCCCACCCCCCCCCCCCCCCACCCCCCCCCCCCCCCACCCCCCCCCCCCCCCACCCCCCCCCCCCCCCACCCCCCCCCCCCCCCACCCCCCCCCCCCCCCACCCCCCCCCCCCCCCACCCCCCCCCCCCCCCACCCCCCCCCCCCCCCACCCCCCCCCCCCCCCACCCCCCCCCCCCCCCACCCCCCCCCCCCCCCACCCCCCCCCCCCCCCACCCCCCCCCCCCCCCACCCCCCCCCCCCCCCACCCCCCCCCCCCCCCACCCCCCCCCCCCCCCACCCCCCCCCCCCCCCACCCCCCCCCCCCCCCACCCCCCCCCCCCCCCACCCCCCCCCCCCCCCACCCCCCCCCCCCCCCACCCCCCCCCCCCCCCACCCCCCCCCCCCCCCACCCCCCCCCCCCCCCACCCCCCCCCCCCCCCACCCCCCCCCCCCCCCACCCCCCCCCCCCCCCACCCCCCCCCCCCCCCACCCCCCCCCCCCCCCACCCCCCCCCCCCCCCACCCCCCCCCCCCCCCACCCCCCCCCCCCCCCACCCCCCCCCCCCCCCACCCCCCCCCCCCCCCACCCCCCCCCCCCCCCACCCCCCCCCCCCCCCACCCCCCCCCCCCCCCACCCCCCCCCCCCCCCACCCCCCCCCCCCCCCACCCCCCCCCCCCCCCACCCCCCCCCCCCCCCACCCCCCCCCCCCCCCACCCCCCCCCCCCCCCACCCCCCCCCCCCCCCACCCCCCCCCCCCCCCACCCCCCCCCCCCCCCACCCCCCCCCCCCCCCACCCCCCCCCCCCCCCACCCCCCCCCCCCCCCACCCCCCCCCCCCCCCACCCCCCCCCCCCCCCACCCCCCCCCCCCCCCACCCCCCCCCCCCCCCACCCCCCCCCCCCCCCACCCCCCCCCCCCCCCACCCCCCCCCCCCCCCACCCCCCCCCCCCCCCACCCCCCCCCCCCCCCACCCCCCCCCCCCCCCACCCCCCCCCCCCCCCACCCCCCCCCCCCCCCACCCCCCCCCCCCCCCACCCCCCCCCCCCCCCACCCCCCCCCCCCCCCACCCCCCCCCCCCCCCACCCCCCCCCCCCCCCACCCCCCCCCCCCCCCACCCCCCCCCCCCCCCACCCCCCCCCCCCCCCACCCCCCCCCCCCCCCACCCCCCCCCCCCCCCACCCCCCCCCCCCCCCACCCCCCCCCCCCCCCACCCCCCCCCCCCCCCACCCCCCCCCCCCCCCACCCCCCCCCCCCCCCACCCCCCCCCCCCCCCACCCCCCCCCCCCCCCACCCCCCCCCCCCCCCACCCCCCCCCCCCCCCACCCCCCCCCCCCCCCACCCCCCCCCCCCCCCACCCCCCCCCCCCCCCACCCCCCCCCCCCCCCACCCCCCCCCCCCCCCACCCCCCCCCCCCCCCACCCCCCCCCCCCCCCACCCCCCCCCCCCCCCACCCCCCCCCCCCCCCACCCCCCCCCCCCCCCACCCCCCCCCCCCCCCACCCCCCCCCCCCCCCACCCCCCCCCCCCCCCACCCCCCCCCCCCCCCACCCCCCCCCCCCCCCACCCCCCCCCCCCCCCACCCCCCCCCCCCCCCACCCCCCCCCCCCCCCACCCCCCCCCCCCCCCACCCCCCCCCCCCCCCACCCCCCCCCCCCCCCACCCCCCCCCCCCCCCACCCCCCCCCCCCCCCACCCCCCCCCCCCCCCACCCCCCCCCCCCCCCACCCCCCCCCCCCCCCACCCCCCCCCCCCCCCACCCCCCCCCCCCCCCACCCCCCCCCCCCCCCACCCCCCCCCCCCCCCACCCCCCCCCCCCCCCACCCCCCCCCCCCCCCACCCCCCCCCCCCCCCACCCCCCCCCCCCCCCACCCCCCCCCCCCCCCACCCCCCCCCCCCCCCACCCCCCCCCCCCCCCACCCCCCCCCCCCCCCACCCCCCCCCCCCCCCACCCCCCCCCCCCCCCACCCCCCCCCCCCCCCACCCCCCCCCCCCCCCACCCCCCCCCCCCCCCACCCCCCCCCCCCCCCACCCCCCCCCCCCCCCACCCCCCCCCCCCCCCACCCCCCCCCCCCCCCACCCCCCCCCCCCCCCACCCCCCCCCCCCCCCACCCCCCCCCCCCCCCACCCCCCCCCCCCCCCACCCCCCCCCCCCCCCACCCCCCCCCCCCCCCACCCCCCCCCCCCCCCACCCCCCCCCCCCCCCACCCCCCCCCCCCCCCACCCCCCCCCCCCCCCACCCCCCCCCCCCCCCACCCCCCCCCCCCCCCACCCCCCCCCCCCCCCACCCCCCCCCCCCCCCACCCCCCCCCCCCCCCACCCCCCCCCCCCCCCACCCCCCCCCCCCCCCACCCCCCCCCCCCCCCACCCCCCCCCCCCCCCACCCCCCCCCCCCCCCACCCCCCCCCCCCCCCACCCCCCCCCCCCCCCACCCCCCCCCCCCCCCACCCCCCCCCCCCCCCACCCCCCCCCCCCCCCACCCCCCCCCCCCCCCACCCCCCCCCCCCCCCACCCCCCCCCCCCCCCACCCCCCCCCCCCCCCACCCCCCCCCCCCCCCACCCCCCCCCCCCCCCACCCCCCCCCCCCCCCACCCCCCCCCCCCCCCACCCCCCCCCCCCCCCACCCCCCCCCCCCCCCACCCCCCCCCCCCCCCACCCCCCCCCCCCCCCACCCCCCCCCCCCCCCACCCCCCCCCCCCCCCACCCCCCCCCCCCCCCACCCCCCCCCCCCCCCACCCCCCCCCCCCCCCACCCCCCCCCCCCCCCACCCCCCCCCCCCCCCACCCCCCCCCCCCCCCACCCCCCCCCCCCCCCACCCCCCCCCCCCCCCACCCCCCCCCCCCCCCACCCCCCCCCCCCCCCACCCCCCCCCCCCCCCACCCCCCCCCCCCCCCACCCCCCCCCCCCCCCACCCCCCCCCCCCCCCACCCCCCCCCCCCCCCACCCCCCCCCCCCCCCACCCCCCCCCCCCCCCACCCCCCCCCCCCCCCACCCCCCCCCCCCCCCACCCCCCCCCCCCCCCACCCCCCCCCCCCCCCACCCCCCCCCCCCCCCACCCCCCCCCCCCCCCACCCCCCCCCCCCCCCACCCCCCCCCCCCCCCACCCCCCCCCCCCCCCACCCCCCCCCCCCCCCACCCCCCCCCCCCCCCACCCCCCCCCCCCCCCACCCCCCCCCCCCCCCACCCCCCCCCCCCCCCACCCCCCCCCCCCCCCACCCCCCCCCCCCCCCACCCCCCCCCCCCCCCACCCCCCCCCCCCCCCACCCCCCCCCCCCCCCACCCCCCCCCCCCCCCACCCCCCCCCCCCCCCACCCCCCCCCCCCCCCACCCCCCCCCCCCCCCACCCCCCCCCCCCCCCACCCCCCCCCCCCCCCACCCCCCCCCCCCCCCACCCCCCCCCCCCCCCACCCCCCCCCCCCCCCACCCCCCCCCCCCCCCACCCCCCCCCCCCCCCACCCCCCCCCCCCCCCACCCCCCCCCCCCCCCACCCCCCCCCCCCCCCACCCCCCCCCCCCCCCACCCCCCCCCCCCCCCACCCCCCCCCCCCCCCACCCCCCCCCCCCCCCACCCCCCCCCCCCCCCACCCCCCCCCCCCCCCACCCCCCCCCCCCCCCACCCCCCCCCCCCCCCACCCCCCCCCCCCCCCACCCCCCCCCCCCCCCACCCCCCCCCCCCCCCACCCCCCCCCCCCCCCACCCCCCCCCCCCCCCACCCCCCCCCCCCCCCACCCCCCCCCCCCCCCACCCCCCCCCCCCCCCACCCCCCCCCCCCCCCACCCCCCCCCCCCCCCACCCCCCCCCCCCCCCACCCCCCCCCCCCCCCACCCCCCCCCCCCCCCACCCCCCCCCCCCCCCACCCCCCCCCCCCCCCACCCCCCCCCCCCCCCACCCCCCCCCCCCCCCACCCCCCCCCCCCCCCACCCCCCCCCCCCCCCACCCCCCCCCCCCCCCACCCCCCCCCCCCCCCACCCCCCCCCCCCCCCACCCCCCCCCCCCCCCACCCCCCCCCCCCCCCACCCCCCCCCCCCCCCACCCCCCCCCCCCCCCACCCCCCCCCCCCCCCACCCCCCCCCCCCCCCACCCCCCCCCCCCCCCACCCCCCCCCCCCCCCACCCCCCCCCCCCCCCACCCCCCCCCCCCCCCACCCCCCCCCCCCCCCACCCCCCCCCCCCCCCACCCCCCCCCCCCCCCACCCCCCCCCCCCCCCACCCCCCCCCCCCCCCACCCCCCCCCCCCCCCACCCCCCCCCCCCCCCACCCCCCCCCCCCCCCACCCCCCCCCCCCCCCACCCCCCCCCCCCCCCACCCCCCCCCCCCCCCACCCCCCCCCCCCCCCACCCCCCCCCCCCCCCACCCCCCCCCCCCCCCACCCCCCCCCCCCCCCACCCCCCCCCCCCCCCACCCCCCCCCCCCCCCACCCCCCCCCCCCCCCACCCCCCCCCCCCCCCACCCCCCCCCCCCCCCACCCCCCCCCCCCCCCACCCCCCCCCCCCCCCACCCCCCCCCCCCCCCACCCCCCCCCCCCCCCACCCCCCCCCCCCCCCACCCCCCCCCCCCCCCACCCCCCCCCCCCCCCACCCCCCCCCCCCCCCACCCCCCCCCCCCCCCACCCCCCCCCCCCCCCACCCCCCCCCCCCCCCACCCCCCCCCCCCCCCACCCCCCCCCCCCCCCACCCCCCCCCCCCCCCACCCCCCCCCCCCCCCACCCCCCCCCCCCCCCACCCCCCCCCCCCCCCACCCCCCCCCCCCCCCACCCCCCCCCCCCCCCACCCCCCCCCCCCCCCACCCCCCCCCCCCCCCACCCCCCCCCCCCCCCACCCCCCCCCCCCCCCACCCCCCCCCCCCCCCACCCCCCCCCCCCCCCACCCCCCCCCCCCCCCACCCCCCCCCCCCCCCACCCCCCCCCCCCCCCACCCCCCCCCCCCCCCACCCCCCCCCCCCCCCACCCCCCCCCCCCCCCACCCCCCCCCCCCCCCACCCCCCCCCCCCCCCACCCCCCCCCCCCCCCACCCCCCCCCCCCCCCACCCCCCCCCCCCCCCACCCCCCCCCCCCCCCACCCCCCCCCCCCCCCACCCCCCCCCCCCCCCACCCCCCCCCCCCCCCACCCCCCCCCCCCCCCACCCCCCCCCCCCCCCACCCCCCCCCCCCCCCACCCCCCCCCCCCCCCACCCCCCCCCCCCCCCACCCCCCCCCCCCCCCACCCCCCCCCCCCCCCACCCCCCCCCCCCCCCACCCCCCCCCCCCCCCACCCCCCCCCCCCCCCACCCCCCCCCCCCCCCACCCCCCCCCCCCCCCACCCCCCCCCCCCCCCACCCCCCCCCCCCCCCACCCCCCCCCCCCCCCACCCCCCCCCCCCCCCACCCCCCCCCCCCCCCACCCCCCCCCCCCCCCACCCCCCCCCCCCCCCACCCCCCCCCCCCCCCACCCCCCCCCCCCCCCACCCCCCCCCCCCCCCACCCCCCCCCCCCCCCACCCCCCCCCCCCCCCACCCCCCCCCCCCCCCACCCCCCCCCCCCCCCACCCCCCCCCCCCCCCACCCCCCCCCCCCCCCACCCCCCCCCCCCCCCACCCCCCCCCCCCCCCACCCCCCCCCCCCCCCACCCCCCCCCCCCCCCACCCCCCCCCCCCCCCACCCCCCCCCCCCCCCACCCCCCCCCCCCCCCACCCCCCCCCCCCCCCACCCCCCCCCCCCCCCACCCCCCCCCCCCCCCACCCCCCCCCCCCCCCACCCCCCCCCCCCCCCACCCCCCCCCCCCCCCACCCCCCCCCCCCCCCACCCCCCCCCCCCCCCACCCCCCCCCCCCCCCACCCCCCCCCCCCCACCCACCCATCCCCCCCTCCTCCCCACCCCCCCCCCCCCCCCCCCCCCCCCACCCCCCCCTCCCCCCCCCCCCCCCCCCTCCTACGCCCCCCCCCCCCCACCCCCCCCCCCGCCCAGCCCCCCCCCCCCCCCCGCCCCCCCCCCCCCCCCCCCCCAAGCCGCTGCCGTTCGCTCGGCAGCGGCTTCACGGCGGCGTATTTTGAAAAGAACGCTTCTTAGTGTTCTCGGAATATGCCGGCTGCGGGCCAGCCGGGAGGCGCGGGGGCGGTGCAGCTGCGCTGCAGCTGCAGCTGCGCCACCCGTGCGAATGGCAGCCTGGAGACGGCGTTTTTACCGTCTCCAGGCCGTCATTTTCCGCCCGTGCGGAAAAGGCCCTGGATTGTCAGAAAAATCTGCAGAAAGGAAAAAATACATTGGCAGGAAGGGGAGGGGGGTTAGCCCATCCAAATGATAGAAGCAGTGCCTGTAGCTTTTAAAAGCAAATCCACTTAGTGACTGTTGTTAGGCACCCACACCAGTATTACCAGGCTTCAAGCTTTAGTTTCTGCCAGTAAAAGGCAGGGAGACATAGTAAGACCCTCTCCAGATGTATTTTGGGAGGTCTAAAGGCCAGGTCAACCAGCAACCACTGGGAAATGTATGACATTACTTACATGATTCACCCAGCACTGGCTGTCAGCTACAGTAAAAATAAAATACACCATGAAAACCAGTGTCGTATAATGACTAGCATGTTAGACTAGGATCTGGAAGACCCAGCTTCATTTTTTATTTTTAAATGTATTAAATTAAAATGTATTTTTAAATTTTAAATGTATTAATTAAAATGTACTAATTTTTAAAAATTAAAAATTAAATTAAAATGTATTTTAAATGTATTTTTAAATGTATTAAACACACATACAGAAGAAAATAATACAAATGAGGAGCCATTCAGGGTGGATTTGATTTAAATCACAATTTAAATCACTAGTCAGACAATATATAAGTCATGGTCTTCTACTCTGTTCTATAGCCCACTGCCATTATAGGTTTTCTCTTCCAGGGAGAGATTAATATGATGCACTTCAGCCTATAAACACAAGAATTCCAAGACTTGTGGAGTATTCTGCTCAAAATGTTTCACTTTAATTTTTACTCCTTGCCTCTCCCTCGTCATAGTCATTTCCTTGTGCAGATCTATTCTACTCCAAACAACCTCCTATTCATTGATACCTTAAACTTAAGAGATAAGGGTTGATTCTGCATACATAGAACAATGGGATTACGGTCTTTTTGGCAACTTCACATGTTTATTTTATAACATTTTTGCTGTAAAGAAGAAGCATGTTATCTCTACAGACACAAATTCACAGTTTTGAGAACTGCAAAACAAACATCTGTGATAATATCTTCTAGATAGAAAAGCTGCCCAAAATAGTCTTACAGAAGCCTCTGGAAGAGCATGACATTGTGAATAGATCAATGGAATTCATTTTTCAAAAAAAATTTAAACATTGCATTAATATACAGCCTCATGCTCCTTTGTGTTATAATGTATCTTAAATAGAAAACCATCTTTGCATAGATTTTTCCTCAAAAAGCACTATTATTTTTTTAAAAAAATCTGATTTAAATTTAAAAACTTTAAAAAATTCACTTTAAAATTTTCAAAATTCAATTTTTAATTTATAAAAATCACTGATTTTTATCCACCTGGAACCATTTAGTAACCTCACATCCAATAAAAAAGATAATTCCATCAAGTTATGGTAACCAAAAAAAACCTAAAAAGCCCACATAAAAAAGAAAAAAGAGAAAAAAGGGGAGAATCTGAGGTCCCCAAACTGACTTCACATATTCATTTATTAAAAATTATCTTTTGATGTAAACATTCAATAATACCTTATTCAAAATTTTCATGTTTGGCCCTCTAACTTAAAGAATTTTTAAAACTGAGCTATGCTTCAAATTCCATTGAATAAATTATAAAACTGTTCCAAATTATTTTAAAGCCATCATTCTTTTTCCTCCCCTGAATTAATCTAATTTTAATTGTAAAATTTTCAAGTGCCACTCTATTCCTTAGTTCATCATTCCATATATCTAAGGAAATCCCTTTAGCAATTTTCCAACACTGAGCAATAAGTGTTCTAGCTGCAACTAATAAAAAGTTTTTTTGATTTTTTTTTACAATGGGTGTTTTCACTGATAAATTGTGTATGGCTAGTTCAATAGTAGGATCTATTGAATCCTGAGTTATTTTAGCAATCTCTGCAGATATTGATCTCCAAAAGTTTGCTATAACTGAACATGATCACCACACGCGAATAAATATTCCCAATTCTCCACAGCCTCTTCAGCAATCTTTACTATTTTTTTTTATTATGTGGGCTATCCTAACTGGAGTTTGAGATGTCTTTAGTGCATGTTGTTGTAAACCTCTTGAGATCAATTTAAAAGGGAAGTGCTGGAATATTTGCTTCCAAGCCCTATAATTAAATTTGGTATTTAGTTCTATTTCCCAATTTGTGTTAATGGTCTGCACCAGAGTTTGACCCTGATTTAACAAGATCCTATGCATTTTAGTGATTAATTTCCAGACCCCGTTTCAAATCCCCAAGGATTGCTTGTTATTTTAAATTCAGTACAATTATTAAAGATAGTCATACTGAAATGACCTAAAGGGCAATTTTCCAGCCTTTACTGGAATTTATTTGAGGTTATTTACCGTAATGCATGAACCTATGGAGTCTGATAATCATCACAACTTGTCCCAGTCAAGAAGACTTTACATTGATATTGCCCAACCACTGCATAGTTCACCAGTGATACATGTGGTACACAAAGCAGTCCCATGAGATTTGCACAGGAATTTTTTCAAGGGGAAAATTTCATAATTGTGTGCGAGGAGTAATCATTCTCAACAAATTGCTTTGTGAAAAGAATACCTCCAACTAATAAATAATATATCGCCTCAAGATTGTTAGAAAACTGATGAGACATCAAGAATACATGTCAAGAGGAATTATCTAACCAATAACACAAGTGGTACAGGAAATGCATTATCACGAATATGCCTGCTTCTAAATTTCTGAACACACCTGATTAAGTATAATATGGGAAACAGTCCTTTTATATTTGAATAGAACGCTATTAATTATTCAAATTACCTGACAGCACAAATCCTGCTCTTTCTGTTCGCAGAGAGAAGAATTTATATCATTAAAAATGAAACATTTGGGATCACTTCCCAATATCATGTCTTCTTCCACACAAAAAGTTTGAGGGCTGGGTAATTAGATACATGTGACACTATTCACTGTGGAATAGGCTTGCATTTTTTGTGAGCCAAAAAGCCAAACACAGCCCACTTGGATCTGAGGTCTGCCTCAGACTGTGGAACCAAGGGTGCTGTCAAGCACCTGGCTAGTCATAACACATGGGTGGGAGTCTGTTTATGGCTTGGTAAATCACTAGTAGTATCTACTTCATGAGGAGACATACAAAGTTTAGAAACAATATCTATGACTGATGAGAAAGGCATTCATAAATTGCTCCAATCTGACCTCCAAATGTGTCATTCATTTGTTCTTCTTTTCCCCTGGTTTCAGAAGAAGAAAGACATTGCTGTGACATTTTTGGGCAGAATGAAGAACGGCTAGAGGCAGGCCAGATATGGCATCAAAGGCTTAAGAAATACAGTAAGCGAAGCATATAGTTCTATCTGATCAATGATGGCCCCAAACAGGAGGAGACTCTGGCATAGTTCTCTATCTTATTCTAGTTATGGTCCATACAGGCCACAACTACATATTAAACTGCCATTAACTGAGTCACTTTCCTCTCTAAAAGCCCAGATAAATGCTTCCAAACAGGGGGCTATACATTCACAACTCCAAAGTGTTGCTAGTAGAAGCTCTCTGTGTTTATCACTTGTCAAGATTTGAAGTGAAGCAATCTCCATGGAGATTTTCTTTTTTCACCTTCCATGTCCTGAACAACTTCACACTGGTTGCACTTGGACATCGCAACACACTTGTTTGGTCTTGAGACACTATCTCAGTTGGTTGTCATGCTCACATGCTTCCCTTCCTTCTCACCTCACGTGCCTCCAATGCAGACATCTGAGCATCCTGAAGAAACTACTCCCTTAAATGCTTAGCCCACACAAATCATGGGGAAGTTTTCTAAACAATGGCTTAACCCTGAATTATAATCCCAGTTCCTGGGGAAGAACTCTAGCCCAGGAAGCTGAATTTGGTCCGCACAGTTAACTTTCATGAAAAGCAGAAGAGTTCAAACAAACTATTGTTTCCACATGACTTGTCAATAGTGTTTTTCTCTTGAGGCATAACCATACAAAAAAAAATGTCTGTTAGTTATATAAATATAGGGACATCTATGTACAACACATACCACATTAGGTTTTAGGTAGTGAATGACCCCCACTTCAGCAGTTCTTTTGAAAAGACACATGCATTACCGTTCTTGGTTTGTTTGTTTTCCCCACTCCAGCCCTGTAAAAACCACCACTTGGACAAGATTTTCAACTATATTGATCACCAAATTACTTTTTTTTTAAAAAAAATGAAGTTATGTAAGAAAAAGAAAGATCTGCTTATCTCATGCTTACCTGGCATTTCTTAGTGAGCACAATTTGGATTCATTTAAATTAAGGAGGATTTTGCTTGCTTTTTCCAGGGTTTGGCATGTAAGATTGGGTTCTCCTTCTTGCAAACAAGTAGTCTTCAGTGTTTTTACAGCAGTGATTACTACAGAAACTATAGCTCTTGGACTTCTTATCTTGGAGGATGGACAAAATAAAACAAACTGAAAACAATACTACAATGAATGGTATAAATGAAGAAAAAAGGTCTACAGCACAAAGAACAGTGTGAAAAGGAACACAAGCTTAAATATTGTTGTGTAAGAAAGGGAGGAAAATAATACAAGAATGAGAATAAGTAAAATGATAGGCTGGAACATCTGGGAAGGTAAATACAAAGAAAAGATAAAGTTCTATTAATGACACAGCAAATGGAATCATTTCAGCAATCTGTGGCTTGGTCCAGCAAAGATTCTGTACGCCAGATCCCACTGGCTTCAAGGAAATAAGCTCTCAAAGAAGTAATGTTAACATTACATATTGTGTCTTAGCAATAGATATGAACTAGTAGCTTTCCTTACACCTAAAATGACTGCAACATCTAATAAAAGATGTCATGCTTTTGATATAACTATTATGATTTCATTCATAATCAACACCCACATGATTTTGTAAAATTAAACAGCATTATGTATGCATTATATGCAATTTACTGGTAGAAGGATATAAAAATCTACTCATTCAATACGTAACTGTGAGTGGATCACATAGCTGTCAGCTGGAAATTGCTGATATTGCTGGAATATTCACTCTTCCATTATGCATATGATGTAAACTACATTCAATTCCCAACATAGTTTTGAGAAAAAATATTGTGTAAATGAGGCACATATGCAAACACTTCTTGCTTTCTCCCACTGCTCTAGAGCACACAAGAGAATTCCACCTGATGACCATGTTTCTCTGAAATGTCAGGTTTTTAAAAACAACAACTTTCTGCTTCTGTAATCCTATTAACCCAATATCAGAATTACATTGCAAGCCACAATTGTGAATACTTTAAAACTAATACTGCCATCCTAAGCAGAGTAACACCTTTCTGAACCCATTGCCTTCAATGGGTTTAAAGAGTGTAACTCTGCTTAGGAAGACTCTGACAGTCACAGAAATTTAAGAGATATATCCATATCATATAAGAATTTGAAGGAAAAGATGCCTGAATATCTATGCCATATTTTTGGCTGAAACCTTTTACCTATATGGCTTATTAAATAAAAATCTACCTGACTCACTGACAAGGGTTCATCTGCACTTCGATCATCCGAAGACTTTGGAACTTCTAGTCTGTCAATGAAAGCCTGGAGTTCTTTTCTAAATGCCTTCATCTGGGCATTTATCCGATAAAGAAGTTCGTGCTCCCGTATCCTACTGCCATCGTCTTCATCATCCATTAGTCCAAAGAGATCTCCATTTGCCACATAAATTCTTGCCTCTGCAATGATAGTGCTCGTGTCAGAAATCAGGCGGTCTATCGTCTTGCCAAGACGCTCTGCTTCACAGCGGATATCCTTCATCTGTTGCCGGTCTGTGAAACTCTTCTGCCACCCTGATGGGGCTGGATAGAATGATCTAGTGGGGGTCAGGCAACGGATGTTGCGGACTTCCTCCGAGTCACTTTCCCCACCAATGGGCCCTTCTCTTTTGCGATGTGGGGGACGGGAGTCATCATCACTTTCTTTTTTCCCTGCATCACTTTCAGCATCACTGTCTCTGGGACTGCCCCGGATCCCTAGATGAGAAGCTAGGTCATAGCGCTGCATGTTGGACATCAAGACTCTATTTTCGTACTGAAGTTGCATGACTTTACCACTGAGTTCATTGATCTGCATGCGAGCAGCTTTGAGCTCTTCCTGCAGAGCTTCTGTCTTGGCACTATCATGGTGCCTTGAACTGTCATGAGCCCCAGACTTGTATTTGTATTTGTTTAGCTCTGTTGTGATCCGCTTATTTTGTTCTTCCACATCTGCTAAGTTTCTCCTTAGCAATTCGGTTTCATCCTCAACTAGCTGCAGATGCTGTCGTAACTCTGACAGAGATTCGCTCTGTTCCCTCATGAGAGGATTGGCTGTCCCTGAGAAGTCATCGCCTCTTAAGTCATCAAGCTCTGCTTTCAGCCCTCTGTTTTCTACTTCCAGCTCCACTATTTTTCTTCCCAGAATATTTGCTTCTTCTTCTACTAACCTCAGACGAAGCTTAAGTTCTGCTTCTCTTGTGGTAGGAGGACCTCCAGCTTCCCCTTTTGGTAAGGGGCTGTCTAGATCACCATAGAGAGATCTGTATTTTTGAAGGTCATGCTCAAATCTGTCCTTCTCTTTATCTATTTTAGCCATTTTTTTCCTCATGAGGGCAGCCTCCTCTTTGACAAACTGCAACTGGCATTTCAAATCTTCATTGTCCTCCTCATTGTAAAAAAAAACAAAACAGCAACACAATCAGTATTTATTTTACATGGGAGCAAGGCTACCAATAGCAATTCAATGCCAATTAAAAAGATACCATTGTATAGAATGCAAGTTGGGCTGAACTCAATAGTTTTCCTATCAGTCTCAACAGGGGAAAGATTATATTTTCATCTAGTTTTCAAATATTAAATGTCAGTGCAGTTGTAAGAAACCACATGCTGCCATTAAATCCACAGTAAACCCAGAACACTACTCCTCAGCTGCATTTAGCAATAAAAACAAAATCCTAAGTCATCTCCAGGGGCTTTTCCACATACCATGCCATCACAAATGTGAGCATGCTATCAGGAATACTCTCAGCCAAAGCTGCAGCCAATGATATCTTTACAAAGAGTATACTGGATTTACAAACATGTTAACCTTCTTTCCATTATCAATAGAAAGGGTATCATTTGTGGCATCTCCTCAGGAGAATATAATGGAAACACTGATTAAATTTATTATTGTAATGGACAATGGTGGTAAATACTAGGGGTTTATTAAGAATGTCTCTATACATAATCATCAAATACACATGACTAGCCATAACTAAATGTATGCACGGTATTATGAATGTCCTTAAATAAACACACTGCTGTGTTTATTGACATACATTTCAAGATCTGGATTACGGTCCCATAAATAAGTACCACAAAAACAGCCAATATTGTTTATTGTGGAAAAGTCTGAACACATATATAAGGAGACAATTCCTTGCATCAGGTCAAAATTATTGGTCCAGGTAGCTCAATATCATTTACTCTGACCGGTAACAACCCTAAAATATTCAAGCAAAGAGGACTTTTTCCAATACCCGCTACCAGAATTCCTGTAACTGGAAGTACCGTGACCCATCCCCATTTAAGGAGCACTATACTCCCCATCCAAAATGGGCACAGGATACCATGAGCTAGTCAGAATTATTTTTAGCTTACTTCAGTAGGTGTCTGCTGTGACTTTTTTTCTGATTTCTGCAAGTCTTTGCTTCCTCTTCTTTTCATGGATTGCTATGAAAGAAGGATCAGTTGTAAATATTTTTAATGTGTACAATCCAAATCCATTTTTAAATTACCAATCAAAACATCTGAATATTCCTTTTCATACCTGTAGCTCTGCAATCCAATGGAAAAATAACACTATGAAATTTACACAAAATAATATTAATTGTTAAGAACACTAACAGTGCTGTATATCCTTCTAAGTTCATGGATGTCAAAGGATTTAAAGGGGTAAATTCTTCACAAGGTGGCAATATTAATGATCAAATCATTTCCCAATCACTACACAAGGCCCCGGAAGGCTCATAATATGTTCTAAAATTGAACTTTCTCATAATTTCACAGGTAAAACATGTAATTATCTGAAGACCAAAGATAATTTTAAATTGTCATCTTAATTTTTTTACTTGATTTACCAGTTTCAATGACAATTTTTTGAAACCACAAGCGAGTGCAATTTCAACTTAAATAAACTACTTTGCAAAAGTCAAAGTTCTTATTAGGGTCTTTTGTGACTGGAACTGATATTGAAGTTAATTAATCTCTTTTTAATTGGCACTGTGGCCCTTTCTGCACTGGCCAATAACAGCGCTCTAGGGACGGCAAAAACGCCGTCCCTAGGGAGCTGCTCGCATGGGGGGGGGCAGTTGCATCGCAGCAGCGCCGCCCTCGCTCCCCACCAGCAGCACAAAGCCGCTGTTTCCCAACCTCACTCCTCGAGCGAGGTTTTCTGGAAACAGTGGCTTCCAGCCACTGCCGTGCGAACGGCAGTGGCTGGAAGGCGCCATCCCCCCCCTTCCCGAACGACATACCTTCCCTGCGACCTTCTGGCGCGTCGCCCAGGCCTGGGGACACGCCCCCTGCCCTGCGACTCCAGAGCGGTCGAGCAGGGCAGGGTGTGTGTCCCCTGGCCTGGGCGACGCGCCAGAAGGTCACAGGGAAGGTATGTCATTTGGGCGACGGCACAGCACTGCGCCGTCTTCCCTGCCCCTACCGGGCCCGTTAGTGCGAACGGTCCCGAAGGGGTGCGGCGCAGTGCTTCATAATTTGGTTAGGAAGTGACCATCCCCACTCACAAAAGACCCAAGCATTCAAAATAGGCAGAAAATTAATCCTGCAAGCAAAGCAAAAGTAACTTGGTTCATTTTATAGCAAGATATTGCATACATAACTGAATATAATTAGCAACAACTTCTGTGTCATCTTGTGATGTATATTAAGATGTAACTGATTTGTGTCTCTGGGTAGCAAAATCTCACAAGATTGCTGTAGTCACCTGATGTAGTCACCACTAAGCCCACAGAATTGTTTAAGATCAATTTCTGGAACTTGTGCTACATCTAAGGTGGATTCCGCACAGGCTAAAAACAGTAGTGTGAAAATAGTGTGAAAACTGTGTAAACCCTTTTACACCGTTTTGAACCATTTTACACTGTTTTCACGCCGCTGTTTTCAGCCCATGCGGAATCCGCCTAACCCATAAAAGATATCTCTGCATGCTCAACAGAATCTCATCTTCATTGCTAGTGTTAAATATCATGAAGAGAAGGCCACATACAAAGTGTGTAACCAAACAGTAACATTATTGTGTATGTGTAAAGTGTCCTCAAGTCACAGCCGACATATGGCAACCCCAGGAAGGGGCCTTTGAGGCAAGTGAGAAGAAGCAAAGGTGGTTTGACATTGTCTTCTTCTACAGAGTCTTTGTTCATAAGCTCCCTTCGAAGCAGGGTGGATAACAATATGATTTTTTTTCAATTTAAATCGGATTTTTTAAATGAAATACTTTTTTTGAGGAAAAATCTATCAAAAGGTAGTTTTCTATTTAAAGATACATTATACATTAAAGATACATTATACAAGTCATCCATCATGAAATAATTATGTAGTATGAGGCTATTTATTCATGCAATGTTTAAATTTTTTGGTAAATAAATTCCATTAACACATTTACAAGGTCATCCTCTTCCAGAGGTTTCTAGAAGATTGTTTTAGGCAGTTTTTCTATCTCAATGGTATATATCACCAGATGTGTGGTTTTGCATTTCTCAAAACAGTGAAGTTATGACAGCAGAGATAACATGCTTCTTCTTTACAGCAAAAATGTTATAAAATAAATATATAAATCTATGTACACAGAAGCTCAATCCCCTATCTCTTAAGTGCTACATTTTAGATCTGCACAAGAAGCTCAGTGTGTGGAGGGAAAGACAAGTAGTAAAAATGAAAGTGAAACCATTTAAGCAGAATATGCCACAAGTCTGCGATCTTTGTGTGCATAGCATGAGGTTTATCATATTAGTTTCTCCTTGGAGGAGAAAACCTATACTGGCAGCAGGCTATAAAAGAGACCCATTTGGGAAATATTTTAATGAAGTTCCTCTAGCTATGGGTAAGGTAGCCATACAGGCAAAATGCAAACACTGCAACAAACTAATAAAACAGCCTCATGAGAAGCGCTTTGATGAAGATGTCAAAAGAAAGATGTTTGAAGAGGCAGAATCTTCAGGTTGGTAAAAGTTGTGATTCCATATTTATTGAAGACTGCCCTGAGGAACTCTCACATTTGAGCAAAAATATATTTATTTTTACTGCATGTTATGAAACGTTGAAGAAATAAAGAGCTGAAAGAGAATAGTCACAGATAACTGCAAATGTATCCAAGATGAGAAGAAATTCAGAAGTGCATGAAAAGAATACAAAAGTATAACAGACAGGTTGCAGGGTTCATTTGCTGCACCTCCTAGAGAGTGTACAAGAAATATAGACATAGGGGTGTTCCAGGTTGTATGGCCATGTTCTAGTATGGCTTGTGTTCTAGTAGTGCTCATGTTCTAGTAGCATTTTATCCTGATGTTTTGCCTGCATCTGTGGCTGCCATCTTCAGAGGATCAATTTAAAGAACATATAGACATATGTTGTTTAAATTGCTAAATACTTCCATAACAATCATTTTGCAGTAGCAGCTCTGAAAGGAATGGGTGGAACCAAGCTAAAGCTTCCACAAGATGTTAGATGGAATTCTGCAGTGGACAAGAACTGCTCTATTTTGATGACAATTTGTGAACAAAATCGAGAGAAAATAGATGGCACTGTTGCGGCCAAAATAATCAACACTGGACTTAAGGGAAATACTGAAGTTATGCTGAGAATCTTGAAACCTATTTCTGAACTTTAAACAAAATATAGAAAAATAGCTGTTTACTGCTGATGCTGGTGAAAAGGAACTGAGTGAGCACTTAAAAACAGAACTGCACAATGACAGTAACGTTAAAAAATGCAAGCATTAAAAAAAGCAAATGGGACAAGCATTGTCTCCAGCTCATTTTCTTGCAAACATTGTCAATATCCAGTACCAGAGTCAAATCTTTAGTGCTGAAGAAGAGATTTAGCTATGACATTGGTATTCAAGAATCATCCATCCGGGGGGGGGGGACCTATGGTGCTCCAAATGTTCATGGACTACAATTCCTATCAGCCCCTGCCAGCATGGCCAATCACCATCCACAACAGAAAAGGGGCATAATCAAAATTCTGACAGATTGTGCAAAATGAATTTGTGAACCTCACTTCCTCCCTGATGATATCAATCATCTAGACTGGGCTCTGCAGGCTAATGGCTACTCCACAACAGTAATCAGAAGACCAAGGGAAACCCAGAGGACTGAGGAGAAATAGCCCACCACAGGAAAAAATATTTCTACCATACATCAAGGGAATCACTGATCAAAAAGGGAAATTGATGAAGAAACATAACCTACAAACCATCTTCAAACCTACCAGGAAAATACAGCAGATGCTACACTCAGCAAAGAACAAGAGAGACCCCCTCACTTCTGCAGGAGTCTATCGCATACCCTGCAGATGTGGAAAGGTCTACATAGGAACTACAAAACACAGCATTCAAACTCATATTAAGGAGCACAAAAGACACTGTCGGCTTAACCATCCTGAAAAATCTGCAGTTGCAGAACATGTCTTAAACAAAACTGAGCATAACATTTTATTTGAAAACACTGAAATTCTGGACAATTCAGAAGGTTACTTTGTCAGATTGCACTGGGAGGCCATTGAAATTCACAAACACCAAGACAATTTCAACAGGAAAGAAGAGACTTTGAAAATTAGCAAAGCTTGGCTATCAGTACTTAAAAACACCAAAAGCAAACCCTAAGGACATGCTAAGTTCATGAACAATGGACTCCACCCAAACCCAGGATTTGCATTCACCAATACTACTGCTGCTGCAGGGCATGAAAATCTGAATCACTCCCTGGACTGATAAGCCCCGCCCACAATACAATACTATCAACCACTTCTTTGCATAACAAGTTCCACCCAAACACTTACTGATTGGTTCCCCACCCTGGGACATGGACAATATATATCCCAAACATTTCCTTCTCTCTAGACACAGTGTGTAACAGACATCCCTCTGTGATATAAACCCAATAAATAATAATAATAATACACCTCTGAAGAACGCGAAACGTTAGGAACAAGATCCACCAGACCACAGCCACACAGCCCGGAAAACTCACCAGAACCACAAGAGGTGTATGTTATTTTCAACAGGTTGGAAATACTTCTCCAAGCAATTTGACCACATCCTCAATGTCATATGTCTACAGGGTGACTGAATTTAGACAAGATCCATTTAGTACCAGAGACAAGGGGAAAGCACCCCAAATTCTTTCACCAGTGGAACCAGCCACAGTACCTGACTAGGCACAGCATACTAAATTATTCACAGTAATAGTATTTGTATACATGATATTGACCCTTTCATCACCAGGATCCTCTGCAGCCATATCCCCTTTTTTTCCTCAGAGGAGGGACAGTCTTAGGACAGTAACAGAGGCCTCCTACCTTTAAAACCCAGGGTGAGATCCAATGCACTGTTGCTAATACAGACAGGAAATTCAAAACTGAATTCCCATAGAAACACAACATAGAAACAAACATGTGAACACACATGACCACTGTACTGCTCTGCAACTTCAAAATGAGTAGTAAAAGTAAAGGTAGCCCCTATACAAGTGCCAAATCATTACTGACCGATAGAGTGACATCACATCACTTTAATTACACTCCAGCACTGAATAGCACCAGGGAACAGTTGCAAGGGGGGATCAGCAATGCACCCCTCAGGAAGTGGCACCCTTGTGCCCTCCTTACTAGCAGTAAAATAAATGCAGTAAAAATAAGCAAAGGAGATGCCTTTCTGAACAAACATTAAGATAAAGAACTAGAATGACATTGGACAGCCTACACACTGGGAAACAAAAGTATGATACAATTGTTCTCCCCCTTCCCTCACATCTGGTGTAATGAGAAAAACCAAGGGGGCATATGTAGGGGTTCAGTGTATAAGAAACCTCTGTAATTAGAACTTGCACTTCTAAGTTCCAGACAAAGTTTCAAAGGCTACACTAAAAGCATGAAAAAATGCATCACAACTAACTTGTGCCACTCTGAGTCAACCATATACAAAGCCAGTTTTGTTTGTTTTCTTTGCTACCTAGGTTAGCATATGAAGTAAACTGATGGAAGTAGATGTGGCTGAACAATCTTCCCCAAAAACCAGCAAGGTGCCAATAGAAATAATAGATTCTTCTCTTATGTTGTTTTTCACTTCAGTTCATTAATTGATTTAGTTCAAAGAATCCTGCTTCAGGTCAATGACTGTGTATAGATAATTCCCCAAACCCTTTATTGACTGGCCACAATCCACAGATTCTGGTTTGGGATGTGGCAACTCAAAATTAAATATCTCCCTGAATTCAACAGGTCTTTGGCATTCAAAGAAGCCATCTGGATTTCAGTTTACAACTGTATATTTTGCCAACACTACATGGGAAAGTTGCTGGTTGGGCTGATTGCTTTATGTAGCCCCAATTGTTAGCACTCATTAAGCGCAATAATTAGTATTTCGACCATCATTAAATTCGTGGCAGAATAAAAACTGGTGATATCATTCAGATCCCAAAAGTAAATATTGAACATTATTAACCTCTTTCATCTTGTCAAGTTCATTCTGCAGAGCCTGTTTAGTAATCTCCACTTCTATCAGCTGCTGTCTTAACTTATCATTTTCATCTTCAGTAGTTGTTCGTTTTTCTTCCACATTTTCCAACTCATGATGAAGTCTTACTGAAACATCCTTTGCAACCTAAATGGGACAGTTTAGAATCATTAACTTCTTTGGAAATTCCACTATTATATAATTTTAGAAACCTCTTTTCTGCCACAAATACTAAGTGGATACATAAATTCTAAAACCAATCTCATTCTCATTATAGATTCAGCAAGTCAGAAAATTGTTTACTCAACTTAAAAGGGGAGAGATGATTAGAACCTAATGGTTGGATCCTGCCAGATGAGGTTACCTTTGATTACCCTAAAAAGACTATACTGGGGAATTATGGGACTGATATGTACAAATGTTATATGAGTTTCAGTTTGTAGTAAGGAAGAGAAATTGTTATGAAAAACTTGGCTGGATTCACCCGTAAACACAGAACAGTTCATGTTCTTTACCAATGCAGTATCATGTAATCCGTGATTATACTACTGAGTTAGCACTTATCCTTAGGACTCCCAAATCTTATATTTACTGTCTCTTATTAAAACAATGGACATAATACAACAGAAAGCCCTTCAGGGATAGGGTGGGATAAGAGATAGCTAGATAGAGTTGCACAAAAACCTATGAAACTTACATATTTTTCAATAGCAAAAGGTGGGTGTTTGCGATTAACAATATAAAATGTATCTCAACTGTTGCAGATCTGGTACCATATAGATTTATTTAAATTTGATCTACTAAATTATGGCAAAATCAGTTAAGGGGATTAATATTTGATTAATTGCAAGCTTTAATGCTTATTATGCTCCTTCCATACCAATGCAGTGCTAAACAGAGCTGCACCCTTCTAGCCTGTTAACTTTAATGAACATAAGACTATAACTGTTTAGGACTGCAATATATATGATGTTATCTGTTCTAACAAGAACAAAAAAGACATGTCATTGTAAAGTGGTAAAATCACACCTCAAATGACCAAAGGCTTCGATTATTTCTTTGTTAAAGTTTTTAAAAGCATGGTTGTAAAACATTTCAGTTCCTCCTTTGTACACACATTACTGTGTCTAGATAGAGGCAGTCATGTATTAATATAGAGTTGGAAATTCCAATAATTAAAAACCATCTATAACATTCATAACATGCATGGTTAGTTCAAACTAAACCCACTGATCTTAACAGAGTTTAATCTGACTGGTGCATAAGAACTACACTCAACATTTAGTTTTTCCAGTTACAACTCAAAGGAAAAACAGTTGGCTAGAAACAACCTGGAAAATTGTTATGTAGCAAAAAGCAACACTAGTGTGTGACTCACTCCCTAACTGGAAATTCAGTTTTTCCTGTAGTACTAATACAATGGAATAAACTATTTTTTTTTACAAAAAAGGTCAGAATCACAATCTGTCTCATGCAAACATATACCATAGATATTGGATATCTGGTTTGAAGAAATTGAAAGAAAAGAGTGAGAAGGAATATCACACATCATGTTAGAGGCCAACATTTTGTACTCCTGCACTGTGATTGTTTCATCAAATTGACATTCTCCTTGCATTCTGAAGCATGCAGCGTACTGGGAGCAATTCAGCGAAATCACTAAAAGAATGAGCTGTAATCTCAAAGGTTTCCAGACAGTTCAAAATTTACTTCTGCTACAAATTCAGAAGGCGGCCTTAGGCAAGCCCCTCATAACCCCATGTCTGCAAAATGAGGATAATAACAATAACTTACCTTACAGAGCTATTCTAAGAATCAAAAACTGAAAGTACTGCATAATTATAAAGTAGTGTTCAATGCTGGGAATGTCTCTAAATTGGAATGCAGATTTGGAATGCAGCTAAGAAAGATCAGCCAAGTGGCTAGGCTTTTGGTTCTGCTCTGGATTCCTTTGTTCATATATGCAAAGGTCAGTTTAATGGCAAAGCATGAGAATGTACAGAGATTTACCATCCAAAGATAAAAAAGAGATAAATAGTTGAATTGATATTATATAAAAATTAAAAATCTAGGTTATCAAATTCCTGCTTGCAGAACCACAGGAGAAACTAGGCCTCAAGGACCCCTGACTTTACATGAATAAATTCATGCTTTACTTGATGCCCAAAAAGACTACAGTTCTCTCAGAGCCTCCCGCACCCACCCCTCTACCCTGCAAACAACTGTCCAACTTGTAGTCATGCTGTACCTTCAAGTCCTGTTCCAAGCTACGCAGAAGTTCTCCATCTATCTCCCCAGTTTGTGCATAGCGGAGTCTCTTCCTTTCTGCCTTACGAAGACGATACTGAAGGATCCTACAGTTTTTGTTAGCCCTCTCCAACTCATGCCGCATTTCCTGAAGCTGGCAGGCATCCTCTTCAAAGAAGCTGTCTCTCATCTCATCCATCTCAGTCCTCATTTCATCTATTTCATTCTAGCATTCATTCAAAAATAACAGACAGAGGAAGGAATGCATCATACGACATGAATTCACTTCAACCTCATTGGATTAAGGGCAACCTATATGTCACTTTTTAAATAGCTGTCCATCTACAACTTTTATACCTATCTATTGGAAATGACCACATGAATACTAGGAGACTATCAATTTAAAAAAACAGGAAAGTGATAGAGAGACAGTGTGGTGTAGTGGTTATAGTATCAAACTGGGATATGGGAAACCTGAGTTCAGATCTTCACTTTGCCATGGCAGTTTGCTGAATGACCTTGGGCCAGGCACACAGGCAGCCTAAGATATCTCAAAATGTTGTTACAAAGATAAAATGGAGGAGAATGCTGTAAGCCACTTTGGGTACCTATTGGAATATAAATGAAGTAAATAAATAAATTGTCCACTGTAGTTAGAAAAGGGAGGTTCATAGGCTTTCCCCATTTGCACCTTATATGACTAGTACTACATGAGAACTTAATGTGTGTTGCACCTTCCGCTTCTCATCACTATCCAGTTAACTGAACAATGGTATGCAACTCTTGACTGTTTCTTTATTAACATTAACGCAAGTATAGACATATGGATCTAGATCACAACACCTTTCTTCCCAGGTGAAATAAAATCGAAAGTGGAAATTCTATTATATGATTATAATTTTATATTCATTATATTTATAGAATCACTTTTAAAAGATTGTAACGTGTACAAAAAATGCACAAATACATTCAGAATACAATACAAAACACCAAGATTCTAGTTATGTCATCTGAATAAAACTGTATATCATATGGATTTTAATTGAATAGTCTGTATAAATGTCATATAAAACAATTATTTTGGAGAAAACTGCAACTCGTTTTAGGCAAAGCAGATATCTGCTGCAGAAAACTCCACATAGAAGACACATTCCTTCCTGTGTGAGAATGAAAGAAGAATTCATCTTCTAAGATGGCAGCTACCCTCAAGCCTATTTTTTAAAAAAATAAGCTTAAAAATGTCTCCCAATTAATGAGGAATGACTTTTTAGACAATCCAAAGTAATCTAAGGAATATACTCCCATGTCTACAATTGTAAAGAGAATAAGGCCTCGGCCTCTCTCTCTCCCTGTCTCTGGAGCATCTTTTCATCATTGTGACAGGAGAAAAGGATGCAGGTGTTTTCCTTAAACTGGGAAGGTGAGGCGGACTAATCATCTTTTGTTTTGCTCAAGTCTTAAGAGACCAGCCTTAGCCTCTCCCCTCCTCTTCCTCTGGGAGAATATAAAGAACTGGCCAGCCCCGCCCCGGGCTGAACCCCACCACCGGGATCCTTCCCCCTCCCCTCCTCCTCACCTTGAGGGTCTCGTTCTCCTCCCGCAGCTTCTCCGCCTCCTCTTGCAGCTCCTGCTGCTGCCGAAGGTTCAAGCTGGAGGCGCCTTCGGGAGCTCCGCTGCGGCCATTGCCTTCTTCGGCCCCCACCGGCGCCATTGGAGAAGGGCCGGGGGCACCGGGGGAGGCCCGCTGGGGCTGCTCGGCCGCCGAGGCGCCGCCGTTGTTCTGGTCGCCGCCTTTGCTTTGCATCTGGGCCGCCGCCAGCCCCTTCCTGAGATGGAACTGGATGAGCTCACTTTGCAGGCATCCTTCCTTCCAGTAGCCGCCGCCGCCCCCCGCCAGGGCCCGGCCCTTTCCTGCGCCACAAGAAGATGGAGGAGCCGCCGCCGCCTCCCCCCCGCCCTTTTGCAGAGGCCTCCCCGCTTTACCCCGGCTCCAGCCCTTGGGAGGCGCAGCCGCGCCTTCCCGGTCCCCCTCGCCTGCGGGAAGAAGCGGCGGCGGCGGCTGTTCGCCGGCTCCGGAGGCCGAGTCTTTCGCGGGCGCCTCCCGTTCGTCAGCTGCGGGCCCTGCGAGCCTTTTCGGGATCCCGCCTGCCAGCGCCAAGGGCGAGGCGACTTGCGTTTCAGCACCTCCCCCGGCCTGGACAGCTCCCAGCGGCCCCGCGCTCCTGAGCGGCGGCGGCGCAACCTGCGGGGGCTGCTTGTCCCCTCCCCCTCCCCCTGCTTTGGCCCGGCTGGGTTTCTGCCCCGGCGGCGGCTGCCGGGACGAGGTTGCTTTTGACGCCCCGAGTGCAGCCGGCCCGGTGGAGCGGGGCGCGTTAGCAGCCGGGGAGGGCTGGCGGGCGGGAGAGTCCCGGGGTCTGCCTGGAGAGGATGCGCGCTGCGGTTGCTGTTGCTTGCTCCGGCTGCTGCCTTCTGGATGCAAGCGAGGCGAGGCTGCCGCAGCAGCGCCCCCGACAGGTGGCTGACTCATGGCGGATGCTACCTCCGGGGAGTCGCAGAGATGTCCAGTCCTCCCAGAATCATCGTCCTCTTACTCGTGGTTTTCTCCGATCTAGCGAGAGAGGCACACAGAGCGCTTTGAGGGAGCGGCAGCAGCATCACAAAGCAAGGCTGCTTCTCACAATGGGAACAATGAGCCCACAACAGAGAGGGCGGAGTTCGAAAACTACTCCAGGAGGGTTGTTTTTATGCCACAGCACAGGGCCCTCCAAAGGCACAGGTGTTACCTGGGAACCTGGGCTGGAATCAACGTGGGGACAAGCAAAGTGTTGCAAAAACAGGTTTTCTACCTCAAGCCAAACCCTGATCTCATTCTCCACCACCACTAAAGAAATCTGAGCTCACGCCAACTTAATTTTTGTCTCCCTATATGTTTGCCAGAAAGACCCAAATACTGGTTGTCTGGGTCTTTTTCGGAGGGCAGTTTTTCTAATGTGAATGTTCTAATTTCCAAATGCTCAAACTTCATCCTAATTAGTTCCTCAGTTCCTCTTGTCATATGTAGATCAATACTGATGGATGTATATAGCAGTTTTAACTGGGGAAATCCATGGCCCATCCATGATGTCCTCTCACACATACTGCTCTACCAGTCAGCATGTCATCCCACAGTGACGTTTACAGACCTACCCAGTAACTGCACCAATTCCCATCTAGTGCCAATGAGAGAATCTAGAAAACTACCCTGTAGACATGTCTTGGACCATTTCCATATACATTTCAGGGACTTTTCAGTCCTAAACTGTTGACCTTGGACATCTCACTCTTTCATTATATACTAGGGTCAGCTAATTAGATAATCACTATTGTAATAGGTTAAACATTAAATTTAAACCTGCATCCTCAATGTGAAGGTTTAAATAGGGGGTTGTTGTTGTTGCTGACTTTCACCCCTTGCAAACCTTGGCTCTTTCTCCCCCTCCTCTCCCTCAGTTATTTTCCATACCATCAAATGTAGATTAAAGAAGAGGTTAAGATGTTGCTTAAGATATTCTGTATAGTGCCACTAAACAACAAAAGCAGTAATAATCATTGTCAAAATGAACTGAATGTAGAGCAGTGGTTCTCAACCTGTGGGTCGGGACCCCTTTGGGGGCCGAACGACCCTTTCACAGGGGTCGCCTAAGACTCTCTGCATCAGTGTTCTCCATCTGTAAAATGGATAAATGTTAGGGTTGGGGGTCACCACAACATGAGGAACTGTATTAAGGGGTTGCGGCATTAGGAAGGTTGAGAACCACTGATGTAGAGGATGCAATTTTATTATTGAAGCCAAGGCAGTCTGGGCCTGTGAGGCAGCATATGGCATCATATCAAAGATACTCCTCAAAGCAAAGGCCACATAGGTCTAATAAATAAACAATACAGTGTTAGAGCTCAAAAGAACCTCCCACAGTGTAAGATGAAAACTTGTTCTGAACCAGAACCTAGGGGGAGTGGGGGGCTCATATAAAGATGCAAATGTTTTGCCTGTCTTGAATCAAAGAATGTGCACCCTTCCCCCACCTAATCCAAATGGTTAAAAAGTGGGATGCAGATGGATTTCCACCATCCATTTTTGCATTCAATGCAGACTTGTTAATGAATTGCAATTCTCAATATTATTTAGGGAAAATAAAGAGATGGTAGAAATTCAAGACTAAACAATCCTGTGAAAAGGGGGTATCATCTTGAGTGTAACCTAAACACTGATATTGCTCAATGAGGATTATTACTGCAAGAGAGAGGCAGGATTCAGTCCATTCCTTTCACAACATGCAATCTACCAATTTAAAATTTACACCACTGTACTAAGATTTACACCACAGTACTAAGATTGTCAACCCAATCTTGTGCATGTTCACCCATGGCTAATTTCTACTGAAACTAACAACACTCCCCTCTCACAAATGTGGAAAGGAACACTATTGAAATTCACTTTATAGTTCTGCTTTGTGTGTTTTGGCAAGAGTGTTACATGAATTTGTGCCACAAACTGTTTGCCAGGTTTTCCACCTTCTTTCTGTGCAAAAATGGGAAATGACCCCTATTTCAGGGATTCTTCATTCTTGACAAGGACCAAAACTATTTTTACACATGAGGTCAGGGGTGGTCTTAGTGATTCTGTGGTCCTGGGCAAAAAGTTCAGACATGGACCAAAATCACAACCACTCTACCACCAATGTCCCTTTTCCTTTGTGAGATGGGTGGGAGCAGCTACTGACACTAGAAGCTGGTTGCCTAAGCCCCAGAGGCACCAGATGCAAATGGTGGCAGGAATCTGCTGTTCTTCCTTTCCCCTTTCCTTGGGGGTAGGATTGGGAGCCATGGGTGGAGCCCCACTGGAGCAGCTGCCATGGTTGTCCATTGGCTTAGCCTTCCCATACATGAAGCTTAAAAACAGTGTGTGTGTAAATTAGCTTAAAGTGCAATAGTTAGAATGCAGCTTGGTGTCAGTTCCACATAAATAGCATTCATACATGGTACAAATAATATGAGGGGCCCAAATGCTTTTTAAAATTAGCATCACATGAGTATATTGCCAATCAGCTAGTGAATTTTTTCATTCTTCCTTTGAAGGCAGCTAATTTCTAGTCTATGGCTCAGTGGGGTGTCATGAAAACTCTATAGTTTGGATCCAAACAACTTTCCAAGGGCAGAATATGGGACTTCCTTGCCTCCTTCCTCCCACTAGAGCACACTGATCTCCATGAGATGCTGCTCCTGTGGGATAGAGGACCTGGGGGAGGGGGAATCTACAGTGGGAAGGGGAATCATTGGAAATTGCCAACTTTGTCAGAATCTAACCCTATATGGTTGACTCACTTCCCTGACAGCCTCTGCCAGCAACAAGGAAATGCACATCTGATGCAAACATAAGCAGTAGAATGTGTGATTAAGTTATCATCTCTATCCATCAAAAATCTATGCACAATAAACTATACACAAACAAGCTTAATTCTATAAAACCCAAAACTGAAAACCATATTAATTCTAATAATATTTTAACACATTCTTATCACTGCGTAATATTATCAATAGACAGTGAGAGATGAAGACTGCTGGAAATATAATGTGAAAATGTCAATTGTCCTAGTCTAGCAGCCTATAATGACACAAGCTACATCCCATAAAATATCAGATGGAGACTTTTTCCCACTTACATGCCAATGCTGCAGTGATTTGGTAACTGTCTTCCAAAACATTTTTTGGGGGGTAAAATAGTAAAATTGTAAACCTGCCAGCAATTACATAAGATGAACTGGGAACAGCAAACCCAAGGATCATTCTACACCACCATGGGACCAGCTGTGCTCAGCAGCAAGTCCTTCTGAGTCCAATTATTCCCAGTTAAAAGTTCAGGGGAGTACAGATCCCGTTATTAAAACTCTTCTTTATCCTTTCTGCAATCTTGACTCTGAATAAAGGGATTTTTACAGAGATCTATTTACAGAGATCTGTTTTTGCGATGACAAACATTCCATAAGACATGACAAACATTCTATAAGACAAACATTAACTGAACAAAGCACCCAGAAAATTTTAGAACTTCTTGCCAACTGTCATTTATTAGAATTGCTTTTATAGAGCCCTAGACCTTCCCGGCACATTACCTGTTTTCCTTCGGGAAGTTTCCCCGCAGCCTCGTCTGTTTCACTGAAGAACTGGCAAAGGCATCGAATGGCTCCTACCAGCGTGCCTTCCTCGCACAGGCCTATTTGGTCGCACAAACTTCAGCATCCCTTTAAAAAAACTAATACAACAAAACCAAGAATCGCTCACTCCTGTCCTTCCTTGAGCAAACTTTGCAATACAACCAGACCTTGGGGGAGGGGGTGGAGTATCCTCACAGAGCCTGCGAGAAGTGGCAGCACATTGCGTCTCTGCCGGTTTCCCTGTTTAATGAGCTGGGGTGGGGGAGAAACAAAAGAGAAATCCCGTCAGCTAACACAGAGCTAAAACAGTCTCTGCCTGCAGTGCAAAAACCGCTCTATTTCATTCTCTCTCATTCTCTCTCTCTCTCTCTCTCTCCTTTCTAGCCGGTCATCTCTTCCCAGACGGACTGCGAACTGCAAGTGGCTTGCGGACTTTCATCCAGACTGGGGGGTCCGGAAGAAAAGGAGAACGTTTCCACGCGGTTAATCTCAAGGCTCAATAACTTGTTCTATTTCCATACTGCTCAAGAGCCTTTTCTTTGCAAACAATGGCTCCGGCATGAGAAGGACTTACCCCCCACTTTGTTTCCGGCTAGCTGGTAAAATGCACCCAGGCGGACGCACGAGGTACCAAGCGGTGCCGGAGCTTGTCGGGGAAATGCAGCAATATTCATGAGCTGACCTCACCGGGCCTTGGAAAGGGAGGCGGGGGGGGGGGGGGGGGGGGCTGTACTGGGAAGGAGAAGAGTCAAAGGCAAGAACCACGCCCAGGCCGCAGGGCTCTGGAGAAGCTCTTCTTAAGAGCTCCGAGTGGAATTGGATTAGGGAGGCGAGAGGAAGCAGAACGGGCTATTTTCCTTCGAAATTCAATCCCGGGGAAACAATCGATTCCGATCAATTATTTATTCTTCTTTGAAGTCAGGACGAGGAGAAGGCGCGGGGCGGCCAGGCGCTTACTGGTGGTGGCGCAGCAGCAGCAAGATCTCCACTGGGCTCTTCTTTGTTCTAGGACTTTAGTTTGCTGTTTGAATTGCCTTTCAGTCACCAGGCCCCCAAAGGGAGACAAAGGCTTCTTTACTCACTCTGGGGAATTCACAAGCTGACCTCTTTACAACCCAAGTCCTAATGTGCTGGCCACAGGCTATTTTTATTTCTGAGGTCACGTTTTCAAAGAACCAAGCATGCGTTGCGAATGGATAGTGTTCGTTATATGTTTTATTTTATGAAATTACAGCTCCCAAGAGAATGGCAGATTTTATTCTGCAGCCATTAAGCAATAGTTTCCTCTTCTTTTCCTTCCAATTTTTGTAGTGTCTCATATTGCTAGGCCAGCAGTATGATTAGCAGTAGTATATCATGTCATAGATCAGACACAGGTAAGGCACACAGCTGCCTACCTGCTAGTCCTTCCTGTTCATCCATCTGCAAATAACCTATATGTCAGGAAGGGGCCCAATAAAGGCGAGTCTCTGCATCATTTTCTTAGGTGGATCGAATTACTAGCCATTTGCAGTGCTATCCTGAACTGAGTTAAACCCATATTACGCTACTGACTTCTATGGACTTAGAAAGTGTAACTCCATTTAGGACTGCGCTGTCAGTAGTAGCCCTTAGGTGTCTTTTGGTTTGTTTGCAGCAGATGTGTGTGGTGATTTCCTCACTGACGATTAATCCTGGGATAGTCACCCAAAATATCCAGGTTCCCTTGAGATCTCCTCACAGCCGAACCATGGAACACGGATCAGTCCAGTTTCTGGCGCTCCTCTCCCCCCCTTATCATGGTATTTTCTTGGACCTGCTTGTATATGCACCTTTTTGAAAAAACACTCCAATGGGAGCTAATAGGAGATGGGGGCTGCACATTTAAGGGTCCATAACTTTGACCCCCATGAACCAAACTTCACCAAACCTGGGTAGTATCATCAAGAGGGTCTCCTAAAGATACTCTGAAATTTTGGTGCTGCTAACTTAACAATTGCCCCCCTGACAGCAGGCACACACACACCCATACACACACACACCCAAGGGGCAGGCCTAGATGTCTTCACTGGAAACATGCTGTAGTGAGGATGTTGGAACCTGAATGAAAAGGTGCTGATTCTTGGTTGTATCTAATTTAAATTTTCAGTGGAAATTCGGCCTATGTGAAGCTGAATGAAAGTATTTCATTGTGGGTGAAAAATTTTCTTTCGTCATAAAAAATCTATCCCACTGTGCCCCTACACATGTATCACTCAACTATATTAACAATGAAGTTACTCATGTGAATTAATAAGGCTGAAATTTCATATTTAGGGAACACTGGGGTAGACGAATCCATGCTTTTTGAAACTAATAAGAAAAAAACATGTTCAAAATACATATGTGTATGTAAAATACTTGTAATAAATAAGATGACAAATATATAAATTATAAGTTATAGCTATGTATTACTATTTGTTTAGAGCTGCAATGCTGTAACCTTTACAGCACTAATCTGGGCAATACCAACAAAATACAACAAACCACAACATGTACTTAGAAATATGACATGACTGACAGTTCTCACTGATGAAATGTCCCAAAGATGTCGGAAATAAGAAATTTTTCTGGAATGCTAAACCTGAAAGATCACCACTATTCAATTAGTGTTCCTGGTTGAACTCAAGTGCATGACATTGTTGTAGTGCTTAATGCAGACCAAACACCTGAACCCACATAGTGTGTAAAGTGCTGTCAAGTCATAGCTGACTTGTGGCAACCCAGGCCAGGGGCATTCAAGGCGAGTAAGAAACAGAGTTAGTTTGCCATTGCTTTCCTCTGCAGAGCCTTCCTTGGTGATCTCCCGACCAAGTACTGGTATTGCTTAGCTTCCAAGATCTGACGAGATTGAACTACCGGTATACCATGCCACCTTTCTTCCCAACCCATATCCTAGCTGTAGTTTATACAAGATGAATGAAACAATACATGCAATACAAAAGAAAATCCCTAACTTGAAAATATGATACAAAAATAATTATATAAGGTGAACTAAAAAGAAATAATGGCTTATGCTACAATGTTACGCAAAAGTGCTTTAGTCTTCAGTGGACCTAGAGTGGAGTAATTCTGCCTAGGTTCCCTTGTGATCCACTTCAGTTCCAGACCAAAGCATGAAAGCAAGCAAAAGCTTAAAAAATGCATATAAAGTAAATAAGCTGTTATTCTTTACCAAATGATTTAGGCTTGGAGTGAGGAATCCCTGGCCCCTGAAGGAGAAATGGCAAACCTATTGCTCTCTGATATGTTCATTTTCTTTGCAAAGAGATTTTTTTCAGACATCACCCCCACTTCTGGTGTGAGATGGTCCAGGGCCACTTTTACTATATTGTCTCCTGTTCATGTCGAGTGGATGTAAGTTTGTCTTGCCCTAGAAGTCAGTGCAGTATCTATAAGACAAATATAAAGAAATACACAAGTGAGGTCAAGGCTATGGAGGTGAGACACAGTGAACTAGTATAATGGGAAACCTATTAATAATTTGTGTAAGAGGAGAGGCTATACCTCCCATAAATTGTACTTTGCCTTGAAGATTCATAACATGATGTTTAATCACACAGTCAACATCTCTTCTATTTGTTACCATTAAAGTAGAAGACAAAAGGGATGTTGTTTGTAAACTGAAAAACAACCCTGTTTCTGCATCTGAGCTGTAGATTATCCAAACTATTGATGTTAATAATGACAGCAAATACTGAAAGCTTCACAGAGAGAAATAATTTGATAAGTAGATCTCATCAGTGCAGTCTTCAAAAGAATACCTGAGTCATTTACCCAACAGCAGAGGATAGTGCAACAGAAAGAAAAAGTGCCATCAATTTTTAATATAATAAAATCTAATATTATATAGTGAGCAGGAGATTGTTATAGATAAAAGAGAGCTGAGGAAAGAATTATGAATAACAATCCATCAGCAACTAGACCCAGTGGGTGCCTTTGCTCAAGGTGGATCAATGGATTGTGGGATGACTTGCAAAAGCTCGGAGCAGATGTCAAATGAAAAGTGTAGCAAAAAATTGTAGGTCTCTGTCCGTAAGAAAAGTTGTAGCCCATACACTATATGTACAACATTGCAGGCCACTTTCTATTTCATGCTGACCATTGGAGGGCAAAGGACTTTGTTTTACTCTATCAATGCATGAACAGTCTGTATAAATACAACAGGAAAGCCAAACCATAGAATAATCCGAGTTGCCCACTATCCTCAGCATGGCAGCAGCCCATTACACCAGCAGATGCAGAGTGATAATATAGTGGTCACCATCTCTCTACCTGATTGTGACTTGCTAAGGAAGTAAGATCATAATCTAAGGCCGTTTCCGCACGGCCTCCTTGCGCCCCCACGCCGCCAAGAGTGCTGGCGGCGTGAGCGCCAGCCCGCCGCACGCTGCGTGCGAGCAGGTTGGCCGAGGCTGCCGCAGGAGAGGCGGCTCCGCGCGAACGCCTCTTAAGCCCTCCTCCGTTCTACTCGCGATGTCGCAAATTAGTCGTTGCCTGCTGGCCGTCAAGCCCGGCCCACGCTGCCCTCCGACCCTGGAGGTCGGAGGACAGTGTGGGCGGGCTCGATGCCCAGCAGGCGGCAACGGTGACATCGTGGAGTAGAACGGAGGAGGGCGATATCTTCCTGGCGGCGCGGTTCGCACCGCGCCGCCGGGAAGACGCTTCCTCCCCAACAACAACCCTTTAAAGGGTTGTTGTTTAGGGCGGCCTGATGCCGCCCTGGGGGGAGGGAAGCGGAGTCAGGTCGCCGCTGCTGCGTTGCAGCAGCGGCGCCTGTGCGAACGGCGGCCTGGGGGCGGCGTTTTTACCGCCCCCAGGCCGTCGTTTATGGGCCGTGCGGAAACGGCCTAAGATAGCATCCTTGCTGCAATTTTTGTCCATTGCTGGATTTGAGAAATAATTGTTAATTGTACAAAGTGTGTTAACACACTGAAGATCTATATTTGTAACATGCTTTCCAGTGACGTGTTAGATGAGCTGGTAAAGGACTGCCACAGTCGGCTCTCTGAAGCCATCCACAAGATTGTGCCCTGATGCCCTCTCTGTTCCCGCTACAAATTAGCTCTTTGGTGTACCTTGGAGATGAGAAGGAAAAAGCAGGAACTGAAATGGAAAACTTGTGATGAAGTGGTGAAAAATAGAACATTATGGAAGCCTTATAAGACAGAAGTGAAGACCATGAAAAGGGACTATTTGCAGCCAGCATTGCATCTGGCCATCTTCAGATCCTGTTTTGGACCACTTTGACTGGCTCTCCGAGGAAAATGTTGACAGAGACCTGGGAGCTTTGAAGCCCATCACATGCCTTTTGCATCTGTGCCCATCCTGGTTGGTGAAGGCCAGTGGGGATGTGGTGCAGACTCCTTGGGGATGTGGTGCAGACTCCTTGAGTTCAGAGACTTTCTCTGAGGCCTTTTCCGCACGGAGGCAGAAGGGCTTGGGTCGGCATTTCTGACGCCGACCCGACGACACTGGGACCGTCCGCATGGACTTCCCGCAGAAAGAACCGGGAAGACGGCACCGCTGGGCGCCGTCGCCCGGTTGACTCACCTGCTCTCTGGCCCTCCGGTGCATCGTCGGGGCCTGGGGACAAGCCTCCCCTGCCCTGCGCGCCTGCTTCCATGTCGCAGAGCAGGGGGCCGTGTCCCCAGGCCCCGGCGACACGCCGGAGGGCCGGAGAGCAGGTGAGTGAAGGCAGGGAGTGGGGGGGGGAGCGCCGGGAAGCCGCTGCCGTTCGCACAGCAGCGGCATCCAGCCGGTGTTTTCAGAAAAGTGCGCTTCCCAGCGCACTCTGAAAACGCCAGCTCGGCGCCGGGCAGGCAGTGCGAGGGCGGCGCAGCTGCGCCTTCTGTGCGAATGGCGGCCTGGGGATGGCGTTTTTGCCGTCCCCAGGCTGCCATATTCCGCCCATGAGGAAACCGCGTGAGGGATTGAAAGAGGCTGTGGTAAGACTACTATTGAAAAAGTCATCTCTGGATCCTTTCAATCCTTCCAACCACTGCCTAGTGTCTAAGTAGTTGAGAAAGTGGCAGTGGCAGCAGTTCCAGGCCTTTTTGGAGGATTGGAAGCACCTGTCTTGGATCCATTTCAAACAAGTTTCTGCACTTGCTATGGGATGGATATGGCTCTGACCAGCCTCATGGATGATATCTGGAAACACTTGAACTGACATAAGTCAGTGTTGCTGATATAGCTCAAACTAGCAGCAGTATTTGACCTGGTTGATCATGATATTTTGACCTACCCTTGCACCAACCATCATAAGTTTCAGTGTGATCCTTGATATCTCTCTACCTGTGGAAACTTGGGTTACATATGTTGCTCACCTTACTTTTTATCATCTTTACCAGGCAATACTGTTGGCACCCTATCTGTCCTAAACCAACAGAGCTACAGTGATCCATGCAATGGCCACCTCTGGACTAGACTACTGCAACTTGCTCTATACAGGGCTATCCTTGAGTCTGCTCTGGAAACTGGTGCAGAGTGCAGCAGTGTGGGTCCTTACTGGTACCTCATGGCAGATGCACACTCAACCTGTGCCGCGCCAGCTGCATTAGCTCCAGCTGGAGTACCAAATCAGGTTCAAGGTTCTGGTGTCCATCTTTAAAGCCCTAAACAACCTGGGGCCATTGTATTTGCAGGGCTGTCTCTCCCAATATGTCCCCCAAAGCAGAGGTGGGATCCAACCAGTTCTCACCACTTCTCTAGAAGTGGTTACTAATTTTTTTCTGAGTGCTGAGAGGGGGTTACTAAAGCAACCTCCCTGCCCAATAGGGACTGGAGGTGCGTGTTTGCGGCAGCGCCACTGTTTGAATCCCACCACCATCGGAACCTGTTATTAACATTTTTTGATCCCACCACTGCCCCAAAGGATGCTGCATTTAGCAAATTACAGTCTGCTGATGATTCCAGGGATGAAAGATGTCTGATTGGCCTTGGCTAGGGCCACAACATTTTTGGCTATAGCCCCAACCTGGTGGAACACTCTGTCTAGTGAGACCAGGGCCCTGCATGACCTGATGAAGTTCTGCAGGGCTTGTAAGACTGAACTTCTCTACCAGGCATGTGCTTGAGGCAGCTGCAGTTTCCATCATTCAAACAGCATATCTCTCTCTCTCTCTCTCTCTCTCTCTCTCCTACTTGCCCTTTTGGGGGGAAGGGGCAGGGTCTTCTGTACCTACAGGATGTTTTAAGGCTTAGGAGAATGGCAGGTATAAATGAAGTAAATAATAAATACAATTTAGAATACACTATTAATCAAATTACTGAATTTTTTCCAAAGTTGAACATATACTGTCTGAGAAGAATTTTGACATTTCTGCTAGATTTCTTTGAAGACAATTTTCATTATTTTCATTTGTTCTGATAATCCGATTATTGTTAATTTGTTTATTCTGATTATTTATTTTCCATAATAATCAGCCTTTTGTTGAAGAGACCTCTTATAGCTGTTGCTATGAAAATGGGGAACAACGGATCTTGTTCCCTTGAAATACCTCACAAATCAAAGCACTTAGTAATCCTATAACAAAGCAGCCACCACAAGAAGTCCAGTCTGTGATCCACACCCATCTCATTTCTGTGGATGGTGGCACAAATGTCTTTACCAGTGGTGTTACAAATATCTCTAGCACTGGGGAGCTATATATGGCAAAAGACTTAAGATACTCTGGCTGAGACTCATACAGATAAGATCATATAGGACATTATAATTAAAAATGGGGTTTTCTATACTCATGTATTTCTAGAGCTGACCTGCTGCCTAGGGCATGGTCCAGCAAGAAGTAACAATAAAGAATTGTTGAAATGAATGTGTGGCCATGATCTTTGACAGCTTCCGTTGATTTCAGTGTGATTTGAATTCCAGCTTTTATATTTGCATGACACAAACAGCATGAGAAATACTTCATTTGGCTTTTTAATGGCATGTTTATAAACAGTCTTAATGAAAGATGTTGCTTCTAAATACTTTCCAAATTGTCAGTTCTATAGAATATTTGAAGATTTCTGTTTTGTTCCAGTTCATTTCTTGAGTATTTGGTTGTGGTTGATCCAGTGGTTATACAGTCTTTCTGCATCAGAGACTGAGAATTTCTCCCCTTCCTAAAGGAATTGTCATTAGTAGTCCAATATTCCTCCCCTCCTCCAAAAAAATCCTTGATCTTGTGGGTTCAAGGATACCTAGAAATAGTGAAAAATATAGTACAGGGGTACAATGGAGAACCAACACAACTTGTAGCTATGTATAAGAGCCAGCATGGTGTAATGGTTAAGAGCAGCAGACACTAATCTGGAGAACTGAGTTCGATTCTCTACTCATCCATAAGAAGCCTGCTGGGTGACTTGGCCAGTCACAGTTCTCTCAGAACTCTCTCACCCCACACAGAAGCAGGCAATGGCAAACCACCTCTGAATGTCTCTTGCCTTGAAGTCCCTCTGGGTTGCCATAAGTCAGCTGTAACTTGATGGCACACACACACAAACACACACAGAGCTACACATACACTGTTGTGTGAGCACTTGCTCCACTTGCAGCAGAGGACATGGAAGGGTGGTTTGCTTGCTGCACAGCTGCACAGCTATCCTGAGTATCCCCAGAAATTTAGGGGTGACTTTTTGGAAGGGACTCAATTCACAGTTGGTTGGATCCAGTCCATTGATTATAAGGAAAATAATCATTCATTGTTAAAATATTCATCTTGTGGATACTTTGCCAGACCACTGTAACAAAATACCAAATATTTAATTCAACTGATACCTTTGATGGGTAGGAATGGCTCCTACTGCTTTTGTGTTATATTGATACTTATGGAGACTTGAATTGTACAGAAACTGAATAGGATCTTTACCAGCATACATGTACAATGGCTTCTATTTGGTCTGAAACACAGCGACATATTGGACTGCTTGGGAAACACTTTTATGTGAATGAAGCTGGAGTCCTAGTTTCCATGGAAACCTCTGTGGCACATTAATACATCAACTTAGTCCAACCTTTCCCTGGCCGGCTTTCATTTCTTCCATTAGTGCAGAGGAGGGAGAGAGGCTGAGAAAGGCAAAGAGGGTTTTCCCTCCTTTAAGTAGTATGATGTTTAAATGTTGGTATTCTATAGTTGTGTCTTCAAAGGAAAAAAAACACCAGACCAGAAAGATGTTCCCTTGCCTTTCATGCTTTACTTGTTCTCTGATGTATGTTGTATCCATATCCAGCTGTATTCAATTTCATTGTTGATTGTATGACAGCTTTTATGATCTTTTACTGATTTTCATTACAAGTTGCTTCATATTTGAGATGAAAAGGAAGTATGCTTTTTAATTAAGTGAACTCCCTGTGCTATACAGAATTATACTGAAGGTCAAGATAATTTGAGCAAACCCAAAGTATTGAAATAAAATGATAAAATATATATTTGAAACAGCCTGGCCCTATTTGCAAGTCATTCTCACTGATTTTAATGGTGCTTCTCCCCAGTTTGTTTTCGGATTGATAAATGAGCTTGATGAAAAGTTCCGGAGAACTCAAAATCTTGTTCCCCTTTTTGTAATATTTTTGTTCATCTTAATAAAAGGTTTTGCAGAACTGGCAGTGGAGCAAGCAGGAAGGTGGGGCTGGGTGAGGCGGTGAGGTGGCAAGGTTGCGAGCAAGAGGAAGCTGATAGGTGGGGTCACGAGGGAGAATGCATCTCCCACATGGCTGAGGCAAGTGGCACCTCGATCATGAGACCCTCCCTGCCCCCCCCCAAATATGCCCCCAAGAGTTTCCCACCTTGGATCTGGCAGCTTTACTCCCCAACCGTCACCAGTAGCCAAGGGAAACCTAGCAATCCTAATTTACAGCAGCCATTCTTAAGAATTACATGTATAGGTGCTCAGAAAGGGTTTTTTTTAAGTGTATACCAAAAACTACAGTGTGAATAATTTAGTTCCAAACAAATAAAAATTATTTCATTTGATAATAAAAAGTGATTTAAAAATGAACACAATATTTTTTTTCCTTCATTACTCTGGAACTTGGCAGTCTTAGAGCATTTGAAGATTTCCACTGTCTCAATCACCTCTCCTCTCTCACTTTAAGATCCCTGCAGCTTTGACCATTTTGCTAGGAGAGAGTTTGTGGTAGCTGCAACTAGTTAACTGATGGGCAGGTCGCTAGTTCAAAAAACAATGGTGATTTCTGTACAGCAGAAATAAGATCTCTTGGAGACTTTTTAAAAAGTGTTTTGGGGGAAGGAGTTTGCACAGCTGTCTTTCCCAAAATGTCTTCCAAACATTTTACTTCATTCAACCCGGTTTTAAAAAAAATCACTAAACTAGCGATCTTTTCCCCTCAACGTTTTCTGCCTGCTGAGTGAACAAAAACAAAGAGGAAATGCTGTATTTCTCCTGCCCAAATCCTTGCATTCATTTTCACCACTCTCGCTCGTGGTGAGATTCTCTGAAGATTCCCCATGGAGGTTTCCTCTGCTTGCAGCTCATCTGTGTGCAATTTCCATGTAAAAAGTAGATGCATAAAGTTTGTTTAGCCTGGCAATCCCATGCATGTGTCGTTTTTCTTTTTCTTTTTTTTTTTGAGGGGGGACGTCTGTAAAGATATGGCAACACAATTAGAGAAGCTGCAATATGCACATATTTGTGTCACCATAGCTTCACAAACATTCCCCTCAAAATAAAAAAAATGGAAAAACAACATTATTCATCTACTTTTTCCATAGAAATCACGTGTGGATGAGCAACAAGCAGAGGAAACCCCTGTGGAAACCCCTCACCAAATGGCGGAGGCACAGAGAATCTCTGCAGCAGCACACAAAATGATAGGTGCAACTGTGAAACTGACAAGAGCTCCATGCAGCAGGCAGGAAAAAAGATCCATTTTGACTGGCAATGTTTTTGGCAGGCTGTTTTTGGCAGGCTGTGTACAAAATAAAAAAGCTAAAACTGATCTTTTTAACATGTCTGCAGAATGTTTTATTTCTGCTGTGCGGAAGTCACCAAAATCTTTCATCCCTACCTCTTCTGGTATTCAGGGTGCACTGAGGTGCAGTACCTGGAATACATCCAAAATAGCACCCAACCACTAAGAAGACCATGGAGGAGCAGATGGATTGTCTTTCTTCCACCTAGCTGCAAGCTAGCACTGCAGCCATGGTAGAAGGGTTGTAATTGTGAAGTATTCCTGTATGTTGTATTCAGGGGTGCCATGAGCTACAACAGAAGACAACCTAACCCTAAGAACCCAAACTTTGTTTTTAACATCTAACACAGCAGCGTGTTTCCATCATACTAGTAAGTGTGGGGGAGGGACAGATTTTTCATTTGGCAGTATGGGATTCTCAGAGCCTATGAGAACATTAAATCTGAAACCCTGTCACAGGTGAGTAGGAATCAGAGGTGCCATTCAATCACTCATGAGCTGACCTCAGATTTCCTTGTCTTACCACAAACCATCTGGCTTGAGCAGCTGTCCAACCATTCTGCCTTGCAACCACTTTTGTGCCTGCACAATAGATGATAGCAATTCTTATTTGGGGTCATGGATGGCTGGGTCAGGGAATTAAATTATTGCAGGGAGGGGTTCTGCAACTCCAAGAGGTTGAGCAAAAATGCTGATGCATGAAATGACATCACTAACACAAAATCAAACATTAAGACTATCACACAAGAAGGGGTGAATGTATAGATCCAGGACAGTCACACATTATAATGGCCAGAGAACCAGTTTTTAATACCTAAAACAAGTCCTGAGGCATTTTGAGGTATTCTGGTAGGAAAGCCAGAGAACAAAGAATTGATTGCTTTTCCAAGGTTCTGACAAAGGGAAGGAGAGGCTTGATGAGTTTTTAGGTCTCAAGAGAATGGTGAGCTATTCCTTTGAATACTGATTGATTGGCAGAATGGGTGCAGATAGGTGTGAAACCTTGTTTTTTCACGTTAGTACCATGTGATTAATTGTCAGTGGGGAATCAACCATGGTCTGCTCGGAGTGTGGATTAAATCACTTAGGGTGATACAATGGGGTTTAGCTAGCTGCATTGTTAAGCTAGCTGTAAACCTTTAGGTGAGGGGAAGAGGTGAACTGTCAACCTCCTTCCTGCCCAGGTTTGAACACAATAAAATGGATGCCCAAAAATCTGAAAGGTACCTATTTTGTGGCAGCAGTGCCCTGCTCTAGTGTCAGTCTGGGGCCGTTTCTGCACGGCCCTTTTATGGCGCCCTGGGGACGCCGTTCCCAGGGAGCCATTCGCACAGGCGGCGCTGCTGCAACGCAGCAGCGCCGACCTGGCTTCGCTCCCCCTCCCCCAGGGCAGCGTCAGGCCAGCTTCTAAAAACAACCCTTTAAAGAGGGTTGTTTTGCTGGCCTTTCCCACAGTGTGTTCCCGGCGGCGCGGTGCGAACAGCACCACCGGGAACATGCTGTTTCCCTTCCCTTTCCCACTCACCTTGTCCCCGTCGTTGGCCTGCTGGCCTCCGAAACCCCTCCCTCACTGTCCTCCAACCCCTGGAGGTCGGAGGGCAGCGTGGGCGGGGCTTTGGAGGCCAGCAGGCCGACGACGGGGACAAGGTGAGTGGGACAGGGAAGGGGGCAGAGGCGGCTCCATGCAGAGCCGCCTGTCGTCCATCGGCCTCTCCTGGGGCCGCTCGCACGCTTGCGTGCGAACGGCCTCCGCCCCCACGCCGGCAGAATTCTTGCTGGCGTGGGGGCGCCTGGGGGGCCGTGCGGAAACAGCCTTAGAGACACTCTGGAGACACTCTGGCCTCCATGAAGCCCTTTAACAGGAGGAGGGGTCCTACTGTTCACAAGATGATATATTGTACCTCTTAATGTACCAAGAGGGTGCATTCACATACAAGTGTTTAAATCTTTATTTTCTATTGAGAGGGCCTTCTCTTGGCAGGACCTGGTAAAACTTTGAATCCGCACTCTTGCAGTGGAAGATTTGATTCTTAAACTTAAGCTTCTTTTACACTTTCTTGAACTTAAGTTTCTTTTTCACAATGGTTCTTTAGTTGTAGGAATGAAGAACATTAATAGATTCCTGATTTTTCTCTCAAACTGGCATGGGATCACTCCTTTTAACAGAGCTGAGCCAGTCAGTGTTTGAAAACCCCTAGTGAGAATTAACCTGCAAAAGTTATTGTGTGCTTCTAGGAATAATGCTAATGAAGGAATTAATGTCATTTGAAGCAAGCCATAGTTCCCTAGACAAGAATGAAAAGGTTGCTCTCTGTAAACAACTACAGCAAATGGTTTCTTAAAACCGATTTGTCACTTACGCAAGTACAGAAGTGTGAAGTTCATTTGACCATGTTTGTGGTCATTGTTGTGCTTTGTTTTTCTTGTATTTCCTAAGGCTAGTACACTGGTAATGCAATATGGAATAGATGTGAATAGAACAAAACACTGAATAATATGTAAGCAATACCAGAGACATACATTCAAAAATAATACTGTGAATCCTTCCAAGAAATAAAGAAGCCATTTATGGCTTCTCGTGCTTACTAGTTCACAATCTACACCCTATCTCAACACCCTATGAATGCAGGGGCTAGAGGGACATTTATGAGGAATCTCTTCCCTCTGATAATTTTCCTTATCATGCTTATTTGCTCTCTCAGAATTCCATTGGGCAGTTGCCCCCAATTGTTCTGATAAGTAGGTCTCAGGCATACAGTCTTCAACAGAATCCCCATTTACACAGTAGTGGGCAATAATGCAACTGAAACAAAACCATCAAGTGCCATCAATATTTAATACATATTAAAGTCTCTTCTTTCTATAGTATGCAGAATATTGCTATAGAAGAAAAAGAGCTGTGTGTACCAAGCCAGTTATGAATGAATGCTATTTTACTATCTCACTATTTTAGCTCAAACATCCCTATTTGATGCTTGACTTGGACACCATGTCAGACATCTGTGAAGCTACTGATGGGACAGAGGCATAATGGTCAGGCTGTGAGTGAACAAATAAGCTACATTGGTAATTTTAGCATTGCATCCATATAACTACTAGATCACAATTATTTTGATCACCAGAGAAGCATGCACACAGTTCCCAGGGTCACAGGTCATTGAAGTAGCTTACTGTGGGATGGCTGGTGACTCAGTGAAAGAGCCATCTTTTCTACCCTAATTTCAACTTCCACCCCTGGTATCTCCTGTTGAAAAGCACGAGGCAGGAGTAGATGATGTGAAAGTCTAAGAACCTGAAGGGCCACTGCCGCTCTGAATAGACAATACTGACCTTGATAGATAACTGATCTGACCATCTGTTCCAAAATGAGGCAACTTCATGCCTGTTCATGTGCATTTGTGTACACACTGAGCACAGAATTACATTCTATTGCTTTGTTTTTGTAGTGTATAAGATTATTCTCAATCATTTACAGGAAGTTGATTATTTTTGTATTTTAGTTTGATACTGCTTTTATTACTGTGTGTGTGTGTGTGTGTGCGCGAGGGCGCACGCGCGCATTTTGCCCTCTAGTCACAGCTGACTTATGGCAACTTCCTGCAGTTTTCAAGGCAAAAGACATTGGGAGTTCATTTGCCATTGGCTGCCTCCCATTACAACCCTGGTATTCTTTGGAGGTCTCCCATCCAAATGCTGGACTGGATCAAAAGAGTGTATGACTGGCCCAAGATCACCTAGCAAGCTTCCACTGCAAGAGCTTCCACTGCAAGAACAGGGATTCAAAGCTTTACCAGGTCCTAATCCAACACTTCAATCACAACACTATGCTGACTCTCTTTATTACTGCTAGTCCCACTGGAAATCTTTGTAGGTAGAAAGATTAACTAAAAATATTGTCATTAAATACATACTGAAATCCTTGAATTCAGTGGTATGGTTTTCTGGTTCTTTCTGTTCTAAGGAAATGGACAGTTTCCATCCATTGAAAATGTTTCACAAGAACCTTAGAACAACCAGTTTTTGCAATTGTGTGGCTGAATGTGAAGGAGAATAGATCTCCTGGTCTTGGCAAGTTGCACAAAAGAACAACTTTTGGGAAAGTGCTGCTTGTGATGAAAAGCTACACCTGCTTCATGGTGAAAATTCTTCTGCTCAGTAATGAAAGCTGCAGGGACTCTGACCTCTGTTGTATCTCATCACTCTGCTGATATTTTATTTATTTATTTATTTATTGTATTTGTATACCGCCCTCCCAGAACAAATGAGGCTGAGGCATAATAGAAGTCAAGAATGGAAGGAAAACATGAAGACACTCCACTCTTTAAACAACTAAAGATAGGGGAGGGGTGACATTTAAAAAAGAAGAAGCATCCAGTAAGACAAAAGCAAATAAATTGTTACAAACCTGGTGAAAAGACTTTTGCATTACATGTCCAGTTTAAATACATGTCATAATTTAGCTAAAGAACAGCATTGTCTTTCTCACCTGCCATCTCTGCTAAATTCATTAAATAGTCCAAGGTAAACACAGCTGTAGCTATGCACAGGAGCTAGTGCATTTATTGGCTACCATGGCCACGCCATACCACCAATGCCCCTTTAATGACAACCATATCTCGTGACATATCTAGTGAAATTTCCAGAAATTTCCTCTTTCCTGGTCTCCTTACCCATCTCCCAAAATTCAATCATGCTCCCTCCCCCTTTTTAAGGTAAAGTGCATAACATAACTAATTAAATGTTTATTTAGTACTAAATGTTTATTTAGTACCTTTTTGAAACAGAAACTTAAAAACATGGATGGAGTAAATTTGTGAGCCAATCTTCCCTGTACACCCAAATGGTGCCCACAGATGCCACAGGACTCACCAACACCTTTTCAGGTACATGCCCAATGCTTTTAGAAAGGGACTGGGGCCAGGTGGGGCTTGTGCCCAGTTCATGTGAAGCCAGGTTAGGTGCCTGCACAATGAAGACTGGTAATGCCAGAGGGTTTCGTACTTATTCTGCATGCATGCTTGCAACAAAATATTTTAAATAATATGTTCATTTTAAAATGCATCTTGTTCAACAGAGGTCGATTGCCCACTGACTAAACAGCACGTGATACGGGGAAAAAAGGAGGTTTGGCGCAGAACTCCCCAATGCGTTCTGGGCGATCATGGTTCTGGCGCTCCTTCTCCCACTTATCATGTGCTTTTCCCGGACCTGGATGAAACTAGACCTTTTCAAAAATGCCGTGATCAATCCGGGACAGAAGGGAGCAGTGGGGATTGGGGGGTCGAATCTCCCACCCTTGTGAGTGACATAGAGCTTCCCATCCAATCAGGGTGCAGTGGGCTGTGCGCTATGCGCATGCAGCCCTTAAAAATTTTTTTGCAGAGCTAAGATCCATGTCTATATGAAGCAATGTGGGGCCAGTTTTGAATGCTTCACTGAGTAAAGGGCTATGCAAAATAGCGCTAAACCTCACATCGACGTGGATGCGAGGGGACAAAGCAGGTGCAGGGTGAAATTATTAAGCTAGCAGCACCAAACTTTCAGGGTATCTTTAGGAGACTCTCCTGATGATACCTCCCAGGTTTGGTGAAGTTTGGTTCAGGAAGTCACTCAAGTTATGGACCCTCAAAGGTGTAGACCCCATCTTCTATTAGATCCCATTGGAAACAATGGGGGATGGGGCACCCCCTTTGGGAGTCCATAGCTTTGGACCCCCTGGACCAAACTTCACCAAACCTGGGTGACATCAGTAAGAGACTATCCTGATGATACCACCCAGGTTTGGTGAAGTTTGGTTCAAGAGGTCCAAAGTTATGGACCTTCAAAAGTTTAGCCCCATCTTCTATAAGCTCCCATTGGAAACAATGGGGGATGGAGCACCCCATTTGGGAGTCCGTAACTTTGGACCCCCTGAACCAAATCTCACTAAACCTGGGTAATATCATCAGGAGAGTCTCCCAAACAATTCCTGAAATTTTTGTGCTGCTAGCCTAAAAACTGCGCCCCCTGAAGGCCAAAAACCAAAAAACATTTAAAAATACAAAAAACCCACAGAGGGCGGAGCTTTGGACATGCAATTGGGGGGGTTGAACCCAAGAAACCCCCCCTTACCTACATCCTTGAGTCTTCCTGTATAGGTTTTTCAGCTATGCTACACAGACTCCTCCATCTGCACCATCTCCACCTACTCTTCTTGACATAAAGAAGATAAATCTTCTTGACATCTAGCTCTTGGAATATTCTGAGTTCTTGGAATAAAATATGTAAGGCAACACTTTGTCAAAATCAATAACGAAAAGTCATAATGAAAGCGGCTGAGCGACGACTCCATGTCATGGAAACGTGTGTGATTCGCTGGACACTGTGTGTCTCCCTCCTCGACCACATCACCAACAACATGGTCCGACAACAATTTGGCATTGCACCCACTGAAGCAACAATGAGAGAGAGGCACCTGCGCTGGTTTGGCCATGTCCAACGAGCAGTTTTGGACACTGTCGCCAGCATCACCCATCACACTGAGGTTACTAGCCGGCAGCCTCTCAGACAGCCAAAGAAACAATGGCAAGGTACCATCAATGAGGATCTGAAAGTTACATGCCTGCAACCAGATAACGCATTCTATCAATAAAGGTGGAGTTTAAAAATCCAAGCAGCAGACCCTGCATTAGTGGGACAACGCTAGGAAGAAGAAGATTTTGTCAGAAACAATGACAATACATGATTGCCAGTCCAAATAACTTTTTCAGTGTCAATGCAAAAGAAATAAGTACTTTCCTTTTTTTTTGTGCTGTTATCAGGAATTATTTGTGCATGTTTTCTCATGACCATGAAGACTTTATCATGCTGCATGGTTTGTTCAATTTAATTGGTGTATTACTTTGCTGTAATACAACACTTCTGTATATGTCAGATGGCGAGGGGGGGGCACAATTTGAAAATTTGCCCAGGCACCATTTAATGTAGCTATGCCCCTGAACACGTAAACAGAGCTATAAAGCCTGGAACAGTAAAATACTTTTAACTAGTGCCCAAAGATGAAGAGGTTTGCCTTCATATGAATCCTTTGGGTAAAGTGGAAGTAGTTCCACTATCTAGGTGCCTTAACAGAAAGAACTACACCTCTAGTGCTGTTCACCCATCTTATTTCTGAGGCAGTCCTCAGAAAATATCCTAGTTCTTGTACCATGTATAACTTTGTATATAATGATCTGTACTTCAGACTGGGCCTAGAAGCAACCAGTAAAGGTCCTTCAAAACTGGCAAAATACGTTCACTTAAATCATACTAGAAACCAACCTTGGTGATACATTTTGTACAACAGAAAATTCCAAAAACTCTTCAATGCAATGCAATTTCATCCCTGTAGGCAGAGCATATGATGTATCCAGTGATCAAGCTTCTCTCTTTTTACAACACGTCTGTCTCTGCCAAGAGCAAAACTGTTGTTGCTGCAGTTTTACAAAGGCTAAGACTTCTTCATTTTTGCTGATAGCTTCTTCAAAACCTTACTTTTCTTCCCTTGCACACTGAAATGGCATTGCTGCGAATAGTACCCCCTCAAAAAAAAACAACCCTTACCCGAAATCATCTAAGAATCAAGATGTGAGAAAGATTTAAAAATATTGTTATTTATTTTATTTGCTTAATGTATAGTCCTTCTTTCTCACTGGGAGTTGGCAGATTACACAATTAAAACAATTCAACAAAACATTAAAAAAATACTAGCACTGAATAATACTGAGTTACAAAGTTAGAGACCAATGTACTAAAACTGTAAACAATATAACTCAGTGCATGCAAACAGTGCAACAGAGTTAGATTTGAGAAGTGTGTAACAATGCAATAAAAAGTGTAATATATACCATGAAAAAAAACCAGTCAAGAATGCCTAAAATTTCTGATGTTGACTGTAACCTTATTCCTTATTATAAAAATCCCCTTCTGAATGACGCAAAGATATTTCTCTGGCTAAGGCCTTTGTGAAACTGTAGCAATGCAGTTCCTTCTCTGTTCCATCATTTTGCCCATTGAAGGGTTTTCCAAAACTTTAAAATCTGAAAATAATTACTCTTTTTGCCTCTCCAAATTAGATTTGTGACAGTCTCCCAAACCTTCCTTTGGGAGAGTTTTATGGCCTCGTGTGTGTCTGTGTCTGTGTGATCCTTATTTTTTCAATTAGTGTACTAAAATGAAATTCCACTCTGTTACAGCAGCAGTATTTTTGCCAGCTGACAGTTAAATACAGATAGGTTGCCTCTGTAGCACCATCAAGTGGCAAGAGAAGAAAAGCAACATTATGTGATTTCTGTATTTTCATATGGTTTGAAATTAAACACCAGGTTATCCTTATGATCCACATACTACCAGCTGAGAGCAGGAACCCGCCAAGCATCATTATAATAACAAAAATAAAAACATATAAACTGAATCCATTGGTCTGCTAGGAAGTGATGCAACTTTGTCAGGGATGCAGGGTATGGAGAATGTAGGAGGGCAATTTCCTTTACAACTGTAGACCCACCGTAAACGAGGTACAAAATGGGGCATGGACAGAATGCCTTCAGAGGAAACTATGGAACAACGCCCTGAGGGAGGTTTTAGAGATTTCGCATGGGGTAGCAAAAGAGGGGAAATTTGACAAAAATCTTATCCCCACCCCCAACCAAGGGAGCTGCATCATGCAACATGGAAAGAGAGATATGAACAACCTTAAAAACACTGAATTAGGATTGTTAACACATAAAAGGTTAGTGACATGGCACATGCATTGCTGTGAGTGGGTAGCCTTGTGGTGTCTGCCACTTCTCTTATTGTTTAATGAATATAATTCCAAAGTTCAACATTAATGTAATGGAGAGTGGAGTGTATATGTTGTCTCTGTGTGTACAACAAAAATAATCTTTTAACATGTACAGAAAGTTGTAGAGCAGCTAAATTCCACCTGCCTTCATATTCACAGTTGATTAACTAGATGGGCAGAAATGAAATGTTTACTAAAACACAATACAACAGCCTGGGAAATGCCACATCTCCACAACGGAAGGTCCATTTTGATGGACGATATCTGCATTTACTGTGTTTATATTCCACCTTTTATGGCACTCCCATGAAGTTCCCATCCAGACCCGTTATGCCTGCCAGTCATATAGAGTCATTGTTTGTTATAAAGCAACATGAAGTTATTATAAGTAAATATTGTTTGAAAATTATTTACACTGTATTAAATGCTTGCTCATTTCATCTCAGTTAATTTCTGCTTTGCTCTTTCATGTAAATTTCTATGGGCTTCATTAATTTAAATGATAATGCCCCTGCTGACAAGGGCAAATGACCTGCAAATGACCTGTAGAATTGCTCTCCAGTTGCTTAATATAGTATTCTCCAAAATAAATAATTATAGGATTTTTCCCTTGTTGTCTTTCTTATTTATCTCATTAAAAGGCTTACTAAGTTGAGCATGGGAATTTTACATGTACATACATAATTTATGAAACAAAAAAACCTACAAACTGTACATGGCTGGGTTTGCTATATTCAATTTGTTGTTGTCTCATGGTGACCCAGCCCATTTTATCACATACGCACCCAGGTGCCCTGTTAATAGAGGTCTGTCAAGGTTAACACTGATTCAGCAATTTTAAAGGAAAATTACCTCAAGAGAGAAACTGGTTACAAAAATTATCTAGTCAGTTGCAAAATGTGCTTTTTGGCAAGAGAATCCAATGGCAAATGTCCACTACTACTGAATTAGTGCTGGTTCAAAACACTGCTGCATTATAGAAAATATACCTTGTTTGGGAAGAAATCTCAAAAGGCATTTCTATTTTTCACAAAACTCTTAACTGGTTACTTATAAAAAAGATGGTGTCAAGAAACTGAATCCCTACAGTTTCTTGTTTTTTCAAACATTGGTTCAGGCTCAGTTTAGACTAAAAAAATTAAGAATGGCAATTAACTGTGATGTACTTGCAGTGTAGCATAGCCCTGACCTTTAGAAACAGAGATAAGGAGCAGGTGCTCCAGGGTCAGACATGGTTTCCATCTTAACTCCCTAGGACTATTCAAGGTCAAGAACACCACAGCCACATTCAAATTAATTAACTCATGAAATTATTGCTGTGTCACCTGTAAGAAAAAGAAAGGTTTCAGACTGCAGATAAATCCTACCTTATTATCTCACTCTGACTCTTTAGGACACCTGGCTAGCAGAAAAGTTGTGTAATTGTCTTACATCACCAGCCATGGATCTGATTGGTCATAGGGCCCTGGCCATCTCAGATCTTCTGTCCATAAAGTTTAGCCTTTTCTGTCTAGTGTTTGTGTGCTGTGGTGCCTTCATGATGGTTCCTTGATCCACCATTTGAGCACGTGTGGAGAGCATTCATGCTTCCATAGTGGTTCCTTGATACCTTTGGACTTGGTGTCTTAAGGACTGGAAATGCTGCCTTGATGCTGCTCTGTACAGAGTGGACTTTTTGAATGCTGGAGATTGAATTCCAACTGGAAAGGTAACATCCTGCCTTTTGAACCAATGGTACTTTACTGTGTAGTTAGTCCTTTTCTGGTTTAGGTTTTGTTATTTTAAATCCTCGCTATTACTGCTCTCTTTGAAAAATTCTTCACAATTTTAATAATTTTTTGTGGGGGGTTTTGTGGGGTTTTTTGTTTTCAGGAAGCTTCAATCTAATTCCATTACCTATGCTACATGGCTATACCTACCAGGTTAACTGTTTTGTGAAACTCATGCTGCACCAGTGTTAACTTGCTGGAGTAAGATGGTTGGAAGCTTGCCCCTTAACTTCTGGCAGTTTGAGTAATGAAAAGAGCTGGTGGCTGCCTGCTACCAAGACTGAGATGACAGGACACATACCCCCAGGCTTTGAAAACGTGTGTTTTGTTGACCCTAAAAGAGAATTCCCTTGGGCTTGGAGTTCACCACTCACACTCAGTTGAGGGAAGTAGCCAGGACTGACAGAATTAGAATTGAGTCATAAATGTATATAAGTAATTTAATTTTTCTACATTTGCTCACTGGTAGCTAAACCTTTAAACTGGTCCAATTGAATAGTATGTCATTTGCGGTAACATAAATATACACAGGTCTGCATTTATCATGACCCTTTGCCTAATTTTCCACTATGCGTGAGCATAGGCATACTGTCAATAGAGCTTGACAGTGCTTTTGTACTACCTAATTTGTAGTGTGCAGCAGTGATCAAAGCTGTCCTCACCCACATAGGCTACTACATTTTCATTGCTGCTGAGATTTCCCAAATCAAACTAGAAATCAACAGACATGTAGTTCTCTAGTATTTCTATTATCATTCCCACCCTATGCATCCAAATTGAGTTTGCATCTCAAAAAACCTCTTGCAATTTTGTGCACTTCAGTGGTAGCCAAGTAATTAGGCATGGAGACTGGCATACCCTTAACATACTTCAAGGTCACACCTGCTTAGCATCAGCAAGGTCATGATATAATGTGCCTTCCAATCGTACACTGGTATCTTTCATACACTCAATATTATTATTATTATTATTATTTATTTAATTTGTATACCGCCCGATCCCCGAAGGGCTCCGAAGGGCTCTATTAATACATTAATAGAGCTCTGTAATCATTAAGTAGTGCATGTGCACGCATGTTCCAGTGAATAAAAGAGTAGGATGAAGAAGTCTGAAAACTAAAGATCTGCCGTTACAGGCAGCACAATCCAGATTGGGAAACATTGTAGAGGTTGGGGACAAGGATGCAAAGGCACCACTGCACCACCTCCAAAGGGGCTTTGGGTGGTGCAGAAAGGAGAGAAAATTAAAAATCCTCCTGCCACCCAAATTGCCCCATAGCCTAAACAGGCTTATACCACACTTTTAGGTGGCATAAGCCTGTGATTGTGGAAGCTGGCATACCCAGGCTGGAATGCAGGTGGAAGCCAACTAAAGTCAGCTCCCCTCCAAGGAAAGCCCCAAGCCTGCCACACCCCCAGCCAGCATCTGCTTGAACTCCAGCATAGCTCCCCAGAGGTGCCCACTCCTGGGTTTGGCCACTGCAGAGCTGCACAGCACCTAGCGCGATTGCTATCTCTACTAATGGAGGAGGCTGATACACTGGTGGGGCCCTCCATCCTCCCAAACACCATCCCCTCACAATCTGGATTCAGCTGACAGTACTAGACAAATACAATTGACTTAAATAAGTGATATATCTTTTTTTCACCAAAGTACTCAGTGAGGTTTGCACCAACAAAAATCAATCAAAACCAAATATGGGCTTGGACCTCATGGGGTGTGTTCAATCACAGAAGGACTTCTGTCAGCAGAGACATTCTCAGTATCCCCTTCCACTGCTATCCAAAATTCCTGCCAAAATGCAGTTCCTCAGGGGCTAGCTTCTGAATACCAGTGGTAGGAAACAACATTGGGAGAGGCCTTTGTGCCCTGTTTGTTGGCCCCATAGGGCAACTGCTTAGCCACTGTGTGAAAAAAAAGATGCTGGGCTAGATGGGCCACCAGTTTGATACATCAGGATTCTTGTGCTCTTGAAGTCCATGTAATAACTGCTATTAGAACCAACCAAAATCACAAAACAGTGCACATGCTTTCCGAATTAATTATGGCAGATATGAAAAAAGAGGGGGAGAGAAAAAAGATGAAGTTAAAGCTATCCTGCCTGCATTTTCTGCAAAAGGCCCTTGGAAGCATTTTCAAAGATGATGGTTGAATGCAGGTCTTCCTGGCCTATGTTTTACTTCTTAAGACTTAGGTGAGGAGGCTCTGGCCCTCTGGAAGCATGTGAGTGGCCAGAGGCGGAGTGAGGGGAAACTGTGCCCCGTGGCATGCATGCGCCCTGTCATGGTGCCACCCGTTCCGGAACGCCCCCTCCATGCTCCAGTCATTCCTCTACCGCAGCTCCACCCAGGGCATCGTGCCACCCCAGTCCCATTGGCACTGCACCACTGTGAGTGGCTGATGGGGGAGAGGCTAATTGAAAACCAGCAAAGGGCACAAGGAAGGAGAATAGGTCTGTATGCAGAAAGCTTGGGTGGTCACAGAGAGTGGGGTCAATTGAGGGCTAGACCTGGGGAACTGGCGCTAGTAGTAGAAAGGCTTCAGTTAGAGGGGATAGGGGACTGGGTGGTAGTTGGCCACTGGAATGCAAAGTGCAAAAAAACAAGAGGGAAAGAAACTGTGGGGAAAGGGAAATTGGATGAACATTCTTTCCTGATTTTGGACACCAGAATTTACACATGAACCTCTGAAATCTTGTCAAACAACCAAATATCTTCTGAGCTATATTATTAACACCATCTTGATATTTGTATATAAGACTGCTTCTTTCCTCCCTCCCCCCCAAATTTCTCCCTACCCTTATTCTATTCCCCTGAGGATTTTAATACAATTCTAATGTTTTATGGTTGAACTTTGAAAAGCATGATAATCTCTGAGATCCCAGTGGGAAGAAAGGGGGTGGGGGGTGGGATCACCTCAGTACCTTAAACTGGTTTAGTTATACTTTTACTTTAGTGAGGTACGGGGTGGTACAATTGAATATCACCCCTCCTCCAAGGTTATCTATATCAATAAATGCGAAATACCACTTACTGACTCACTGACTGACTCATGCACAGAACTCAAAAACCACCGAATCTACAATGTTGAAATTTGGCACACAAGTTCATTATGGCCGTTTCCACACGGGCGGAATATGGCGGCCTGGGGATGGCAAAAATGCCATCCCCAGGCCGCCATTCGCACAGGGGGCGCAGCTGCTTTGCCGCCCTCGTGCTGCCCGCCCGGTGCTGAGCCGGCGTTTTTAGAGTGCGCTGGGAAGCACACTTTTCTAAAAACACCGGCTGGAAGCCGCTGCCGTGCGAACAGCAGTGGCTTCCCGGCACTTCCCCCCCCTCCCTGCCTTCACTCACCTGCTCTCCGGCCCTCTGGCGCGTCGCTGGGGCCTGGGGACATGCCCCCTGCTCTGTGACACGGAAGCAGGCGCGCAGGGCAGGGGAGGCGTGTCCCCAGGCCCCGGCGACGCGCCAGAGGGCTGGAGAGCAGGTGAGTCGACCGGGCGACGGCGCCTAGCGGCACCGTCTTCCCAGTTCTTTCTGGGACCGTCCATGTGGACGGTCCCAGCGTCGTCGGGTCGGCATCAGAAACGCTGACCCAAGCCCTTCCGCCTCCGTGCGGAAAGAGCCTATGTGGTTTAGGTGCTCACTAAGAAAGGATTTTTCAAAATATTCAGTTTTACTCGAGTTATTACACATTTACTGTTTTAACTGCTCATCTCTGGCCATCTGCATGAACATTGTAAGGGTGACAGTTAAACACCACCAGCTTCAACAAACAGGCTGCAAAAAAAAGCATGCTGAATGTCACCCCAAAGTTAACAGACAGGCTGTGAAAAAGTACTCCTCCACCCACCCTCACGTTAACAACACCGCTACAGCCAAATACAATCAAAACAGATTACAAACCACACTATCACCTTGGACTACTAAACATTTGTTGGGTTTTGCATATGGACATCAGATTGATTACTGTGCAGACAAGTTTACTGCTCTCGGCCTCCGATCACCTTGTGCTTGGTGTCATGCTCTGAAGTGGCAGGATGAGTCCCCATGGCAGTCCAGTCCAGCTCCCTGCCCTTCAACCCTACCCTGAACCTCTTCACAGCCTTCTCACTCATCAGCATCCAATGGCAGAACACTTCCTTTCTGCATCCCAAAAATACAACGGCTGCTTCCACATGACGTCTTTTGGAGCCCACCAGGTGAAAGAGAGCAATAACACATTGCATTAGAAAAAGACAACTACAGGAAGCTGCTGCAAAATATGCGAAAACAAACCCATCAGTCCACAGACAGGCTGTGATGAAATATGCTGCATGTCACCCCAAAGTTCACAAACAGGCTGTAAAGAAGTAAGTTGAATGTCACCCCGAAATTCATAGAGAGCTTGTGATGAAGTATGCGTAGCGAAGCACGGGTGCCCTGCTAGTATATAATAAAGCTGGCCAGAATGATGATCAGAAAAAGTGAATTTCAAAAGAATTAGGAAACATTCCTGTTTATGGATTATAGGGGAGTTGAGAGATACCCCAGTGTGACAGTTCTTTACAGCTGAAAATGTTTTATAACTGAAAAGTGTGAAAAAAATTTATAGCTGATTTTTAGCTGTAAGCTGAAAAAGAATATGTACCCACTTCTTGGAGCATAATCCCCACTGAAAAAAAGTGGCACTCGCTTGACATAATGGATCACTTCACATGTAAGAAGGACTTTTATTAATTAAAACTTCCCTTTATGGGAATGTTCTAGAACTGCTGAAAGAAGGAGAAATATTATCAACTGGTGAGCAAAGAGTAAATTTTTCTGCCACAACTTTGCTGAATGCATCAGAAGTCATGTCTAACTGGAACATTTTCTTCAAGATCTAATTCTAATTTCCATATCTGTATATCAGAAAACAGATTTTAATTTCAGTTAGAGGAAAGCCATTTTGTATCTGGTACATATATTCAAGTGAAATAACCAGGTTGGTTTGTTTTTTTACTAGTGTTAAAAAAATGGACTATTTTTCCTTGTTCCTTCATTTTGAAACCAACTTCACTCCATAAGAAATCCTATGGATTTACCAAATGATTGATGAACATCAATTTGTTTTTAACATTACATTTGTTCTTGTTCAAATCAAGTGTCATCAACTGAGTCTTTTGCTCATTCAGTGTAGACCAGGTACATTTGTTGAAGAACCACAGTTCTGTTGGTGTGCAATATTTCTTTACAGAATGACTCTGGATCAAAAGCTCATTACTGACATGGCACTGTTCAGACAGCACAATCTACAAGAAAACTTCAATGAATAAAGGCCATTAAGCAAATGACAAACCTATGTCTCCATGAACAGAATATGAGCACAAAACAGCCATTTCAAAACAAGCAAATACTAGGTTACTGTTCCTGATGAAGCGTCAACTTTCCTTGTTTTGTGCCGGAAAAGTGTGTGTCCCTTGAGAGGAGTGTCACTTTTGAAGACTGTACAAGGGTGTACATGAAGAGAAGTGTCACCCCCCTTCAAGCTTGCTATTTGAAACTGCAGGCTGGAACACAGAAGACTTCTGCTCAAACCTGCAGAACTGTTGCTCCCAACCCTGAACTCAGCATTGGAAAGTAAATGGTTAGAAAGCAACATGCATCACACACTTATATAGGTTTCAGATGATTTCCAATATGTTTTAAATGCAAAATACATGAAGAATTGTGTTTCACAGAAATTGGACATTTACATTAATAAACAGCTTGTTTCATAATAGTGTCAATCAATACCTATTAAATGTGTCTATTATATAGCACCATCTTGTGGCACTGATTGGAAGTTCTTCAGAACAACTCTGTAAGCTCATCTTACAAATAATAAAAAGTAGACTTTGAACTACATTGATATTCCATTGCAATGTGAGTTAAATGCCATCAAGTCACTTCTGACCTATGGTGACCCTATAAATTAATGATCTCAAAATTGTCCTATTAACAGCTTGTTTGTCCTATTAACAGGACAAAATTGTCCTATTAACAGCTTTGCTTAGGTCTTGAAAACTGAGGGCTGTGGCTTCTTTGATTGTGCCATCCCCTTTTCTTGCTGGTCTCAACATTTCCTGGCATTATTGTCTATTCCAGTGAATCTTGTCTTCTCCTAATGTGACCAAAGTATGATGGCCATTTAGTCATTTTTGCTTCTCGGGAGAGGTCAGGTTTGATTTGATTTAGAACCCATTTATTTGTCTTTTTGGAGGAATAGAAAATCTTGAATAATTTCAGTTTCTTCATTGTCAACCATAAAGCTGAGTAATTCGCTAGTAGTCATTGCTTTTGCCTTCTTGATGTTTAGCTATAATCCTGCTTTGGCGTTTTCAGCTTTTATTTTCATCAGTTGTGCTTTCAAGTCTTCACTATTTTCTGCCAGCAATGTAGTGTCCTCTGCATAGCTCAATTTGTTAATATTCCTTCTGTCAGTTTTCAGTCCACTTTCATCAAAACCAATCCAACTTTCCTCATATGTTCTACATACAGATTGCAGAGACGGGGAGATAAAGTACGTCCTTGTTTGACCCCTTTGCCAACTGGAAACCATTCTGTTTTCCATATTCTGTCCTAACAGTAGTCTCTTGTCCAAAGTTGGGGTTGCTCATTAAAACAATCTGATGTGGTAGTACACCCGTTTCATTTAAAAACCAGCCATAGCAAGGGGGAATATAGAATTAAAAACATGTAAAAAAGAGAGATTTTGTTTAGAAGAAAATGGACCAAACTGACATTTCCCTGCTTTGTAAAAGAACGTTACAACTTCCACCAGCTCAAACAAGTTTGCTATTAAGTGTGTGCTATTAAGATGACACAATCCTGTGGCATTCATCAAAATGTCCTCTCAAAACTCCTTAGCTCACATTATGTACCTGCCATAACTCCTTATATGCCTTTGAATAACAAGTGCCATCCAAATTGTTAAGTATTATTACAGTTAATGAAGTTGCCTTATGTATACTAAGCCAGTCTATCAAGGTCAACATTATCTGCTCTGACTAGATGTGGCTCTTGAGGGTCTCAAACTGAGGTCTTTCACGCTATCTACTATTGAATTCTTTTAACTGAAATTTTAGGGATTAAACAGAAGACCTTCTGTATGTAAAACTACTGCTCTACTGCTGAACCAAGGCTATGTTTATCTGTTATTCTTGTTGCACAAAACTGGCATGGGTATTACTATGAATATTATCTGAGGTGCTTTCATTTGGGTCAATGTCATTTGTGGTCACCTCCTCTACAATGCAGATAGTTCCACATAGCTGAGAAAATTCCCATCTGGATGCTGCTAATGTGTTTGCTTTTTTGAAAGTAACCAAAGAAGAAGGGTAAACAGGGAAATCAGCCAAGGGAAGCAGATTTTGTCATATAGATACAGGCTGTCCTAGGGTCATACCAAATATTCAAAACCCTTTTTATGTGAGGGAGAAGGGCTAAATGAACATCAAAGGTCTTAAAATACTTGGTCCAATACAGGCAGTATGTCCAATCATATTCTTAAACTAGCATATTCAATAGAGATTGAGAATGCTTTGCTGCCTTTGCTGTCACTTCATTGGCCTTCAAATGGGCTCTATAAAGAGTTTTTGACACTTTATCATGCACTTGTGGCCAGTGTTGCTCTAGCTGTCTTTCTTTGAATCCTACAGCTTCTGTGTATACAATGGGCTAGCGAGGTTTGAGAGCATAGAAGGCACTTGGGAACAATTCCAGGCCTCAGCTTATTGAAAGAATTGTCAGTAAGTCCATACAAATCCCTTAGAACATTCTGGAAACCAGTTGGATCCATACGTCCCTGAGGGAACACAAATAAGTTCATACTTCTGTGTTTTAAGCCATCCCAAGATCCTGTTTGGTGAGGGTTTGGGGTATAAATTAAACAAAAAACGAACACAGATAACAACTATAATAATTAGCCAAGTTGGATACTTAGTAGCATAATGTCAAAGAGATTAAGAAGGAAATGTCACTAAGGCTGCTGCTTTGGATAGGAGTTTTCAGTTTCTGAACTGGCCAGGTCATAACTAATAATTTTTACCATGTCGATCAATTGGCTGCAGTAAGACATCTTCATGTATTCTGTAACTGGGTTTCAGGACATTTCCAAGACAGCAGGAAAACGAAAGTCTGTCTAGCCTTCTGTTTTGGAGGGTCAATTTGAGTTCCATAGAAAGGGTGGAGAGAAAACAAGGCAGTCATGGCTGCTTTGCATAAGCAGTGTGGGTGTGTCCCATTCGGAGTGGTTTCTTGCTCTTAAAAAGCTCTGTCACTGCCTTCTCAGAGCCCTGCATGCACGATGGCTTTGTCAGGCAGGGAAGCTGTTGGCCTGAGACAATCTCTTTATCTACTCAGTCTTTTCCTTTTGGTTGCAACTGTGCTCTGTTCAGCAAGTGCAGAAACATGGATTCCAGAAGGTTATCATGATGCTTTCCCTCCATTGTGGCATCTTGCTCCTGGAAATCTGGAAGAATTCCCAATGCAAGGCAATAAAATGGTGATTGCTGCCTGGAACTACAAGGAAAGAATGGGGATGTATAAAATAATGTTAAACCATTCAGCTAAATATTTCGCAGCACTGGGACCTAATAACGAGGGCAATATCCTCTGGGGTTTGCCACTGCAACATGGTTGGCAGTACCAGACTGGTATGTATGCACTGAACCTTCTGAGGAAAAAAGGCTGGACATCATTGAAGCATAGTTCTCTGTTGTGCTGTTTGCACCTGTCTGACTACAGTTCTTCTCCTGGCATTACATTGATGACTTTTAGTGTCAGATAAAAATATGCTAACCTTAACTTCTCAATGCCTGACTGTGCACTTATTTTCTTCCATTATGGTATTTTTTCTTTGTTACCACTGTGCCATTCAGATGTTTTGTGTATGAGTTCTTTCTCTAATATTATAGTAGCAAAAATCAGAGAAAATTTAACCGAAGTCTCAACCATAAAAGCTAAGTTGTAACAAAGATGGCTAAATCCTCCCAAAGTTACAATTAGACTCTGTTTTAATTACATAATTAAATATATAAATATTCAGTTTCTGTATTTTAATGCTACATAATTATTCTGTTTTTCTATTTTAATGCTATATAAGTATCTCAATGTTTTGTAAAAATCCCACAACGTGTTTTAATCTCTTATGTAAACTGTTGGGAATAAGGTAATGGTTGAAGTCTTCTTTTATGCGTGTATGGCCCATAGCTAATAAATGTTAATTTTAAGAATGAAGCCACTGCTTGCTTTCTGCTTATCTATGGTGTTGTCACTCCAATTTCATACCAAGTTTGTGATGTTATAATTAAATCAGGCCATTGTGTGGCCTTTATAGATGATCCTTATACGCTGCTTCTCTTTTGATTGTATTATTTGTATTATTTTGTATTATATGTGTTACTTTAATTGACAGAAGCCATTTCTATGGCTTTTAAACTAAAGAGTATGGGCTAAAAATAAGGGAAGTATGTTGGTCCGTAGGCATTGTGGTTTCCTCTATGAATCATCATTCACGGGGGCCTCAATCGGGGAGAAGAATGTTGACAGACAGCAAGCAGTCATGCTGCCCTGAACCAGTCTCTCTACTTAAAAAAAAAAGGAGGTCATATTCTTCCCACCTCCACTACGTTCAGGGCAGCAGTGGAGAGATTGCAAGGCTGTTTGAAGTCCCAGTGAGCAACTGAATTCGCACCATTGCTTTTTGAGTGCTGGTCTGGGATCTGGAAGTTGCAGGTTTGCACCCCCGCTTAGCAATAGAAGTTGGCTGGGTGACCTGGGGATCCTCTTAGCCTCACCTACCTGACAGGGTTGTGAGGATAAAATCAGGAAGGCAAAGATGTTGCAAACCAACGAGTCCACATGGGGGGGTGGGGGGAGACAGGTTAAGTAAACAAATAAAATTATGGCAAAATGTCCCCGTTGGATAGCCACTGAGATTTGACTAGATGGCAATGTCTCTGAGGGCAAATGAAGCTTAATGCAAAGTAAACGATGTCCTTAGTGATACATTCATGTTCATATCTCAACATTTAGGTTTTTAAACTAATAATAAAAATGACATTGTAGTTCTATGGTATGGGATAAAATTACAGTTCCGTGCTTTAACAACCACCTGGAATTATCACTGGCTTATGAATATTATTTATACAATTCTTTGGTGGTTTTCAGCTGTCTGTCTGAGGAGGCCAAATGATTCGTGGTTTGCCATATAACCCTTTTACACAAATAAATGAATAACTGTTATGGTTTCAGTATTTTTTTTACCTCACCTTGGTGTATGGGGCAACTTGCTTTTCTATGACACTATGAGAATTTTGTTTCATGTTATTCCAAAATCAGTCCTGAGGTCAGTAACCCCAGCATTTACAAGAAAGGCTGCAAAGATTGATCAAATAGCATTTTTGCAAAACAAATGCTGGATTTGGATCCAGCCAGCTTTCTCACTCAGTTTCATCCAGTTCTTCTCCTTACTACAGCACCCATTTATCATAGTTTTTGTATATGTGAATCCCATGATCCCCAGAATAATTTATTTTTCAGTTTGCTGAAATAGACCCTTCACCTTTTTTCTTTTTTTCTTTTTCTTTTTTTTTGCCCACATAAAATTTAGTTGGGATTATTCCAAGTAACTTGAAACATATCTCTGCTAATAAAAATGATTTTTTTTCAATGCAAAGAGCAGTTATTCATTTTTTAGTAAAGTCCTGGGCCTTGTGTGAAAATATTTGCCATTTATATGAACACATTTTTAAAGGAAATCCTCTTTTGAATTGTCTTGCAGGAAGACTAGCAGATCCACTCGGTTTTACATCTTGTGGCCACAAAGATGGAGATAGACTGTGCATATCTGAACACAGCTGGTGGGCTTGTAAGTATACATTTTGTTCAGAAAATACTGAATGGTCTACAAAGCATTTGAGACCCCATTGTCCATTAAGTGTTGTGTAACAGCACAATTCTTCACTGTTCTTTAAAACTCCCATTCCATCACGCATATCAAAGCAATACATTGTTCCCTGACATTCTAGTACATCTGTATGTAATGTTTCAATATAGATAGATTTTAGATAAAGTACACATATTACACAAGGCTCCTTCATTCCCCCTCCCTTCCAGTGGAATAGGCCAAAGACAGACAACAGTTACCATTAGTCTGACTGTTTTTGGAAAGCCTGAAATAAATGAGCATTTGGTGGATAGGCTTCCACTGGATCTTCTTCAAGATACTGTCATAGGGATGCTCTGTGGCAAAGACTACCAGAGGGAGCTTCATGTATTATTGTCAAGAGACCAATCAGCACTTATCTCCAAAAATAAAATGGCCTTGTAGCATCATTGGTCGATTCCACACAGCATAATAATAATGGGTTACACTCATTATTTTTTAATCCAGATCTATTTTATTCCATTTTTGTTCTTCACGTGGGTGCCCATTTTCTGTGGACACAATCTGTTGTTTTTTTCTGCCCCTTCACATGAACCTTTTTCTTTCTTTTTCACAATGCAAACACGTAGGTGCAAACATCTCATTTTTCCTGCATTCTGATTGGCTGTTCCATCACCACAGCCCTCCTTCTGCCCACTCCGGCCACTGCCAAAGGAACACTTCTGATTGGTGGAAAATCTACAGCAACCCCGGGAGCTAAAGTGGGACATCCTCCTCCCATTTCTCCAGCATGGAAAAAAAGTTTAGGGCTTTGAAACCATGACACATGTAAACATGAAGTATGCAACTCCCCCACCCCCCCGCCTTAACAATGTCATATTCAAAATAATAAAATCCAACCAAAAAGGGAGCAAAGCGCAGGAGGTTAAGAGCTCGTGTATCTAATCTGGAGGAACCGGGTTTGATTCCCAGCTCTGCCGCCTGAGCTGTGGAGGCTTATCTGGGGAATTTAGATTAGCCTGTACACTCCCACACATGCCAGCTGGGTGACCTTGGGCTAGTCACAGCTTCTCGGAGCTCTCTCAGCCCCACCTACCTCACAGGGTGTTTGTTGTGAGCGGGGAAGGGCAAGGAGATTGTAAGCCCCTTTGAGTCTCCTACAGGAGAGAAAACTCCAAACTCTTCTTCTTCTGTAAGCTGACACTAGTGGTAGGTGTTCTACTTTAGTCTGGATGAAGCTCTTCTAGCCTAGGGGATCTTCTTTGAACTTCACTGGCTCTTCCACTGGAGGAAAAATCACTTGTCAGAAGAAGGTTCCTTGGACTGAAAGAAGGCTTCAGATTTTTCTCATTGGAACAATAAGATACTGTTGTCTGTTTAAAAAATGCCTATTGCTGACACACTACGGATACACATGTTCTTAATATCAGTGCTCTAGTATCTTCCTTCACTCTCCATGACATCCAATATGCCTGCAGTATTATAAAATAAAACTGCCATATTACACATACTTATATGGTATTAGATTGGCATCTGGGCATACATAGAGTGTTTTCTAGCTTAACTCTTGTCACAGCCCCCAATCCTTCAATGACCCAATCAAGGATCCAAATTTTCTAAACAAACATAGAAGTTGCCAATATCTCCCTTGTGGATTCAGCTGTTGTTTATTCTCCAATAGAAAGAGTCAAACAACATATCAGTTGTAGAACAAGTTTGAGCTGTCCTGAACTCCTTGTCAAGAAGGACAAGATAAAACTGTACTGCACAGGTAGAAATTGATGTGAAGTAGTTTCAGGACATGCAAAACTACTTCTTCATTTCAAGTGTAATTAACACATGGAATTCAGTACTACTGGCTTTAGTGAAATCCAGTGGTTTAACAGAAGATTAGACAGCTTCATGGAAAATAAGTCCATCAGTAGCTATTAGCTACAGAAAAATGAAACAGATATCCAGTAGCACCTGAAAGGCTAACAGCACTTATTCCAGTATGCTCAGAGATTAAATAATTAAGTGCATAATTTAATGTTTATAACAAATTAGATGGCTACCCCTATACAACCCCTATGATATTAGCTGTGGAGACTAACTGAAACATCTGTGTTCACAGACAATAACTCTGAATAATAGTGCTGGGAGGCAAAAACAATGGGAAGCTTTTACTGCTGGATCATTTTCTAAACTTTTCAATGGTATCTGGTTAGTCACTATGTGAAGCTGGATACTGGACTAGATGGATCATTGTTTTTACATGCAGCTAACCAGCAAGGACTTGTGGGGGAATATCATGTAGATGGGTGGTCACCTCATTTTCCCCTATATCCAGTGGTGGGATTCAGCAGGTTTACACCACTTCAGCAGAAACGGTTGTTAAAATGGTGCTTGTAAACAACCAGTTGTTAAATTATTTGAATCCCACCACTGCCTATATACCCATCCCATACTATTGTCTCTTTTCCTCCTTTTGACAACTCCTATATTCCCACCTTTCCCTGCTTCCTTGCTCCCTCTTATACATCAATTAACCTTTTATGTGCCCTCATTTACAATTATATTAATCTACTTAATTTATATCCCAATATTTCTTCACAATGGGGCCCCTAAGTGGCTTACAACATACTGCAGTCCTCCATTTTATCCTCACAATAACCCTGTAAGCTTTGTAAGACTAATAATGTATGACTGGTTCAAGGTCACCCAGCTAGCTTCAGTGTCAGAGTAATGATTTAACTCTGGGTTTCTTAGTTCCTAGTCTAAAACTCTAGCTACTACACAAAATGTTTTTTGTGGTGTGGCTGCTGTTGAACAGCCTGGGTGAGTCACTCAAGCAGGGTGGTAGCAAGTTTGCCAGTGGCTGCTGGAAAGTCTGATCACAAGGAGTCCTACCTCAATGACCAAAGTAATCATGGAGGTGTCCCTGATTCCTTTCCCTGCCTTTTACTGGCATAAATCAAGGCAGGAAGATTGGCAATACTGTTGTAGTTGCCTAGCTACAGCCATAGAGAACATTTGTTTCTTAAAGCTACAGGTGCTGCATCTTTTGGAGGGTTAAACCCTCCCCCACCCCCCCAATATATTTGTTCATTTTAAATTTCAGATTTTACTGCAAACCTGGGCTTTTTCAGGCTGTAAAAATTTCCGTGTTGTCTGTTCATGACTCCAGTTTCCAGATTTAAGTATCCAGAGATTTAGTCATATTGGAAATTAGATATATCCGCAAGTGGGGACCTACAAGGACTTACAGGAGGGGTTCATTTTCCTTTCTCACACTATGTTTTCTTTTCCTTCCCTAAAGACTCCATATTCTCTCCCATTTTCCTGCTTCCTTTTATCATTTTCCCCACCAGCTAGCCTAACTTTATCTCTCCTCCCCACCCACCCGATATTTTGCTTTCCCTCCTTCTTTTGCCATGGCAGCCTTTACCAGGAAAATGTATGGCCCAGTTGTGCAGACCAGGCCATGCCCTCTTAAGCACTGTGGAAACCAACAAGGACTTATGTCTGTGTGTATGCTGTCGAGTCACAGCTGAGTTATGGTGACCTCATAGTGTTTTCAAGGCAAGAAACGTTTAGAGATGGTTTGCCATTGGCCCTTTCTACACAAACATTTTAAAACATTTTCAGACAGGAAATAAAACAGTTCCTCCATGCAGTTCTGTGATTTTTCGCCTTTTGGTTTTGAAAATGTTTTATTTCCAGCATGAAAACATTTTATCTGAAACCTCTTTTACAATTATTCTTTTCTCTGAAACATTGGCCGTTTCCACACAGAAACGGAAGGGGTCGGAAGTCGCTAATCCGCCGCACCGACCTTCCTCTGGGACCCGCTCGCATGGACGGGTCCCAGAAATAACAGAAGCGACTCACCTGTCAATTCTGCGGGTTCTTCCAGTGTTAATATCATCGCCGACGCCAGGGGACACGCCCCCCTGCCCTGCGCGACCACTCCAGGGTCGCAGGGCAAAGGGGGTGTGTCCTCAGGCCTCGGCGACGCGCCAGAGGGCCGCAGGACAGGTGAGTCGCCCGGTCGGGGGTGGGTGGGAAGGTGCCTGGAAGCCGGCGTTTCCCAACAACCTCGCTTGCCAAGTGAGGTTGGGAAACGCCAGCTTCGCACCGGTCGGGCGGCGCGAGGGCGGCGCGGCTGCGCAGCAGCTGCGCCCCCTGTGCGAATGGCTCCCTGGGGACGGCATTTTTGCCGTCCCCAGGGTGCCATAAACCGCCCATGCGGAAAGGGCCATTTTCAAAACAATTTCTTTTGCTGGGCAGTCAAATATGCAATATTTTATTTCTCTTGCTCTGTTGTCTCCCTGTTGGATGCTTGCAGCTGTTTATTTCCTGTTTTGCTGCAGCCTGGAGAGATTTCTCCTTATTCTGAGGAAAATGCCTCTATGCTCTTTTTTTCTAAAATTTTCCTCTTACAAACAAAACAAAACCTATTTCCTTCTTATGTCTCTCGGCTTAGTTGCCATTCCACTCCTCTTCCTCCCCTTCTTCTCAGATCTAATTTTCCTGAAGGCAAAATGCAAACTCAGGTAGAATGCCTGAGGAATGCTAAAATTATGATGATTAATGGACCTGTACTCTCTCAACTTTGCCCGGTTTTTGTTTGTTTTTGGCCATCCACAAAGCAACAAAGCTATGGGTTAACAAAAAAGCCAGATGTTTGGAGGTGAGCGTGAATGAACATTGTGACATTGTCCTGCCTGCAATGGAGCCAATCTTCTTGCCAGAGCATTCTGTCTTGTGTCACCAGGAGAACTGAGAGCAGCACCTGGTGAGCTGGAGTCTGCAGCTAGAGGGAGTGGCAGCCCTTCCCACCTCAGTGGAGACACCTGCGAGGGGTGGGGCCTGGCAGCTACTTCATCTACAACAGCAGCCCAATGCAGTGGCCTTGAACAGCACCCAAAGGGTGGCAGCATAAGGGCGCTGCCCGTCGTGGGCCTGTTTGGGGCCTGTTTGGAAAGGGGTATCCTTTCTTGCTGTTGTTAGCAGGTGGATCTGGTAAAGACTGTGTGTTGCAAGTGGAGTAGGCTGAAGGGTGTGTGAGTGAGCTGCTCCAGGGACTTAAATGATACATTTTAAACATTAAGTTCTAAACAATAGTTTTTAAATCAGTATGTGCACAGGGACATGTGTAATATTGGTTTGAGCTTTGTGTATTGTTCCCCACATGGAGGGCAGGATGGAATCTGGAAACTGAGATGACTGGAGTGAGTGTAGTGGCGTACTCCCGATGAGGAATTTATATATATATATATATTTGCCACTACCATTGCCTCTGCGAGCTCACACCCAGTACAATTGTTTAGGATAATTCGGACACTTATGACCTTGAATATAGGTCCCAAATCTCAGGAATTTGAATTTAACTGTGAGACTTTTGCAAGCTTTTTTGCAGATAAAATATCGTCTCTCCACCACGACCTTCCATATTTAATGCAGTAAATGAACTACAGCCCTGTTGACAATCTTCTGGTCATTTAGACCAATTCAGACTGTTTGACCACACTGATGTCGACAGGATTCTGGCTGCTACTCAATCCACTATTTGTCCCCTTGATCCATGCCCATCCTGGCTGGTGAAGGCCAGTGAGAAAGTTCTACAGGACCCCCTGTTGAAAATTATCAACTTCTTCCTTGAGCAAGGAGTATTTCCAGGGCAGTTAAAAGAGGCAGTAGTCTGTCTGCTCTAAAAAGATCGTCTTTAGATCCTTTGGATCTGGCCAATTACTGCCTAGTTTTGAATCTATCATTCCTGGGTAAGGTAATTGAGAAAGTGGTTGTAGAACAGCTATGGATGACACAAGGTGTTGATTCCCTACCAGTCCAATTTCCATGCTGGTCACGGGATGGAGACTCTGCTACTTGCCATTGCGGATGAGCTCCAGCTCCCATTGGATCAAGGTGGGACTGCGCTGCTGGTATTATTAGATCTTACCACAGTATTTAACATAGTAGACCATGAACTTCTGGTCCACTACCTCACTGACGCCACTGTCCCTCTAAGACAGCCTTGTGCTGGATTACTTCTTTCCTCCAGGGCCAGGGACTGCAGGTGACATCTGGGGAATATATCCAACCAACACCCCATCAAGTATGGGATGCTGCAGAGAGCCATCCTTTCCCCAATGTTATTTAACATCTTCATGCGACCCCTGACCCAGTTGGTATGGAGCTATGGTTTACAGTGCCATCAGTACGCTGATGACACCAAACTCATCCTTACAATTGAGAGTTAGTCGGAGTCCGCCCCGATGCTCTCCAGCATTGTTTAGAACAGGGGTAGGGAACCTGCGGCTCTCCAGATGTTCAGGAACTACAATTCCCATCAGCCTCTGTCAGCATGGCCAATTGGCCATGCTGGTAGGGGCTGATGGGAATTGTAGTTCCTGAACATCTGGAGAGCCGCAGGTTCCCTACCCCTGGTTTAGAAGCTGTGGCTGACTGGTTGAAAACAAGTAGACTGAAATGTAATCCAGTAAAGATGGAGATCCTGTGGCTGGGTTGGGGGAGAGGCCGGGGAACTTCCAACTGCCAACCATAGATGGTGAGGCCCTACATCTGGTCTCATCAGTGAAGAGACTTGGCATTGTTACCACCAGAAAAATAAAAAAAATATTTTCCTGAGTCAGGTTACCTGACTACACTGGCTCCATGCCCGGATACGGAGACTTGTGTGGTTCTGGTGAAGTTTCCCATGGGGCGCCGCAGAGAACAGCTTTTGTTATGTATGCTTGTGCCAATGATATATGGTTTCCCTCTTGTTTATGCCATTCTAGGATGTAATAAAAAGCCCTTTAGAGTTGAATTTATGATTTTCTTACTGTTTAGGATTTTAGTTTGACTAGGTTCTCCAGTTAGTTTAAAGTTCTGTTATTGTTAGGTTTAGGAAGAAGTCTTTGCCCATAGAGGTATATGTGGGTTATCCCTTTAAGGTTTCCCTAATGTTTAAGTTTTCTTAGAAATGTTATTTTTTGAAATTTTGTGTCTGACAGCAAAAAAGCAGTAGCCTGTAAAGAAAGTTCATGCTGGTTAAGGGACAAAGAAAGTTGGACTCTTGAATGCAGTTTAGGACTAACGCCCAGCCGACTCCTTGACAAGGACAAAAGACCCTCTTTGGACTTTGTAAATCAGGCTAATCTGTTGCTAGGCACTCAAAGGTCCCCAGCCCGCTGGAAGACATTGCAGGGACCACCAATGGACAATTTGAACTTTTCTTTGTTGCAACGGCGAGGTAGGGAGGCTCAGGGTATTACTGGAAGGAAACGCTTGACCATCTGACAAAAGGAAATAGCTGAAAGGTCGCCATAGCTTAGCCCACCTGGGATTTTTTATGAATGAACCTTTTATCTGCTTTCCCTTCAGCACCATTAAGCGAGATCTTATGGAAGACGTGCTTGACAATGGGATTTGGTAATCCCATTCAGAAATTGTAACTGTATCTTGTTTGTTTTCTTATTGGTGTTTGGTGAGGGACTTGCCCCCTCACCTCCCCTTTTCCCTGCCCCTTTGCCCCTTTGAAGTTTGGGAATAAAAGTTCCTGCACGGGGTTGGCAAGCACTCCATTCTCCCTGCCTGAGCTGTGACCATCACTTCCAAATAAAATCCTTTGCTATGAAGAACGCCGGCTTCCTAAGCGCCAAGACAAGACACTGAGCTGAAATCACTTATTGTTACCCGAGCAGCAGCGGTAACAGCATGACCTTGGACTCTATCCTCTTGCTGGAGGATCAGGTATCAGGAACAGCCCAGACTGCAATTTTTCCACCTTCACTAGGTTGGCAGTTGCTTCCCTACCTCCCCCAATCCGACCTTGCTGCAGTCATTCAAGCAACAGTCACCTTCAGGCTAGATTACTGCAACTTGTTCTACACTGGCCTACCTTTGTCACTGCTCTGGAAATTAAAACTTGTCCAAAATGCAGCCACAAGGCTGCTTACAAGAGCAATCAGCAGAGACAATATAACTGTGATCCTGGAATATCTGGCTGCCTATTGAGTACCGGATCATGTTCAACGTTTCGGTGTTAACCTATAAGGCCATAAGCGGCCTTGGACCCACATACTTGCAGGACCGCATCTCCCAATATTGTCCTCAGAATTTATTAGTGGTCCCAGGCCCGAGGGATATCTGGATGGCTGTAACAAGGGCCAGGGCCTTTACAGCCCTAGCCCTGACTTGGTGGAACATGCTGCAGAGTAATATCAGGGCCCTACAGAGCCTGATGTTCTGCAGAGCCTGTAAAATGGAGCTGTTCTGCCAGGCCTTTCCATCAAGCCAGCCGGATGTTTCCCAATTAGGATATCTCCCCTGAGCCTCCCATGAGAGAATCAATATGTCTTGCCATCTGGGTTTTTTAGCTGGATTGTTTTAAATTGTTTTGATTGGTTTTATTAATTGTTATTTATAGGAATTTTATGTATGATTTTAGGCTTTATGCCACTGTAAGCCACACTGAGCCATTTGGGGCTAGGGCTGGGTATAAATACAAAAATTAATTTAATAAATTAATACAGGTTTTTTTAAAATGTTCTTGAAATGTTTTAAGCAATCCTGTAGAACAGTGCCATTGAGAAAATTACAGACTGAATCTCTGTGATCACTCCAGCATGAATGAAGGGAAGGGTGAATCAAACCTGTGCTCCTGTAGATTGGTTCACTCCATTCTCAACCACTACACCACACTTATTATGAGGCACTTAATTTTTCCTGGTATCCACTTCCCCACACTATTTCCTCTTTTCCTTCTTTTGGCAGCCCCAATCTCTTCATTTTCCCCGGCTTACTGTTCTCTTGCCTGTCCACCAACAATTCTGATTTATATCTGACGTTCATCTTCAGATGCATAAATTATTTACTTCATTTATACCATGCCTTTCTCCAAAATGGGGGTCCAAAGCAACTTACATTATTCTCCTCACCTTCATTTTATCCTCACTAGCAAGTTGGGCTGAGGTTATGTAACTGGCTCAAAGTTACCCATTGAACTTCTGTGACAGAATGTGTCTCCCAGATCCTATTCTGAAACTCTAAACACTATCATTCTGATTTTTAGGCTGTGGCTGTTATAGCAAGCAGTTGGGCATGTGAGAGGCATACAAGTCATGTGATATCAAGTTGCACAGTGGCTGTTGCACAGTGGGGCTGTCCAACCCCACTGAATCCTCCCTCAAAGGCCAAAACTCTGGAAAAGCCCTGTCCTTTTCCTGATAGAAACCAAGGCTTGGTCCAAGAAACCAAGACTTCTCTTTGCTGAGTAACAGTCAATAAGGCCATCTGTTCTTAAAACTACATGTACTCCTTTCAGGACGTAGGTATAGATTTTTTTATGGGGGTATGGCCACACCTCCCCAAGCCCCGCCCCCGGCCTCTGCTTATAAAAGCAGCTCTCTGAGGTCGGGGATTGCAGATTCCCCTGTCCCGCCCTCCCATCGTTTCCCCACCAGTTGGGCTCTCCCAGCCGGCAGCCGGCAGTCCCTTTTGCCCTCCCCTCCAGGCAGAGGCATAGCTAGGGAAAAAGGAGCCCAGTGCAAAATCTGAGTTTTGCACCCCTTTCCCCCATGGGTGGCCACTGTGATGCTGGAATCCACCCCCAAATAGCATCATTTTCAGTTGTGTTTAAACTAGGGAGCCCAGATTCTCCTTTGAAATCCACCTTAAAGGGTTGGATCTGGGGTCCCCCTAGTTAAACAACATTGAAAGTGATGCTGCTTTGGGATGGATCTCTCCCTCCCCACTTCGAATCAGCAAGCATCACTTTCAATGTTTAAATTGGGGACCTCAGATTCTCCCTTTAAATCCATGCCTAAGGGGTGGGATTTAAAAGGAGAATCTGGGAATTTGAGGGGTGCCTGCTGTTAGGGTAATTGTGTTAAGCTAGAAGCACCAAACTTTCAGGGTATCTTAGGTGACTCTCCTGATGATACCACCCAGGTTTGGTGAAGTTTGGTTCAGGGGGTCAAAAGTTATGGACCCTCAAAATTGTAGCCCCATCTATTACCGTGGTGGTGAACCTTTGGCACTCCAGATGTTATGGACTACAATTCCCATCAGCCCCTGTCAGCATGGCCAAAAGTTTGACACCACTGTCCTATTACCTCCCATTGGAAACAATGGAGGATGGGGTAATCTCTTAGAAAAAAGTTCATAATCTCTTGACCCTGGACCAAACTTCACAAAACCAGGGAGGAACCAGTAAGAGACTCTCCTTATGGTACTACCCAGGTTTGGTGAAGTTTGGTTCAGGGGGTCCAAAGTTATGGACCCTCAAAAGTGTAGCCCCCATCTTCTATTAGGCTCCTATGGGAAACAATAGGGATGGGCACCCCCCCTTTGGGAGTCCATAACTTTGGACCCCCCCCCCCCAAGCCAAACCTCACCAAACCTGGGTAGAATCATCAGGAGAGTCCCTCAACAAATACCTGAAATTTTGGTGCTGCTAGCCTAAAAACTGCTCCCCCTGCAGGCCAAAACCCCCAAAAAAACTAAAAAATTCAAAAAACCTGCAAACAGGGGGCGGAGCTTCAGATATGTAATGGGGTGGTTGAACCCAATAACCCCCCCCCCCTTACCTACGTCCTTGACTCCTTTGATCATTTGCAGGGGTTTATGTATGGTTTGATTTCAGATTTTTCATGTTTTTTAAATTTTAGAACTTTGTTCAAATCTGGGGCCTTTTCAGGTTTGAAGATCAGTCTTGTGTGTCCACAACCCCTGGAGTTAAGCATCCACAGAGGCTATAATGAGAATTAGATATATTGATTTCTCTTTACTGTTACAGGTGCAAATTATGCACTAGCAATTATCCCATTTCTGGGGGCTCTAGAAAGTGGCTTATTTGGATACTTACCATATGAGGTAGAAATGCTACCACCAGATGAGCATAAAGATCACTTTTGTCTGCCATATCCGTAGCTCACAAATCGGCCCTGCAGTTTTGGGTGGCTGGATGGAGGGACTACTTCAGTGTTTCTTCTTCCCAGAGATTATGCCAGAACAGAGTATTTTTAAAAAACTTTAATGAAAGAAAGACTTTGATACTTGCTGCATGCATTGCATTCATGTGGAGCAGTCAGATTTTCACCATCCTAAAAAAGTAAACTATTTATTCTTTATTCCCTCACTTCAAATTAGACTATTAAAAGCCTTAGGGTTTTTCTAAATGACAGATTTTAATTTTAGATCTCCCCAGTTCCCACCATGAATCAAACACACTATTTCACCTTCAGGCACTTGATGTTGGGTACATTGGTAGAAAGTGAAAGAATATCAATGCTGCTTTGTAATATTTCTGTGAAGGTGAGGGGGGGGGAGTGTGGGTAAGCAATCCATTGTTGAAGAAGGACTTTTTAGCCAATAAGGTTCATTGATTAGAATCATCCGGTTGGTAGCTTGGCCTGAAACAACTGCAGAGAGGTAGTACAGGCACTGTGAGCTAGCTGAACTTTTGCTAGTGGAGTGTACCTTGAAATATAGGGTGTCTCTCTGAGGAAATCATGTAGGCTGCCACGTAGGTGACTCTTTGCCTTCACTTATGGTATACTCTTATACTTGTAAATATGACAATTATTACCCCAAAAAAGCCATGTCTCCAGTGCTTGGTCATAACTGGAAACCAGATAGGAACCCTGCACCACTCAGGGAAGTACAATATGAGAAATCACAGAAACAGTTTTGTTTTGGATCTAGAGTTGCTGTCCTTGAAGAAGGCTTCACTTTCTGATACTTTCAATGAGGGAAGTCAGTACCTTGGAAAATAATATTTTTGCATTGCATGTCATGCTCTCTGGGCAGACAAGAAATATTGGATAGCCTTAAAATGGCTGGTCTCATTTTTTTAGGGAAGGAACAGAGGATGGCACTAGGAGAGGATATCATTTATATTTATATTTATATTTATATTTATATTTATATTTATATTTATATTTATATTTATATTTATATTTATATTTATATTTATATTTATTTATATTTATATTTCAGAGTTTTAGACCACCCTCCCCCGAAGGGCTCAGGGTGGTGAACAATACTCATAAAACACAATGAATAGCAATATAAAAACAGTATACATTATAACAGATTAATTCAGATGGTGACAGATTTCCACCCCCTTTCTGTAACCCACGGGAGGCCTAGATGTTACAGGGATCTAGCAATCAACCCGGCTGGCCAAACACCTGGTGGACCAGGTCCATTTTACAGGCTCTGTAAACTTTGTCGATCCCACAAGGCCTGTTCCACCAGATAGGGGCCAGGGCCATAAAAGACCTGGTCCTCGTAGAGGCCAGCCAGATGTCTTTTGGGCCAGAGATCTCCAGTAGGTTCTCCTCCAAGGAGCGGAGGGACCTGATGGAGTAGTACGAGGAGATGTGGTGTCTCAGATATGTAGGTCCAAGGCCACTAATGGCCTTGAAGGTTAAAACCAACACCTTGAACATGACCTGGAACTCGATGGGCAGTCTGTGAAGTTGCTACAGGATCGTTGTTTTCTGGTCCCGACTAGATGTACCTGAAAGGAGCCTGGCTGCTGCATGCTGTATGAGTTTAAATTTCCGGATCACAGCCAAAGGCAGGCCAGCATAAAGTGCATTACAATAATCGAGCCTGGAGGTGACCATTGCATGGATCATCACCGTGACCAGGTCAGAGCAGGAGAGATATGGGGCCAGTTGCCACACCTGTTGCAGGTGGTAAAACGCTGTCCAAGCTGTCCGAGTGACCTGAATCTCCTGCAATAATGGGCTCCCAGGTCCCGTGTCACTACCTGGCTTCCGACAGACGAGGCCAAATGTAGAGCCTCACCATCTAGCGAAGACAGGCAAAAGTCCACTGGTCACTCTCCCCAGCCACAGGTCCTTTGTCTTCATAGGATTTAACCCCAGCTGACTTGCTCTCAACTAACCAGTGATGGCTTCCAAACAACGCTGGAAAGCTCCAGGAGCCGATGATGGGCTGCCTTCCATCGTGAACATGAGCTGGGTCAATGTTATTGGTGACACCGCGAGCCCGCAATTCTGTACCAAAGCTGCTAAGGGTTCATGTAGATGTTGAAATCATCAGGAGAGGATCACTCTGTGGCACCCCACAACCAATGGGTTGGCTTCTGGAGTTCTCTCCCCCCGATGCCACCTGCAATCCCTCGTCTCAGAAAAACAAGGTTAGCCAGCTCAGGGCTGATTCCTGAACTCCGATATCGGCGAAGTGGTGGACCAAAAGGTCATGATCTACTATAATGAACACTGCAGTGAGGTCTAACAACACCAGCAGTGCCGAATCTCCTCTATCCAAGTAAAGCTGGAGTTTGTCCACAACAGCAACCAGAACCGTCTTGGTTCCATGGCCAGCACGGAAGCCGGACTGCAAGGGATCCAATACGTGCACTTCATCCAGGAACCGCTGGAGCTGATCTGCCACCGCTCGCTCAACTACCTTGCCCAGGAATGGCAAAGGCAAAACCAGGTAATTTGGGTGCTGTGTGGTTTCCGGTTGTATGTTGCATATGTTCTAGCAGCATTCTCTCCTGACGTTTCGCCTGCATCTGTGGCTGGCATCTTCAGAGGATCTGATGTTGGAAAAGCAAGTGGAGTATATATCTGTCCAGGGTGTGTGGGGAGTGTCCAGGGTGGGTGGGGAAACCTTGTCTGTGAGTAACAAGGGCGGCAACCAGGTCAATAGTTGAGGGCATCTGAATAGAAGTATGAGTAACAATGAAGACTATAGCCTGGGAGTAACCCTGTAGATAGCAAGGTCACTGGTGGGAGCATCTGAATAGAAGTATCCTGGCCTTTGTTTCTTTTGTCTATGGTCATCCTGTGTTTGTGTGGAGCTGGTTTGACACAGTCTTGACCCTAGTATTTTTCAACACTAGCCAAGTTCTGTTCATTTTCATAGTTTCTTCCTTCCTGTTAAAATTGTCCATGTGCTTATGGATTTCAATTGCTTCTCTGTGTAAGAGAAGCAATTGAAATCCCACCAGTGACCTTGCTATCTACAGGGTTACTCCCAGGCTATAGTCTTCATTGTTACTCATACTTCTATTCAGATGCCCTCAACTATTGACCTGGTTGCCGCCCTTGTTACTCACAGACAAGGTTTCCCCACCCACCCTGAACACTCCCCATACACCCTGGACAGATATATACTCCACTTGCTTTTCCAACATCAGATCCTCTGAAGATGCCAGCCACAGATGCAGGCGAAACGTCAGGAGAGAATGCTGCTAGAACACGGCCATACAGCCCGGAAACCACACAGCACCCAAGTGATTCCGGCCGTGAAAGCCTTCGACAATACAGGTGGTAATTGGCTGGATCCCTAGATCTAATTGTGATCTTTTCAGAAGTGGGCAGACCACTGCCTCTTTAAGCTGATCTGGGGAAACTCCTTGTTCAAGGGAGCTATTTATGATTTCCAAGAGGTGGCTCCAAAGCTCCTCCCTGCAGGCTTTCACCAACCAGGGAGAGCACGGGTCAAAAGAACAAGTGGTGGATCATACAGCTGCCAGCGTCCTGTCCACATCTGTCAGGCCAAGTAAGCTGAAGTGGTCCAAACATGGACCTGAAGGCAGCCAAGGGGCCTCCAATTCATATATTGTGTCGATCATCACGGGTAGGGATTGGTGGAGGGTCAGGACTTTGTGAAGTAGCTCGCAAATGCCTCACAGCTCAGTGCCCATTCTTTCCATTTCAAACCCATCACAGAGGTCGTAAGTGACCAAATTACTTTGAACAGTTGTGCCAGGGGTGAGCTAGCAGCCACGATAGAGGAAGAAAATATATCCGCTTCACTTCCTTCACAGCTCCTTTGTAGGATCTCATAAAAAAGCAGCAACCGAATCAACGGGTGCAGCCATTGCTGCTGGGGTGAGCTAAGGAGGCAAAATAAGCTTGCAAAGCATAGCCGGGCGGCATGCTGCAAAAGGGGTGCATTGATTTGCTCCAGGCCGGTAAATGCGGGAGGAGCCTGAGTATATAAAGGGCACCACACCCAGAGCTCGCCCTTCCTGGCGGCGAGACTCAGAAAGGCGTGGTGTGCAGAACTGAGTTGAGCGTAAGGCCTGGAAGGAGCCTGGTTACAGCCATCTTTTTCTCCCTGCTTGACCCAACTCTTACTCTGTCTTGACCAACCTTCCCTTCCAACTCAATTCTTACCTATTTCTTAACTCTCGCTTTCTCCCCCTGGACAAACCCCCTTCCCCTCCCCTTTCCTTCTCCGGCTGCTAGCCAGAAAAAAGAGGTTTGGGGTGCGATGCCTCCAAAATGCGCTAATAGCAAGAAGCCCCCTCGGGGGGGAGCAAGCACCTTTGGGTAGGGCACGGGCCCTTCTTAACAGGGTTCGAGTCCAGACGGGGCCCGGGGCCGGTGGGGAAGGCCCTGTAGTCAGGCGCATCAGCGCAGCCGCTCGGGCGGCTGCGGCCGCGACCCTGGGCTTATCCCCGATAGGCAGGGGCCGAGCAGCAGGCACCGCGGGGCAACCCTCCTTAACAAAGGAGGCGTCTGTGGCGGCGGGGCACCCCCAGGGCCCAGGCCCATCTTCCGTGGGCACTGCACCTTCGGGGGATCAGGCGCCCGATTCCAGCCTGGTGAAGAGCCTGGCGGACACACTGCTCCACCTCTCCCAAGCCCTCGGCGGGTCATCCGGGAGCCTCAGGGGCCTCGTCGAATCCGGGGACCCGGCACCGTCTACAGCAGTGGCCGCCGGCGCGGTGGGAGCTGCTCCACTGGAGCAACCGGTGCAGGAATTCCAGCTTTCCCCGCCCGGGAGCGCTTCGACATCAGTCGACGCATCCGTGGGCCCGTCCGAACGGGAGGGTCAGAGGAGAAAGCGTTTGTCACGGCATTTCCGATCATCCAGGCGGTCTCCCAGCTCATCTTCATCGGGTGAGTCGACCGAGGACTATGAAATGCAGGCTAGCGGGGAGTACTGGTATCAAGGGGAGAAGGTGCTTGCTCTCACCTCCTGGTTAGCCAAGCGCAGGCGCCTTCGGGGACCAGAGGTGCCATCTACTGGCTTAGCCCCTGATGACAATGGGAACCCTCCTGGGTCCCATCTGCCCAGAAAGCTGCGGGAGCGGGCTTTAGACGGGTACTATACGGACATATTTAAATGCCTGCGGTGGGAGGGTGAACAAGGTCTGTCTGGGGGCAAGGCAGACAAGAAGAAGAAGGATCCCCTGGCGTCAGAGCGCAATTTTGATAACTGGTTGCAAGGCTTCAGTGAGTACTTAGCATTAATAGCGACCGCCTACCTGCTACGGGCCTGGCACCTGATAACTCACATGTCGCACGTGTTGCGGGCCCGATCCTTAGCCGGGGAGGTTGCAGCGATAGCCTATGACGAAGCAATCCGTAAGAATGCTTCCCATAAAAGCCGCTTCCGCTGGGACCTTATCCATGATCAAACGTGGATGGTGGTAGTTTAGCCAGCCATGAGAGGGGTTCATGACCTCGCTGTCAATGACAGGCCCCCTAGAGGCCCCCCACTGGGAAAAGGGATGGCAAAAGGGACATGCTGGGAGTTTAACAGGGGCTCTTGCCAATGACCCAAGTGTAGGTATGAGCACGTTTGCTCGAACTGCTCAGCAGATCACAGCAGGGTGAACTGCCCAAAGCCAGCAGGTCGCCCTCCCTTTCGGCAGGCCTGGTTCCCTGGCGCCAGGCACCCACAAAAAGACGCCGGCAGCCAGGGCGGTGGGGCCGCTTCCCAGAAGCACTGACATTCCAGCCACATTGAGGACGCTGGCCCCCACCGCAGTTCGGCTCCGGGTACTGAGGGACTGGCTTCGGCTCTACCCTGACAGATCCATGGCGGACCTCCTGGAAAGGGGTTTCTCTTCTGGTTTTAGGATCCCTTACCAGGGGCGCAGGAAGGCCTACTATGCAGACAATTTGAAGTCCGTCCTGGAGCACCCGGGCGTGGTGGCTGACAAGCTCCACAAAGAAGTGGGGGCGGGCAGAATGGCGGGCCCCTTCAGCCAGCCGCCCATAGCCAATCTGAGGGTGTCTCCCATTGGAGTAGTACCTAAGAAGGCCCCAGGGGAATTTCGCCTCATACAACATCTCTCCCACCCCTGGGGCGATTCTGTAAACGATTTTATTGACCCAGAGGCATGCTCCGTGAGGTATGCCACCCTGGATGAGGCCGTCAGCCTGATTAGGCAGGCCGGCCCAGGCGCATTGCTGGCAAAATGCGACATCCAGTCTGCCTTCCGGCTCCTGCCCATCTCTCCTTTAGATTTCGAGCTACTGGGCATCCACTTCCAAGGGCGTTGGTACATAGACAAAGCCATGCCCATGGGTTGCTCCATAGCCTGTGCTGCATTCGAGGCCTTCAGCACATTCTTGGAATGGGCCTTTACACGAAGGGTTCCCTCTAGGTTAGTCACGCACTACCTGGATGATTTCCTCTTCGTGGGTAAGCAGGAAACCGGGGAGTGCAAAACCACGCTGGGAGCTTTTCAAGCCTTGGCAGCGAAGTTAGGGGTCCCCCTGGCCCCCAACAAAACCGAGGGCCCGACTTCCTCCCTCAATTACCTGGGCATACAGCTGGACACGGTTCAAGGCACCTCCTCACTTCCGCAAGACAAACTGCTCGCATTAGCTGACCTGATTCATCCAGTCATGTCGTTGAGGAAGTGCAGAGTGCGGGTGGTGCAGTCCTTACTGGGTCACCTTAATTTTGCCTGCAGGGTGGTGGCACCCGGCAGGGCCTTTTGCTCCCGGCTGGCAAGGTCATTGTCCGGCTGCAGGTCTCCTCAGCACCATGTCAGAGTCACCGGAGGCCTGAAAGAAGACCTGAAGGTTTGGCAAACCTTTCTCACCGGTTTCAATGGCATCTCTCTATGGCAATCATCACTGGAGCCTGGCCTAGAACTGCAGGTGCCTCAGGGGCTCACGGCTTTGATGTTTACTTTCAAGGGCAATGGTCTTGGGGCCTATGGCCCGTGGCATGGCATGCAATGGGAATCACTAGGGACCTCACCTTCCTCGAATTATTCCCCATCTTGGTGGCGGTGCACATCTGGCACGATCGCTGGTGGGATAAGAGGGTGCTTTTCTGGTGCAATAACCAAGCAGTGGTGCGGGTAGTGAACCAGCAAACTTGTAAATCTGCATGGGTAATGAGGCTGGTGTGTAACCTCGTTCTCACTTGCTTAACTCACAACATTTCTTTTAAAGCTGCCTTCGTTCCAGGTTTGAATAACGAAATCGCTGACGCCTTATCTCGCCAGCAGGTGGATCGCTTCATGCACCTGGCCCCTGGGGCAGAGCTGTTCGCGGCGACCGTGCCGGCAGCCTTGTGGAACCTTGGCAGCGGACCGTCATCACAGGTGTTTTGAATTCATTAGCCCTGGCTACATGTAGACAATACGACAGGGCTGTACGCAACTTCCAGAACTATGCGGCGGCAGCAGGGTGCACGGTCCGCAGCGGGGTGGACACAGGACTGCTACTTGAATACCTGGTCCACCTCCATGGTCAGGGGATGCACCCCCAGTCCATGGGGGTCCAGCTAGCGGGGATAGCATTTTATTGCAAGCTTTCGGGTTTCCCAGACGTCACCAAAGCGTTCGTGGTCCGCCGGCTCCTGGCCGGCTGGCGTCAGTCATGCCCCAGTCAGAGGGATTTAAGGCGCCCCATTACGAGGGAGGTGCTCCAGGCAGTCATGGGGGCCCTGCGACAGGTCTGCGCTTCACGCTATGAGCGTTTGCTCTTCACATCCGCCTTCCACCTGGCACATCATGGGGCTTTCAGGCCGGGGGAGCTGGTAGATCCCACCAGGGAGTGGCTATTGGGCACGGTGCTGCAGATCCAGCACCTGGTGCTGTCAGGGGATGGGGTTTATGCATGGCTGACCCATTCCAAGACTGATCAGGAGGGCCACGGTGCCTGGGTCACGATACCGGTCTTACCGGGTGACGCAACTTGCCCCCTTGCCTTGCTAACCGCTTGGCTCCGCCACAGGCCTCGGCAGGGCGGGATACTCCTGGTACATGAGGACGGTTTCCCCCTCACCAGGTTCCAGATGCTGGCAGTGCTGAGGGCTTGCTTGGCACTGGCTGGTTTACCAGCCACAGAGTTTGGCCTTCACTCCTTCTGGATAGGGGCCTCCACGACTGCGGCACAGGAAGGCAGGGCCCACAGTGAGATACGTACCTTAGGTAGGTGGCGCTCGGATGCCTTCCAGGCTTATATTCGCCCTCACCTATCTGGTTGATTCTCTTTGCAGTGCCTCCAGGGACACCGCAGACTGTTATCCGACAGGTGTGGGTCGTGGGGCACAGCATCGTCAACCAGGCTGGAGATCACGCCTGCTCCTCCGAGTGGGGCCGGCACCTTGGACTGGAAGCGTATGTGCACATTACCTGGATGGGCCAGGGCAGCATGAGGTGGGATGAGCTGGAATGCACCATAATTAACTATGTTTTTCACCCGACTGCTCCGGACATCCTGGTCATCCACTTGGGGGAAGATGACCTCCCGGCAAGGTTGGGCCTTGAATTGAGGTGGGCAGTCGCTGCCACATTGAGGAGCCTGCGGAAGCACCGGCCGGCTATGGTCCTCGTGTGGTCAGAGCTCCTGCAAAGGGTTCTGTGGAGTGGGGCAGAGCAGCCCCACCGAGTGGACAGGGCTTGCCGAAAAGTGAATAAGGCGGCTGCCAAACTGGTGCTCTCCCTGGGGGAAGCAGTGGCAGATCACTTGGAGATCTCCCAAGACATCCAAGACCTGTATGAACCGGACGGTGTCCACCTGTCCGATTGGGGGTTGGACCTGTGGCTACAGTCCATCCGGCATACCCTTCTCCAGGTGGTGTGGAGGTAGACAGGCTCAGGCTTGAGAAGCTTGGGTGGGAGCTGCAAGAGGGGCAGCTCGTGGCGGGTTGGCAACGGGAGTCGCAACATCTGGGGAGAAAACGAGCCATCCGGCAGGTTCTCCCAGGCTTGTGCCCTGCGGAAGGGCCGGGGGTGGGGCGGGCAGGCTGGCAGGCCAGTAGGCTGGGCCACTGCCCGACACCCCAGGGAGTGGGGAGGGTCGGGCTGGTAGGCAGCCATGGGCTTAGCCGGTGCCCGACACCCCAGCAAGCATGGAGAGGATGGCGGGCCGGTAGGCGGCCATGGGCTTAGCCGGTGCCCGCCTCCTCAGCAGGAGCAGGAAGGGTGGAAGCCGGAGTGTTACCTCAGGGGCTCCCCTTCCCGCTAGTTGCCCCAATGGAGATTGGGGAATGTTGATGTTGCGACCCGTTTGCTGCCCTAGCTTCTCTGTATATAGTTTGATATTAATCATGTTTATATATTAATAAATTGGGCTGCGGCCCAATCCATTTTCCAGCCTGTCGTAGTTGTGTCATTATTTTGGTGGAGAAGGGTCTCACCATCTGCATGCAATGCCCGATACCAATGTCTTGTATGCTCGTCATCATCATCAACCTTTTTATTGGCATAAGTTTAAAATACAACAGGGAGGTTGAGGAGAATCAAGTTAAAATAAGTAGGTTCGAACATTTCCAGCGGTTAAAACAATAAATAAATAAATAAACTAAAATCTGTGATCTTTTAATTCATAGCTGTGCCAGCTTTCAGAAATTTGGCAACGCTCTAGGATCTCTGAGGAGACTGGATCACAAAGCAGAAAAGAAGGATTTAACCCTTGTCTGGTGAGCTGGCACAGTTCTTGGCAAGTGTATGGGTCGATATATCGTCTTATAGATGAAGTATATTGTTCTTAATCTAGGAGGATGTGCTCGATTGCTTCGATGGCTTTTGTGAGCAGGGACACGCTCTTTGTTGGTATGGGATCTTGGAGAAATCTGGACATTTCAGGACTGGGCTGAAGGTAGGGCATTTAGTAGGGCCAGCATTAGGGTACGCCGGAGATATGGTGAAGATATATTGTAAAAGTACCTTTGGTAGCCCTTTACTGAAGGGAAGAGGGTGGGAGCCCTCCGGTAAAATGCCCTTCATGTATTGGGGAGTGGTGAAAGCAATTGATTTTCAAATGTCAAGTAGCCTTAGCGACAGAAGTTTTGACTTATTTTAAGGCTCGGCCATTCATGTTCATGGCGAAGAAGTCTAAAAGCTTGCTTCTTAACGAATTAATTTTTTCCTTGATCAGAAGACTCCAAGTGGAGAGGTAGGAATCCGAAGCATTCGCCATGTTAGGCTGTCCTGTTCTGATCGGAAATGGAGGCGCAGCCAGTATCGGGTTGGGTTGGAGAGCCACATATCATCGCGGTTTCGAGAAGATTTAGACCTAATTCCAAACATAAAGAGAGAGATGACACGCTGTTCGGAACAAATTCCAAGTAGGTTGCGAAAGAAGCTAGATTGGATAGACTCAAGAGGCTTTAGATTATGATTTTAGCCAGATTGGAGCGCCATACAAGGTTTTTGGGATCAGTTTGCTCCTTCAAAGGCTCTTTCACTGCTGCTGGGACGATTGACCCCCTTGGGAGTAGAAGAACTGTCTAATTCGCTGCCGCCAAGACTGATTGGTGGAGAGGGAGATGTGCTTGTACTGCCTCGGTCCAATTCAGGTTATATTGGAAACGGATTCCCAAGTAGTTGAAATCCTTTTGACTTGGTCAATTCTGGTTCCCACTCGATAGACCATGCTGCTGGTTTCCACGCTTTTGAGAATGTCACGCATTTTAGTCTTCTCATAGCTTTGTTGTGTTGATTACGCTTCGCAGTAGTCTGCGATGGCTGCTGGAGTAGACGCCTTGTGGCCTATCTTGGTATCACAGAGTAATACCGTGTCATCGGCATATAGAAGGGTGGTCAAGGGAGCGCTGCTAAGCCAAGGATGGGAGGGTGAGCTCGAGCGGTTGGAAGGGAATTTGGAAGGTCCTGTAGAAACAGGTTGAAGAGTAGAGGGGCAAGGACACAGCCTTGCTTGACACCCTTATTAGAAATTATTTCGGGGGTGCATGGGCCGGTAGGATTGTAACGTATGCTGCAAGTGGTGGCAGTATAAAGTCTTTGGATGAGGAGAAGTAAGCGCTTCTCTATCCCCAGAGCACTTAGTTTGTTCCAGAGGAGTTGCCTGGGGATTGAGTCAAAGGCACTCCTCAGGTCGAGGAACGCAGCATATAGTCCAGAGTTCTTGGTTTTTCCATTGTATGCTCGTCAAGAGCCCACTACCACACGTGCTCTAGTTGTCTCAGTTCTCGCTTCATCCGTCACAGCTCCTCGGTATACCAAGGTGCTGGTCTGGTTCGGAAGTGGAGAGGATGCCTTGGAGCAATAGCCTCAATGGCTTCAGAGAGTCTGGTATCTCAGCTCTCTACCAACTCATCAAAAGTGGCGCCAGTGGGTGGGGTCTCCCACAGAGCATCCTGGAACCACTCTGGTTCCATTAGTCTCTGCGGGCAGGCAAAATATGCTCATTGCCTAGACAGGTGTGTGTGGCAGCTTCTATCTGAGCCTTAAAGTTGTAGTGGTCAGACCATGGCACTCTATCAATAGAGGTTAAGCCCACATATACACCTGCTGTAAAGATGAGGTCCAGAGTGTGGCCGTGCTGGATATCCATTGGTGTGTGGCATCCTGCAAAAGACAATCCTCTTTATGATGGGGTTGAACATCTGTATGGACCCCTTTGCCCAGCTGGTCCAGAGTTTCAGGCTGGGTTGTCACCAGTATGTGAATGACATCCAGTTGTATCTGCTGATGGGTGACTGATGGCACACACCTTGGATCTTTTTGTTGCCTGGAGGCCAAGGTGAAGTGGTTGAAACAGAGTTGGCTGAAATTAAATCCATCTAAGATGAAGGCCCTGTAGCTGGACCAGGTTGTTTTGGGAAGAGATGACCACCTTCTAACACTTGACAGGATGAAGTTAACACTTTTGCCAACTGTCAAGAGTTTGGGTGTGATACTCAATGCCACCTTATTTATGGAGACTCAGGTCACAAATGTGGCTAAACTAGTACTTTACCATCTTCACCTGACCAGGTTACTGGCCCCCTACTTGTTGCATCATGACCTAGTTTCAGTGATCCATGCAATGGTCAACTCCAGACTAGACTATTGTAATTCTCTCTACTCAAGACTGCCCTTGAGACTGATCTAGAAACTTCAACTTGATGGTTCCTTACAAAGATGCTGTGGCAAGCACATATCCATACCAGTGCTCGGCCAGCTGCATTGGCTTCCAAAGAAGTATCGAATCAGGTTCAAGGTTTTGGAACTAACTTTCAGAGACCTAAGTGGTCTCAGACCTTTATACCTGTGAGCCTACCTCTCCAGATACACCACCAAGAGAGTACTTTACTCTATGGATAACAATTTGTTGGTGGTCCCTGGCCTGAAAAATATCTGGCTGTCCTCAATCAGGATCAGAATTTTTTTGACTCTGGTCCTAACCTGGTGGAATGGTTTATCTTATGAGACCCAAGCCCTGTGGAACCTATCACAGCTCTGCAGGACTTGTAAGATAGAGATGTTCAGGCCTACAGTTGAGGGCAGCAACAGCATCCAACATAGCTGGCCTCCCTTTTCCCTTCCTTTAATTATTCCCCTTAGTTAGACACTGATTCATTTTGCACTATTGCACAATATATTGTGGTATTGATTGTTCAATTTTAATCATAAACCTGCTGTTGTAAGCCATCCTGAGCCCATTTACAGGGAAGGGTAGCCAATAAGTAGAATTATAAATAAATAAAAGATGAGCATCCTTTTCAAACTTGCCAGTCATATTGGAAAACTAGTACACTTATCTGGTAGTAAATAAGTCAGAACAAGTTACTGAACACCCTAACACAGCTTCATATATATTTATATGTATATATTTCTCATTTAGTATCTCTCATCTACTGAACTGAATCCTGAAGTATCTTCCTTCTCAAAAGATGAAGCATTGAAATATATGTGGAAAGCTCATATTCACTCCCTCACTTACGCGCTTCAAAGGTGTCAAAATCGGTAAGACAAAAAATCCAAAGCACATTCTTTACCATGTGTATTGCTGAATCAACTATAAGGATACCATCTCACTATACAGTATGTTGGACTATATATAATGATATTTTAATCTTTAAAATGTCATTGAGCTCCGCTCTTATTTTGTTTTTCTGTGCAACCCTTTGTGTTCACGCACCACCACATTAGGCCAGAAGCCTAATTGTGCAACCAGTCTCCTGTTGGCAGAAGATAAATTATCTTGAAGCAGATTCTATGACCTTTCATTTTATCCTTCATATTTTTGCAGACTAAAATTCCTCAGTGGCCCTGAAAGTACTTTTGGAGAAGATTGGGGTAATGCAGTGGACTTCATTGCTGCCACCCGTTATTCTACAGACCTGATGTCTACAAATCGTTTGCAAACTGGATTGCCTCCACGACAACTCCGAGAAGGAGACAAGTTACCAATCACTGACTTCACCCCAACTCAGAACAAAGTGTTGCTTATGCTTTCCTTTCTTCGCAAGACAAATGAGAACATGGGTATGGGTTTAGCCAACTTCAAAGGCCATATTTACTGTATAATATTAATTCAGGGTACATTTAAATGTAACACTAGAATAAGAGTTGAAACTGAAGTAGTAACTGGTTCATTGATATAAAAGACTGTGCCAAACAGTTTGAGGTACACTGATGATGACCTTGACGTGGAGAGAATTGGGACACTGTAACCCCGTTGATTTTTCTGTGTCTTTTGGCAACTTCGGTGACCATTGACCATAGTATCCATTGGGACCAGTGACTGTTTTAGGTGCACCAGTAGTTTCATTCCTGTCTTGCTGACCAGTACAAGTAGACGATACTGGAATGCAGCACTTTTGCTGTAGGGGCCCACAGGGTTCTGTTCTGTACCCTGTACTCTTTAATGTACATGAACCTGCTGGGAAAGATGGTTACAGAGACGTGTGCTGATGAAACACAACTGTATTATCCCTTTTAAATTGAAAAGTGAGATAGTGAATATTCTGAACAAGTGCCTGGAGGCAGTAATGGGTAAAATGAAAGTAAAGTGAAGCTCACGCCAGAAAATACTGGGTGTTACTTGTTGATGGTATAATTAATAAGAGATTGAAATTGCTTGGGATGATGCTATGTTTCTTTGAAGGATGTGGTTTACAGTTTAAGTTTGCTGATTTAGACTCTCTGTAGCACCTTTAGTCAACTTCATTAAGTTTTCCTGCTGGAGATCTTTGGAGAAAAAACTATTAAGCCACAATTAGACTACTCTGAGGCTACTGACTGTCCATGTATTACTCACAAGAAATAAACAACCTTTACTGCTGTTGATTCATTTATGGCACAATTCAAAAAGTTAGTTATTACTTTACAATGGAAGCCTGTGCAAAGTTGTTCCAGTCTAAGTATATTCAAACTCAAAATTCTGCATAGGATTACAATATTGAAGATCTACAGAATGGGTGCAGAGCAATTTCTTGCTCAAATCCAAACTTGCAACTACTAAGCTAAAAAAAAGAATGATTAAAATTCAATTAACCCAGGTTAATATAGGGATGTCTTAAATAGTCACTTCTCCTGTGCAGCATGCTGGATATTCTTAATTTCTTTCAGTGTTGCATGAAAAGACAGGTTGTAGAGAGGTAATTTTGTAGGTTTGCTTTCCTCTGTTCCAGAGTTGAAGTCCAGCTGTTTTGTTCTCTACAATGATATTCTAACATAATGCAGTGCTATAGCACATGGTAAAGGCAACAGGTGGATTCTGCACAATAAAAATATAACGGGCTGAAGAAGGGAAATATCATGTTTTGGGGAAGTACTGTGCACAGGTCCCTTTCCCAAAATGGGACTGGCCCATTACATATCCCTCAACTTGGGGTTTTTCAAAAATCACTAAACGTACAATCTTTTTACCCAAACCCAGGTTGAGCCCACTCTCGAGCAAACAGCATGGCCCCAAAAAGCTTTATTTTTCTCTCCTGCTGCCTGTTTTCCCACCTTACATCATTTCTGTTTTGTTTCTGCTGAACTGTCAGTCAGTCAGTCCACCATTTCCCAAACATCCCCCAAGTACGTTTTTCTCCCCATGGCAGCAATTGTGAGCACCATTTCACCCACATTTGTATAGCAATGCATTCACAACAAATGGGAGCATTCCAAGCAATGGCTGTTTCTTTTTTTAAAAAAAAGTAATCAAAATACATAGCTACACATATGCACACCTTTGGATATGGATGAGACATATTGATTTGCTCCCTTTTGGGATGAATTTTACTATTTTGCATATCACAATGTTAAGGAGGGAAGTTGCATACTTCATGTTTACATGTGTCATGGTTTCAAACCCTAAACATTTTTTCCATGTTGGAGAAATGGGAGGGGTAGGTCCCACTTTGGATCCCAGGGTTGCTGTAGATTTTCCACCAATCAGAAGTGTTCCCTTAGCAGGGGCCAGGAGTGGGCAGAAGGGGAACTGTGTTGATGGAACAGCCAATCAGAATGCAGGAAAAATGGGATGTTTGCGCCTACATGTTTGCATTGTGAAAAGAAAAATAACAGGTGTGGGCGAAGGGGCAGGAAAAAACAGTTTCTGTAGATTCTCCACCAATTAGAAGTGTTCCCTTAGCAGAGTATGGGAACAGGCAGAGGGGGGGCTGTACTGATTCAAACTGCAGCCAAACAGAAAAAGTCAGTCACAACTCAGGAAAAATAGGTTGTTTGCAGCTCCATAGCTACATATGCATTGTAAAAAAATTTTTTTTTTAAAGCAGGTTTTTGCAAAGGGGCAGAAGGAAAATGGATTATTTTCCCCAACCTCAACTTGATTTCTTCATGGAAACCAGGCACCCATGCAAAAGAAAAAAATTGACCTGGATTCAAAAATAATGGTCCCAACCCATTATTATTATGCTGGGTGGAATCCACCAGGAAGCTGAAATGGTTGCAGTGCCAGAACAAGGAAGTCGGCTCTAGACATTTCTACTGCACTTCCTGCAAGGCCTTGCAGGGTGTGTGTGTGTGGATACTAAATATAATTTTAACACAAGTAATAACTGTGTTTAAAATTGATTATTATTTCCTATGTTTATTTTATTTTTAATTTTATTTCTTCCACAACATTTGTTCAAAGCATCTCAAAAATATTTGAAAATTATACAATTGTATCAATAAACTATGAAAAACAGCAAAATAAAAATAGCATCACAAAAAGCACAAAAAACACTTCAACAGAACAAATTACCTAGTAGCAGAATATCTGAGCAAACAGATTTTCATGTGATAGCTAAACCCTTAAGGACTAGGACACTCAGCTAATAACCTAAGCCAGTTTACTCAGAAATAAGTCTCATATTATTCAGTAGAGAATAATTCTAGAAAAGTGTCCTTAGGATTGCAATCTGAATGCAGGTGAATTATGTAGCTGAGTTATTGAACAAAAGAATCCCCTCCGCCATGATTTTAAAAAATGTGTAAAGTGCCATGTATACATAATCAGAGAGTCTCAGGAAATTATAAGTATAATTTCTAATTCTAGCAACTTTTCTGAGCATATCAATTACACACCATCCTTTCTTTCTTCAGTAACTGATTTTAAGGAAAGATGCCATCCCCAGATCTTGCATGAGGTGAATTCTATTTCAACTCTAATAATTGGAGTGAGACTGTACTTGCTTGAAATGTATTCTTTTTCAACTGTAATATTTGGAGGTAGATTGTACTTTCTCTATGGAAAGAAGCTGAGGTAAATGAATGCAGGGGCACTGTCTTCTTCGTATTACTTTACATAGTTGGTTTCAGGCACAAGCTCTAGAATTCAATCTTAAATGAAATCTGCTTGGTGTTTGTTTTTTTTACTGATAACCACTCCATTATTTGTTTTCTAGGAGGAAATTTGTTGGTGTTATGGAAAGTGGCAATGTCTACAGAAGCTGGAAGGAAATCAGCACGTGACTTTCTTGAAAGTTTGGTTCAGAGTACTAGTCTCTGAAAAAGCTCAGTTCTACATAAGCTTGGTTATCTTAATTCACCACGCAATAGTTTGTTGGTGTTTGGTTAAAGTCATCATGTCTCCATCTATATTTGTTTAACCTTCTCTTCTAATCCTGAGGTGACTCATTTCTTTATTATTGTACGCTGATTCAAGTTCTAAACTGCTGTTAGTTAACATCATTGGGTGGAAACTCAGTGGGAAATAACTGAAGGTACGGGTGTGGTGGCGCCTTCTGTGGTGGCGCCTTCTGTCATCTCCAGAAGAATACATGTGTGTGCAGTATGGACATACTTCATAAAGCAAAAAATACAAATTGGAATTCCAAGGCAAAAATGTGCAACATTTATAGAAATGGCTTTGTGAGAAATGTTGATGAAGATCTGCCATAGATTCAAGAACAATTTCTAAGAAAAACAGAGCAGAAATAAAAGTGTTCTTGCTGTGCCCAGCTCTCCTTAACGAGTCAACTGTCTGCTGAAAATAAATTGTTCGATCCACACAGTGGGAAAAGGTTGTCATTTTATATATTGATGAGAGTCTGCTAGTTCACACAATGTTTATCCAGTTATTATCCAAGTAGTTTCTAATGAATACCATGATTTAAATCTGTTTGTGGGAATGTTGATCTTTGGATTTCTGATTTGATTTTCGCACTGCTTCTGATACTTTTTACAAGTAGAAATGCATTGTTAAGCAAAATAAGAATAAAGTGCTGTTTGTCTCATTACACCTTCCCCTACTTCATTTGGAGGAGGGGGAGGGAGATTGGAACCATAACTCAACCAAAAGATGAAAACTGGAAGAAGAGGCGTTCCATTATATCTTTTTCCTGCTGCATCTTGGGGAACTCCTAAAATTCTTCTCCTGGGATCAAGGAGCCCTCAGGAGAAAGTTGGGGACAATAAACAAAAATCACCATCCTTTCCTCAATCGATGTAACTGCCACTATACCAGTGGAACAGCACTTTTTGGATCGCACCTGTATTTTCTTATTTTCTTTATATTGCAGCATTATTCTATGTAGCACCTTACACAGAGTTCTGGCGTAGTCAAAAAAAGATCCTGTTGCCCAAGGGACCTTCCCTTTAAAACAGGAGGGACCTTCCCTTTAAAACTCCCACCTTTCCCAGCAAATTCACAGAGTCATGTAAATGCATACAATCCTATGTTTCATTTCCCTACTGTTCTTTTTAATATAGGGCATTTCACAAGTTATGACATTCACACTCTATGTATGCCACTGCTTCCAGCACTGGAAGCAAGTTCTGTAAAATGGAGGGACAGCACAGTGAATGACGCCACTTCACACGTTACATTGTATGATGTTGTGAAAGGTGGAAAAAGAATCATGGTCTCTTTCCATACCCAGTTCTGCCCTTAGGCAATTCAAATCAATTGTCTTCCTGTTTCTCATAAAGAAATCAAATGCTTTCCCCAAGAACCTGTCTGAACCTGTGCTGCCTCCAGTCCCAGTAATTAAAACCATCCATTTGATGCTGTAACCTAGCTGAGATCAAAGGAAACTTGTAGGCATTAAGGTACTAATTAGGTTTGGTAGTCATTATGCCAATACTTTCATTGCTCCATGCAAACAAGCTGAAAAAAAGGCAATAAGTAACATTTTGACCTTTCATAGTTAACTTCTGGTTTGAAGTTTCATTTTCACGGTCATTGCTGATACCTGCATTGGAAGTTTAAGATGCATCAGAACACTGAATACAGAAGTGCTATTCTGTCCTTTATTGTCCCAGGACAAGGGTTCCCAATTATTCAGCATCTCTTTATGAGTAAACTTTTAATGTACCCTCGTTATCTAGCAATTTTCAACTGAAATAAGTTAATGAGGTCTAAGAAAATGTGGGAGTTTTTACCCTAATTACCTGGTTCATAGATCAGACTAATTATATTTTCAACAGATTTTCATGTATAATCTAAAAGTAATTACTGCAGCTGCCAGCTGTTAAAATATTAAGTTAATTGTACTCAAGAAAAGTTGGAAAACAAATTTTTGACCTTTTCTGTGTTTAATTTAGATTATATCTCACAGAGACTCTGAGGAAAACCCAAATGCTGACAAAACAAATTACCAAGCTCATCAATGAAGGACACAGGTGTTTTTCCTCCCTTTAAAAAGATAAATGGAAGTACCAGACATTATGAATGCACTTTTAAGAATCTTGAGATGTTGTTTGGCTAATTCAGTTCATTTATTATGTTATGCCTACTTTTATACCATCCTTAACTTTTCACATCTGCTTTGTAAAAAAAATGATGAATGAAATAATTGGGATTATCTTCATTATAATCCTGGGTCTTTTCATTTTCTGTTGCAAGTCCCCCTTTACTAGCATTGATTAACTTCATCAGCAGTTAGGGTCACCACTTACCTAATTCTGGTGGGCAACCTTCTGTCAAAGCCCCCAGAGCAGGGGGGGGGGTTATAAATGTGAGTATAAGTGGGAGTATAAGTGGGAGCATAGAAGGAAGGAAGGAAGGAAGGAAGGAAGGAAGGAAGGAAGGAAGGAAGGAAGGAAGGAAGGAAGGAAGGAAGGAAGGAAGGAAGGAAGGAAGGAAGGAAGGAAGGAAGTGGGGAAATGAAAGGGAGAAGTCTCCATGGTGCTCTACAGTGGTAAGGTACAAATGCTGTACTTTTTCTTTATTTAGCAATCTAATGTCCAAGCAGACTTAGAGAAAATATCCTGTATTTCCATCCTTGCATAGAAGCCATAGCTGCCCAAAATTTAGCCACAGTCAAAGTAATATCAAGATCAGGATCAGTTAGCAGGGAAGGACTGGAAACAAGGGAAATCTTAGAAACTATCAGTGCCTGTATCCACAGATTTCTAAACTGGGACTATACCGGTTAATACAAATATAAATTTTCTATTCTTAATATGTGCATTTTCACACAAAAAAAACCAGAACTTTTTTTTCAAGTGTACAGTGTATAATGGCTTGGGCTACAGTGTATAATGGCTTGGGTTCAATTTAAAATACTCATATAAGGAATTCTGATTGCAGGACTGTGAATGCCCCTATCCCCCTCCCATGACAGAAAGAAATCACCCAACAGACAGATGCCACATTTGTCACTTGGAAAGCCTTATTCAGCATTTGGAATGTGTAACCACAGTTCCATCATGTCATTGCATCAATGAGCTATTTGGGAAGTTGAACAGGACATTTGGATTAGTCTTCTTGCACTCTCTTCTTCTTGACAAACACATGTCATTATAAAAACTATTTCAGGAGCTAGTCTTTCACTTTGAAAGCCTAGTCTCTGAAATTGTTGGGATCATTCAATAGCCAAATATCAATTCTAGGCTACAATATTATGCCCACATTATGGGCAGGCTATGAATTTCAGTGCCAGTCATGCTGCTTCAAAACAGGACAGACCCGGAACTGCTCGTCTAGACAGTGTCTTGAGGATATTGATGTTCACATATTCAGTTGGAAGACAATAAGATTTACCTGTTGTTGAGGTTGTTACTCAAGGACTTACCTGACTCTTCCATCCATTTCATCTTTCTATCAGTCAGAAAAGTTATGGATAAGTGACCCATCTGAACTTTTACTTACTTTGGTCATTAAAGGTCAGATTATGTTGGAATGGAATTCCTTATGAAGTGGTCAGTTAAGATAGTATGTAATATTGTACCTGGTGTGTCAGTGTCACAAGGGCATAGCCTTTCCTGGAATTGAGTGTGTCAGAATCTGTCTGTGGTCACTAATGATGAGAAGGCATTGATGAGGGGAAGGCCTTGTTCATGGAAATGCTCTTCATTGTAGCTGAAGTCGGCCCGCAGGGGTCACAAGGAAGAGGCGAGACGCGGTGATATCATCCGGTGGAGAGAGCCAGCAGCAGGAAGCGCGATCCGTGGATCTAGCAACTCTGCTGTGTGCTAGTCCCTGGCACCTTTTATTAGGGTTTACAATAGGGGCGTGTATGGGAGGCGGGAGAGCGGGAGAATATCATATGATACATGACATCATGGGGTTGCCTATGTGCAGGAGGAAACGCTCGCGTCTGGGTCTAATCCATACCTGGGGGGCAGGAGCCCCTTTGTCCCTTTGTCTGGGGACACCCACCGATGACCGTGAAGTCGGAGAGTAGTTCACTTGACCTGTGACTCCACGAGGGGTCTGGGGGATGGAGTGAGGCTGCGTTAATGCTAGAAGGACACAGATGGCACAGGCATTCCATGTGCTCTTTCTGAGGCTCTGCTGGGTTCGCGGGCGTAGCAGTATGGTTAGCAAGTCAGATAATTTGCTCTTGAGCCATATTTTACTGGTATGCCATGTGTGGCAACATCATCTGCCTTTTTGTGATTGAGAAGTCTTTGTTTGTTCACTTATAAGACATAAGATTCACTACTGATTGCCAGATTGTTCAAAGCTATTCCCAACCTGCCTATTTTACTGCAAATTGTTATGGGCCATCGGGTAAATTTTGGATCTTCTAACATGTATAAGGTTGTCTTCATTGGTCCTATAGTGAATTTTCATCCAGTACCTTATTATTGCGATCCATGCTTTTGACTCCAATAATTGTTGGCTGGATTCCGCACAAAGGGCCATGTAGCTGACACATTTAGGAATGCTCATAATTCAACTTTACTCACCAAGACTGGTAGCCTCTAATGGAACTATCTTCCACGGATCTGTCTAATGTCACCTATATTCATAAGTTGTACTTCCATTGAAAATAAGGCTTATAGTTTGGGAATGTTATTAGATTTGCTTATAACTGGAGCATCATCTGTGATACATCACACCTTTGGCCTTCTTTGACTATCATCTGTGTCTATTTGTCATTTGATTACAGTTATCCATGTTCTAATATTTTAATTAGAATACCACATTGCATACTAGATGCAGCTCCTTTTGAAGATAGTTCAGCAGCTTCAACTTTAGTTCAAACTAACTTGATCTTGTCAGATCTCAGAAGCTTAGCAGGGCCATATTTCTGGTTAGCATTTGGAGACTGCCAAGGAACACCAGGATCACTATGCAGAGGCAGGCAATGGCAAACAGCATCTGAACATCTCTTGCTATGAAAATCCTACTGGATCACCTTAAATCAGTTGTAACTTGATGGCCAAAAAAATTGCAGAGGATATAATTTCACCTGTGCTAAAGTATTCATGCAAGTTCAAATAATGACAATTCCTGTCATTTTCAGTATTAAGGTAGGCACTTACACAGTATTACTGGTCAGGTGGTAGGTGGCAATAACTAAATAAAAGAGCGATGAGGAGGGGGGGAGTTAGAGAGCAGAAAGTTAACAAATAACTACATTACAGGAAAGGAATTTTAAAAGGTATTCCAAATACAGCGAAGAGGCAGGGATAAGAAAACATTGAAAAGCATGTCAGTGAGAATACAGTTGAACTACTGTAACCTAGGTGAGAAATGGACACCACTCAATTGTATCCCAGCTCAGAATCTCTGTTTAGGCAAATCTGCAACTAATTTTTTGATCATGCACAACTAGAACTGATGTTTTAGAGACACTATTAGTAATGCAGACCAAAATATTTTCAGAACAAGATCCCTAGTAATAACAATACTAAGTAGATGCCAGTAAAAAGGGGGGGGAAACAATGAAATGGTTAACCCTTTGATGCAGGAATTACATCAAGAAGTGTAAATATTGGTTAGCATTGGAGGCTGAAGAGTTGCAGACTATCCTTTTTGTTTAATTTAAAGTTAATTACAAGGCATTCACATTTTTCTTCTTTTGTGGATCTACTGTATTACTTCCTTTGCGGCTCTTCCTTTGTCGTTCTACTATATTACTAAGTTGGGTTCCTTGAGTTACTTTTGTAATTATTTCAATCACATTTTTTGTCTTTATTATCACAGTCATGACCTGCTTTGGCTCATTTCCAGCCCTGCACTGCACAAGCATATTTCTTGCTGAATCTAAAAGGAAAGCAGGAAACTGAGCTAACTGCTGTGCAAGAATTCCATCCTTACTGGCCTTCAGATTATTTATACAGGTCACAATTGTGAGAAACAATCACTAAATCTGTGGACAAATTAGCAATTCTGACTTGTTTTTTGCTCAGACAACAGCTTTTCATTCCACAAGACAGGTCACTTTTGAAACTGAGCATGCGATGTACAACTTGGGACTGCTGTTGAAAGAGAATCCCACTGCGTATACCTGCTGTACCATGTCAATCTATTGAGTATACTGAACTTGACATTTTCTGTGGCTATTAATTTCAGCACACTTTGACAGAGCTTAAATCACCTTGCAGCCCAGAAATCAAATGTTACTTGATGGCATGCACTGTGTGCCTGACAGCCCCACAAGGATAAGTAAAAAATGTGTTTTATAGTATAATTTTGCAATTTCAGACAAGCACTCTAGAGCATGGCATGTTGTATGAATTCACAGCCAGGTGCTTTCTTTGGCTTCTTGCCCCTAAGTACTATAATGGTGAATTACTACCTCCACGCTGCCATCTTTGTTGGGAAGGAAAGAAGACTTGACTGCCTACTTATTTATGAATAAACATCTCAACAGACTTTCTTGACAATCCTGGGGAAGATTAAGTATGCGAATGACCAGTAGTTTTTATGTATGCTACCTTGGGGACCTTAATCAGGTAGAAAGGTGGCATAAAAATGTTTTAAAATAAAAGAGTATTCTCTAGCTGCGAATTAACAATCAAGTCCAAGCCAAACTACTTGCTCTCAGATTTACCATGTCATATTGAAATCAGCTGCAGGAACACTTGGTGAGGGTCATCAATCTTAAATTAGGGCCTAGAGTTATCCTGAAATCACAAGTGATCTCCACCCTACAGAGTGTGGTTACCCTGGAAAAAGTGGCATCTTCCCAAAGAGGAAATGAAAGTCCTACACTGATATCACATCCATGCTGTACTCATTCACCTCCCCAAACTCGCCTCTCCTCAGATACTATCCCAAAATCAACTGGCTTTTCCTTAACACTTATCTTCAAGTTTATCTGGACAGTGATGAATATCCACAACATTTGCCTCAGGTTGGTAAATCACTTTGCTGTCTAACACCTGTAACAGACCCATCTCTCCACATTACTAATGACTGGGTTTCCCACTACTGAGACATTGTTAGCAGTCATATTAGTCCCAAAATAAACCCTACTCCTATTCCTCCACCCAAGAAAACAGCCTATATTAGGAACAACCTAATAAAACACAAGAGTGCATGAATTTTCAAGCTCTCCATAGTTTTATTTCAGGCTGGATGTTGCTATTTTAAAAAATAAAGGAAAATGCTTTAGGACAAGGGTTCAGGCCTTGTCCAGTCTGCATAGATATTAAATACAGAACTGCTTCAAATGTTGCTGGTAACCCATTTTAATACTTACTAGTGCAGAACAACATTAGAAGTTTGTGTTAGAATTTGTGTTTTCTGGTGATTGTAACTATTTAAGTGCAACTTGCTCAAAGAAGCCAGGTGTAACTCTGCATTGAAAATCCAACACAAACTGGACTAAAACTTAACTCCATGTCCTGAAGCATTGTCCTTCCCTTCTCCCCCACCCCTTTTTTGGGTAACATCCAACCTGAAAAAGACTTTTGGAGAACTCAAAGGCTCACACTGTTATATATCATTTGGTTGTGTTGGATACATATTGTCCAAAAGTCTTCTACTCTGCGTATATATATATGCATAGTAGAACAGAAGAGACAGATTCTCCGTTGCTTTTTATATACAGTATGAGTTTACGAATTATAAAGGGAGGGTTATATGGAGATAAAATAAGAAATCCTTTCTTTCCTGTTACATATCTATATTACTGTAGGGATTTTTTTGTGCTCAGTGAGTATGAAGATTTTTAAATTTTATTTTGATTGTGGATGAGGATAGATTGCTCTAAAACAATAAAAAAAGGGATCATCAGGTAATATATTTCCTTCATATCTCCTCGACTAGTCAATATTGTAGTACTGGCCTGAATTCTTAAAAAAAGCTTTATTTTGATAAACAATAAAACAAACAACTTAATTTCATTACAATTACAAAGTAATTTAAGGTTGAAACTTCTCCATCACAAAGCCTATAATCAGTCCTCTATAATATAGACAATAATAGGAAAGAAAATACAACTGAAAAAAACTTTAAATTCCATTGTTAACTTTCCAACCTCTCTCAAGGGATATTCGTTATCTTAAAATTAATCATATTTATCTAATTTACAATTAATTTCCCATTATTAGAGACTATTTCATTCGGTCCAAGTTGATTAAATACTCTGTCAGTGGTTTCCAAGTATTTTTGTAAGAGTCTGGATTGTCTTTTTTCAAATATATTGTTAGTTTATCAGATGTCCTGAATTCTTGTATTTTTATAATCCATTGTTCAGTTGTTGGAATTTCTTCCAGTCTCCAACTCCTAGCCAGGACAATCCTTGCTGTGATCAAGCAATATATAAAAGTCTTATATTTCTGCAAAATCTTATCACCCTTATCCCAAATACCTAACAGGTAAGTTTCTGGTTTTTTTTACAAATGTATGTTTTAATATTTTTTTCAATAGAGTTATGTATTTTATTCCAATATTTTCCAATTTGTTTACAGGTCCACCAACAATGATAAAAAGAACCCTCTTTTACTCCGCATTTCCAGCACAGAGGGGAACAGGATTTATTCATTTTTGAGATAATAAGCAGTTATATACCACCTGTAAAACATTTTTATATTATTTTCTTTAACCGAAATTGCTGATGTTAATTTTTTATTATTCTGCCAGCTTCTTCCCCAAGAATCTAAATTGATATTTCTACTGATATTCTGTGCCCATTCGATTATGTTGTTATTAATTTGTTCAGGTTCAGTTTTAAGTTCAATTAGCATTTTGTATAGCTTACTAATCAACTTTTTATTATCAGCAAACTTTATCTGGTCTACTGATGTTTTTTAATCCAAGAATCCCCATTTCTTATATTTTTCAAAGTAATTTTTAAGCTGTAAATACGTAAACCAATTACACTTACTGTTATTTATAAGTATATCCTCATTTTTTTTTAAAAAAAAACTTTGATTCTCCTTGTAAATTGTCTCATTATAGATTAGCCAAACTTTATTTTCATTTCTATATTTTACTTTTAGTGTTTCCATCCTGGATATCCATCTGGGTAATTAGGAATATATTATCTTCTTATTTTCCTTCCAAATTTTGTATTGTCCTTTTCTCATTGGGTGACTAATTATCATCTGTTTTTTAATGGATGTGCTGGGCCACAAAAAGTTGTACCAACCACTATGAAGATCAAAGCCTTCCAATTGTAATAAAGGTGGATCTTTCAAAGTGACCCCTTCCCTTTTCCATAATAAGGGACAAGTTTCATAATGCAAGTCCAAATCTGGGCAATCTAGCCCACCCCTTTTATTCTCACCTATTACGTGTAGATATTTAATTATAGAGGGTTTTTTTGCAATCCATATAAAATTTGCTATTTTCTTTCTCCATCTATCATGGTGGGTTTTTTTTTACTAATTTCTATTGGTAAGTTTTGGCCATATTATAATTTTAATCAAAGATATTTTACCATCAAAAAAAGTTTAATTTTCCTCCACGTGTATAAATCTTGTTTTATCTTATGCTATGTATTTTCATAATTATCTTTACATAATAGATTGCTATTATTTCTTAAATTAATTCCCAAATACTTAATTATCTTTTCTACTTTAAATTTAGATATTTGTTCTAATTCTAACTTTGCCTTCTGGGATAAATTCCTTGTTATCATTTTTGTTTTTGTAAGGATCTCAGTCGTTCTTGTTTCCCTTACAGCCTAACCTGACCTTGACGGAGATTCTTTTGGCCGGGCGTCCGGCCAGGACCTGCACCAACCTTGTGAGAATGCTTATCTCACTGTTGCATAGTAGAATTCCGTTCTCATGAGAACGGGGCAGGGGGGATGGGTTAGTCAGTATTGTAACCCTTAGTGTTGTTTAAAAGCTGTGAGGCTGCTCGGTATATCCTGCCATGTCGTATTATTGTAAGTGCTTTCCAGGATGTCTGAATAAACGGACTTATAATCAAAAGCCTTTTTATTTCTGCTCTTTGGAATTCCTTACAGTTTTGTTGTTATTTATTTTAAATTCTGATTTTTTAAAAAATTACTGTAAGTTTGGTTACATCTTGGTACCTATCTGCTGTCTCGTGCTGGTGGTGCTGGTGGTGCTGGTGGTGCTGGTGTTGTTTCTGCTCAAACAAAGAAACAGAGTTAACTTTATAACTTCAGATGTACATCCTCATAACATGTAAACAATGGCTATCTCACTGGCTAATCAATAGATCAGGTCATAAACAGTGATTTCAGAAACTTGTTTACATACAACAGGTTAACCCTTTTATAACTGAGTTGTGAGAGACACTTGCAAAATCCCAACAGGTTGGTCCCAATAAATGATATTATGTGGGTTGTGCTCCAGTTTTTTGGCCACTACTTCAAGCCATTTCCTTCTCAGTCCTAGAACATGAGAGAAACCACAGGAAAGCCTAACAATGTCTCAGTACAAGAGGATGTTCATTTATCATCTGGGGGAAAGGTTGCTTTAGAAAGATCATTTACTTCCTATTCAGCCTGACACCCTCTTACCTCTTCATTCTTTCTGACAGTAGAGGGGCTTTGACTGTATAAGCAGAACACTTCTAGCCAGTTTCAGAAACACTACAAATATTTCTGCCTCTCTTCATTTCTCCAGATCAGAAATCTTAGGCCCCTTACGCACAGGCTAACCACTGTATAAAGCCTGTGTGTGGGGTTGACAGATCCCGCTCCAAACGCTAGTCCACTTCGTGTTTCCCTCCCAACCTGTGTTTCCCCCCCTCCCCAACCCAGGTTTTTTAAGAATCACACTATTAGCGATTCTTTAGTTTTAATGCGGATTGCAGCCGCAGCTGAGTGAACAGCTGCCTCAGGAAGTGTGTTACTTGGCCATGCTTCCCTTTTTTTTCAATCCCTGACTCTCTGCTGCATAGCTACAGAGCGGCACTGGAACAGCAGCAAGGCTGTGGAGGTCCATGCCTGCCTGCCTTGGTAGATACGCAGCAGAGAGAGGAGAGTGAAAAAACCTGCACCTCCATGTGAAGGCATGATGGCAACATGCATTGCCTCTGTGGGGACCATCCGCAGCCTACATGGAGACATGCGAACACCCCGACTGCAACCCACTGAACTTTGCCCACATGGAAGGGGCCTTAGCCTCAAGGGTATAAACTCATTTCTTCAGTCAGAAACTCATAGCACCTAGCACACACATGCAACTTCTGCCTTGCAGGCAAGCAGGCATATATGCTGTGCATTATGCAATACACTGTACAGGCTCCATTACCATCTGGCTTTCTTTTTATGGGTAGTTTTGACTTTTAATACCTTACAACTGAAGCTAAGGAGGTTATCTGTAACTATGCATAGCAAGAAGGAAAGTGTCTGTTACCCAGTATTCCTCATTCTGTTGATAAACACACCTCTTAGCCCTTTTGGGTGTTTTGTTGTACCCTTCAATTGTTTAGAAGGTTTTTTGCCACCTTGTAGAGTCCTGCTCAAGGTAGCTTGGCATTAAGACAATAAATTATCCACATAAAAACAAACAAGCCACAAAAGCAAGCACAGGAACATAAAAATAGCACAAAAGTATTCATAAAACAAACCCCAGATCAAAAACCAGCTACAAAACAGCTAGAAATATAAAACCTCTAATTAAAAGCTTTGGTAAAAAAAGAGAAATGTTTCTGCCTAGTGCCTAAAAAGGCAGTAAGGTTGTCTCAACAATATGATGTTTAAATATGCTTCAAATGTTTCTTTTTACTCAGCTACACAGAGCTGGCAATTTTTGTTTGTTATGACAGGCACAAACTGGACAAAGATTGAGAACTGAATTTTGAAAACTAAACTGCTATAATCCACAATCATTGCGAAGACTTGTTCTCACAGCTCTCAGATCAGGAGTTCTGTTGCCCCATGTGGTGAACAACCAACCCAAATAATCCAAAACAATGTATTGTAGAAGGCAGAATTAACTGGCCATGGGTTTTGTAGTTTTCCAGTTTGTGGGTTTTCCAGGCTGTGTGGCCATGGTCTGGTAGTTTTAGCTCCTAACATTTTGCCTGCAAACAGAGAAGCAATTGAAATCCATGCACACTGAGACAGTTTCAACAAAAAGGAAGAGAGCCTGAAAATCAACAAAACCTGCCTAATGGTACTAAAAAATACTAAGACCAAAAACCAGGGGACTTTCAAACACCATTCAATAACCCTACAATTACTATAAACTTTGTCCCTTCCCCCACCCCACCTAACCTCACTCTAGTTTATGCAACAAGTCACACACATTCAATCCAGTAGGACACATATAAATGCCACAACAAATGAATTCCACCCAGATACATGCAAACGCATTTTCTCCCCCTCCCCACCCAAATTCACAGAACATTCCACACTGTGCCACAGAGAGAAACACATCTTACTGTGACATACCTCTGAAAATGCAAGCCATAGATGCAGGAGAAACATAAGGAAGTAAAACTACCCGACTATAGCCACACAGCCCAGAAAACCCACAACAGTCATGTATCCAAAACATTTGCTGAATATCAAGCACTGATCAGAATTTGAATTGCAATGTACCATGTCTGTGGATGTGTATACATACATACATACATACATACATACATACATACATACATACATACATACATACATACATACAAGGTTATAACTGCAAAATTCAACTGACCTCTTATCACATCACCATCTGCAAATGAAGTTGTCTCAGCAATGTCATCCTTGCACTTGAAATCACTTAACCAACTAAACTGCAGTCCTGAAACAGCAGCAGTTGGATTTAATAGCCATTCTGCATTAGCTTCTACATGAGGATTCTGAAATTACATAGGACAACAGGATTTATTTATGATTAAATTGTAATCCAAAACGTGATGCTGCTCAACAACAAGACAAAGAAGGACAGTTAATACATTTTACATCAACTTACTGAGACATGGACAGGGTCACTTACATATCACTTACATATTTTCAGCCTAAATACCTCACAGGGTTGTTTTGCGGATAAGAAGGAAAAGAGACTAATACAAGCTGCTTCAGTTCCCACTGTGGAAAAATATTATAATTTTCCAAGATAGAGGCTGTAGGTGGGAGGAGATGGAAAACTTAAGATAAATGGGCAGGAAAATGTAGGTTGGCTGTTGGGTGGGGACGAAATAGGGTGCCAACTGTGGCTGGGAAATTCCTAGAGATGTGAGGGGAGCCTGGGGACGGTGGGGTTTGAGGAGAAGAGGGCCTTCTGAAAGGTATGATGCCCTAGACATCACCTTCAAAGCACCCATTTCCTCCTGAGAAATTTACCAACTTCTAGGTGAGGGCTGGAGATGAAAGATCAGTTTCCCTCACAAAAATGATTGCTTTGGAAAGGGAGGTCTGTGGCATTATACCCTGCAGAGGTTGCTTCCCTCCCCAAACCTCACCCTGCCAAGGTTCCACCCTCAAATCTCCAGGATCTCCAAACTTGTAGCTGGCAACCCAAAGGAGAACTAATCTCTGTAGCTGGGAAATCCAAAGAATTGCTGCTACCACTGCTGGTGTGGGGGTGTGGGGGGAGGGGGAGAAGCAGGTGGGCAGCTGGGAATGCTGTTGCCACCTCTGCTGCTACGGGAAGGGAGAAAGGAAGCAGGAGAGTGATGGAAAACAGAACGAGACAGAAAGAATTGGGGCAGAAAGAATGAGAAACAGTGATGGGGCAGAGAGAGAAAATGACAGGCAAGAAGGAGAGTAAGAAAAGAGGTGGCAGGAGGAAGAAGGAGCAAGTTACTGAGTGAAGTGGCAGAAAAAGGAGGAAGCAAAGATGAGGAAAATGGGATAGCAGCTTCTGCAAGTTTCTTGGGGGTCCCAACTTGACTATTATTTTTGTTCATCATTTATTATAGTGATGTCATGCAACCTGATCCTCAAATGAAATACTATTGTGGTTTTGTTTCCTTGTCACCCACAGTATGACATTCCACCCATCAATTCTCAAAATCAGCTTAATCACAGTACTACATTACTAGGAATAATGGCAACAATGAAACCTCCAGAACGGCCTCTGTCCTCTCCTAAATGGATTTTTTTCTTTCATTTTAAACTGCTGCTCTTCAAATACAAATAAAGCAATGCAGCATGAGGCATAATCCTTACTCTGAATTGTGGTCAAATAACTTTGAAAGAAAGACATTATTTTAATAAAGATACCAGCTGGGGAATTTTTTGTGTATAAAGACTGTGATAATATTATCAAAGCAGCCAATCATTTCATTCTTTTACACTATGTTTCATAAACCATTTCCCAGAGGCATTTTGCAAATTGAGATTTACAGCACTTCCATATTTAACAGTAAGTCACATTTCAAAAATTAGATTTCCAATTCAGTTTAAAGCATAATCAGATGTCCTCCCAGCATACCCACTGCATGGCAATATGCATAGTTAGTAGACTGCAGTACACCTTTAAAATGCTAAAAACTTAGACCACAGCACAACAAAAATGCGTAAGCCCAATGATTCAACTGAACATGGGATGGGTTGTGGCCTATAAACCCACTTTATAATTCAATATTTTCTTAGAATTATTAGATGTGACCTACATACAGGAAACGTCTGCAGAACATTGGAAAATATTGGCTTGGATCCATCAGCAATTTCCATTAACAGAAGGGAGTTCAGTTAGCAAAGTCAGACTTCTTCAGTTTCCCTCTCCCACTGGGACCCCAAATGATCCCTGAAATGCTGCTCTTGAGAGAAAAGTGTTAACCAGTAACAGTACTGGGGGAGTGCAGCTATAGCAGGATGGGAATCAGCAAAAAAATGCTGTGGTGAGATCTAGCAGCACCAGCAGCACCGAGTCACCTCTGTCCAAATGGAGCCGCAGTTCGTCCACCAATTCTATGCAATCAATTCTATCTCAGCCTCATGGTAAGTGCGGAAACTGGACTGGAAGGGATCCAGCACTTTAGCATCATCCAGGATCCTCTGGAGCTGATCCACCATCATTCGCTCAATTACCTTACGAAACAAAAAGTTCAAAACTGGGCGGTAATTGGCCAGATCCAATGGATTTAATTGAGGTCTTTTCAGGAGCGGGTGAATTACTGCCTTTTTAAGTTGACCTGGAAAAACTCCTTGCTCAAGGAAGCTATTGATGATATTCAACAGGTGGTCCCGAAGTTCCTCCCTGCCAGGAAAGGCACAGATCAAAAGAACAAGTGATAGATCATACAGCTGCCAGGGTCCTGTCCACATCAGTCAGGTCAAGTGGGTTGAAGTGGTCCAAAGAAGGACCAAAAGACTGCCAAGGGGCCTCCAGTTCCCTTATTGTATCAATCGTGGCATGAAGGGCCTGGCAGAGGGACAAGACTTTATCTGCAAAATGGTTCACAAAAGCCTCACAGCTAAATGCCAAATTTCTGTAATTTATGATCCATAGAAGAGGTCGTAAGCATCCGAATAACCCTAAACAATTGCGCGGGGCGCGAACTTGCAGTGGCAATGGAGGAAGCAAAGTAAACCCTCTTCGCCTCCTTCACAGCTCTCTTGTAGGATCTCATAAGCGTCCTATACGAGCATCTTGAACCCGCCACCACGCTCACACTTGCTCTAGCTGTCTCAGCTCCTGCTTCATCCTTCTCATCTCCCCAGTATATCAAGGTGCTGGTCTAGCACGGAGAGGGCAACTTGGAGCGACAGCTTCAATGGCTTCAAAGAGCCTGGTATTCCAGCTCTCTATCAGCACATCAAGAGTGTCGCCAGTGGGTGGAGTCTCCTGCAGGATGTCCTGGAACCGCTCTGGGTCCTTTAATTTCTGCAAGGGGGCCAAAATATGCTTGTCACCTAGACAGGCAGCACAGCAGCAGCAATCCAAGCCTTGAGGACGTAGTGGTCACATCACGACACTCTATCAATGGAGGATAAGCCCACATACACACCGGCCACAAAGATCAGGTTCAGAGTGTGGCCCTGCTGATTGGTGGGACCCCGTATGTTTACAAGAGAGAGGCCTAGCATTGCCATGGATGACACTAGATCTGCAGCTACTGAAGAAGCCACAGAAATGTTTGTGGTGGTGCCCTTTTTCACTTTCTGTGGTGCCCTCTTTCCACTTGGTGCCCTAAGCACATGCTTAATGTTTTTAATAGTTAACCTAGGGCTGAAGGTATATACAAATCAATATACAAAAGAATAACTCTCTGTTGAAATGAATGGGGTTCTTTGTAGGCATCTCAAAGTCATTGTAATTGCAGAGACAGAATCTCACACATAAGAACTTTAGAAGAACCCGCTTAGATCAGACTAGTAGTCTATCACCGTGGTGGCGAACCTTTGGCACTCCAGATGTTATGGACTACAATTCCCATCAGCCCCTTCCAGCATGGCCAATTGGCCATGCTGGCAGTGGCTGATGAGAATTGTAGTCCATAACATCTGGAGTGCCAAAGGTTCGCCACCACTGGTCTATCACATTCTCTTTCACAGAGGGCCAACAAACAGATACAGAAGCTGAAGACCCAAATGCATCCTGTTTTCTTTTAGAAATGGAAATGCTGAATTTGTATTGCATACAGCGTGTGTTCTCTTGAGTATGGAAAAGAATGGAACAACTTTGAAGTGTAAGTTTATATATGTACACACATCAGAACAGCTGACTCAGTAGCAAGTACATTTATTGCACACTGAGACATAGGAATAATACCTGCCATTTTTTCCAGAGATGAAAATAGAAATGAAAATAGTCTATAAAAAGATTTTGCCAGGAAAAGGCAAGAATTTCATGCCTGTGAATCTGTGGTTGTATATCCTACAGGACTGAAGTGCATTAAAGAGCAAGGAATCCAAAATCAAATCAAGCTAAATAATTGAATCAAAACAGCTTTACCTTCATAATGCCATCATTTATTTTATAATCCTTGTACCATTACTAAATCTGAAGATATAACCGTGAAAACAAAGCATAAAGCTGTAAAGATATGGCTGCTTTAGATGGTATAGAACTTTAGGAAGTCAATGGTGATACATTAAACAGAACATTTTCTTGGATTCTGAGGAAAGAATCAGTCATTGGGGACACCTAAGATTGAGTAAATACAGAAGCTGCAATTATCCATAAAAATCTGACCCACACAGCACCTCTATTTAAAGAACAGCTAGATTTGAGTCCTTACCTTAGAAACCTACAAAGTTTTCAGGGTATGAGCTTTCTGGAGTCAAACCTCCCATCTCTTATTGACCTCTGAGGTGCTATTGGGCTCAGATCTAGCTATTCTACCACAGACTAACCCAGCTACTCCCTGAATTTAAAAAGAGTCACTGTGATGTAGTGGGGGTCAGTCTACCAGAGGCGTAGCTGCGCAAAGCTGCACCCAGGACAGCCTCCATGTTTTCCACTCCCCCCATGGCCCCCGCACTGCCCCCGCATCACCACTTACTTTATCCTGTATGATGGTGATTGGGGGTGGCTGTGGCACACATGGGGGTGCAGAAACGTGGAGGCCACCATCCATCCCCCCCTCTGCCCCCTGGGACACCATGCTCTGGTGGGGCAGAGGGGGATTTCCCTGCTAAGGGCTGCCGGCTCCCACAAGGTAAGAGCCGGAGGCACAAAGTGGGGCAACACTTCCACTCCCCCCTCTGCCCTACGGAGGAGGTGGCTGCATCCTCCGTGGTGCAGAGGGGAGTTCCTGCTTGGCACCGTTGGTAGACCAAGTGAGGTGCCATTTCCACTTCCCTCTCTGCCCTACGGAGGAGGTGGCCGCCTCCTCCATGGTGCAGAGGGGGGTTCCCTGCTTGGCGCCTCCGGCTCCCATGGCGTGAGAGCCGGCGGCATCAAGCAGGGCGCCATTTCCACTCCCCCCCTCTGTCCTACGGATAAGGCGGCTGCCTCCTCCATGGTGCAGAGGGGGTTCACTGTTGGGCGCCCCCAGCTCCCATGGCGTGAGAGCCGGTGGCACCAAACAGGGCGCCAGTTCTTTTTCCCCTCTGCCCTACAGAGCCTGCTTCTTGGGACAGAAGGGTTTCCCTGCCCGTGCGTGGGGAGCATTTTTACACACACCCCCCACGTGACCTGGCAGGGGCACACCCGGGACATGCCGCCCCGAATGTCCTCATTGGCGCTTTGCCAGTGCAGTCTACTGGTTGGGTATGCAGAATTCAAATCTCTACTTAACCGTGAGGTCACTGGGCAGTCCCAGGCTAGTCATTCTATCTCAGTTTAACCTATTCCACAGGGTTGCTATGAGGCTAAATGGAAGCATGGGGAACCATGTAAACTGTCCCTAAATCCTTGGAAGAGGGGTTGGATACAAATGTGCTAGACACAAACAATATATCTATTAATGAAGCAGTGGCCACATTTCATGGTGCACCAGAAGGACCACATTTTTTTGTCTTCCCTTTCCATCTAACCACTCAAAAGTGCATATGTGCAAAATGCCTATTCAATCGAGGAATAGATGAACAATATCCACATTATACTTGTTCATCCAAGACCATCAGTAAACCTTCAAGCATTTGCTTTTGCTTGTAAATATTTCTGAACTGTTAGTACACACCATCTCACACATTTTTCTCATGGGAAAACTGAAATGATGGTTTATTCCTACACTGTAAATCAGTAACTCATGTAGATGCAACATGATTGTTTTTCATCTGAAATCCCCAATGAGATCCCAGATTTCTTTTATTTATGTTTGGCTTCCAATTCTTATTTATTAATTTCCCTTAAGGCTTTTCATGGATGCAAACTATAGTTACATCACTACTATTACATCAGGATGTGTCCCATAAGAATGGCCATAAAATTAAAGCTCCCCTGAATGAAATTGCCTTATAAATTATTGAAGGCTCTCATCTTTACTAGGCTCCAGAGTTGAGACAGTTCCTCAGAGAATGAATGGTTGCACCGATACATATTAAGTTGTGTAAACAGCCTCACAGCTCCTGCACAGACATCCCAATGTATTGCTTATGTGATTCTGCACAGCCAATGTTTCACGTTGAAGATCTACTGAAAGGACAACTGTGGCAATGCAAGGAACTGGAAAGCAAGAAAAAGATATACAGCAGTAGTTTCTGCCTCCCTTCCATGATCTGAAATACTACCTTCAGTTTATAAAGAATCTACTGCAACTCTCATAAATGTTATTGCAGCTGACAAATCACGTAGTTAACTATTTGACAAAATGTCACTTTGGCTCTTAAAAGTAACAGTGTGATTCATGCTATTTGGATTTTAATTTTAAAAAATCAGGAATGATAAAAAAAGACTTATTAAAACAAGATAAATGGCTATAACATTTTATGAACTGTAGAAACGAATATTTTGCATAGCAATATCTGTACCCTATTGTGCTAAACATGCAATTAGATATACGGTAATAAATGTAACCTAAATTTGCTTTAAACACAATGACACATATATGCACACCAGAAAAAGAAAAAAACAAGGCAAGAGAGGAAAAGACAACTTAGATGAAGCTGAGTCTTGATGGACATTGCTATATAGTTGTGAAATACTGTTGGGGAAAGAACGGCCCATTTCTTGGAGCACTGAACATCATACTGCAACTCTGGAGCACACTTACGATGAGTTATTTGGGCTACAAAATACAGATCATAAATTTTTAAATGCAATTGATAAAGAGATCCTGGAGGGGCACTGTCATCATGATATCTTTAGAAATTCTAGGCAAAAACTAGAGAGAATTTAGGTATCATTAAAATGGCTTGTTGCTATAGATAACCTTTTCTGTAGAAAATACATTTAGGAAATCAATGCTCATTAGTGGCATGGGATTGACACTCTGATAATCACCTCCACCAACAAATAGCATCAGTATTAATTCTTGCTTGTAAAATATCATAGAAATCTTTTTGTGGGGGCAGGGGGAAGACAAAAGACAAAACAGACCATAAATTTTAGGATAACTTTGAACATGAGTTTTCTCTTTTTGTTTCTTAAAGAAACAAGTGTCTTCATAACATTTGACACATAGCTGTGACAGAACCCCTTAACTTGGATCCACAAGAGGTCCGTCTATGAGACATTAATTATGAAGATGAAGCTATCCAGCATTTCACTTTGGAAGGAATGTGATCATCAAATAGGAAGGGTTTTACTCTTCCTCCATTCATAGTAGAGGTGCATTTATAATTCACCATTCATCTTCACATCTTTATAACATAGGAATTCATGGAACTAGTACTATCATAGCAGCAAGTCAAGCATTCCACACTTGAAAATATAATTATCTTCTGATAGTTACTCATTTTATGCCACAATAGCCTTTCTGCCTGAGTTACACTGCATATCAGAATAATCTCTTGCAAGGGTGCTCATTACATAACTACAGGGGACATGGTTTTGAAGCTGGAAATTTTAAACTAATTCCCCCAATGAACAGATTCCAACTTAGGATATCAGGCCTTCATTTTCTAGTCTACTGGGCAGCGTGAACAAGAAGTTATTGGTAGCGAATACTCTACAAAAAGGCCAGGGACAATAAAAGTAATCTTCCTGCAGCCTTATTAACATACAAGACAGCAGTAGCATTTCAGATTTTTTATTTTCCTACAGGCCCTGGAAGGTACAATAAAATGTACATGAATATTTTCAGTATCAAGTATGTATTAGTCATGCCTAAAGAAAGGGTTCAACTAGAGTTCAAGGTGATAATTTGAGACAACGTAACCATGTCATTATGACAATGCTTCAGTCCTATTAGCAGTGGTGGGATTCAGCAGGTTCGCACCACTTTGGCAGAGCCGGTTGTTAAAATGGTGCTTGTAATCAATTTGAATTCCACCACTGCCTATTAATCTAAATTGTAAGTGACATGACGTGGCATACTTCATATCTTTTCATTTGTGAATACTTTAGTAAACACAATCTGAAAGTGGGGTGGGGATATTTTGATCTTGGTTGCTGAAATGCATATGTAATGTTCCAACTATCTACCATTGGATGGCTAGAAGTGGTGTTTTGAAGGAGACAATCAATAATGGAGAAGCAGGCATTTCTAATAAACTTTTCCTTTGAGATTAAAAACCTACTAACAGCCAGTATGCTGTAGCAGTTAATGTCAAAATAGAAATGGAAACCCCAGGTTTAAATCCCCATTCAGCCATGATGCTCTCTGGAACACTGAATATAAAACGAAGGCGGAAACAACCAAATATGATAGACAGACAAATAGATGTACATTCCGTTGGTTTAATATTTATCATGCCTACATTTATTTTCATTTATTCATTTATTTTTTAAATAATTACATGTATACAGTGGTGGGATCCAAAAATTTTAATAACAGGTTCCAATGGCGCACACGCACCTCCAGTCCCTACTGGGCAGGGAGGTTGCTTTAGTAACTCCTTCTTGGCACTCAGAAAAAATTAGTAACCACTTCTAGAGACTTGGTGAGAACTGGTTGGATCCCACCTCTGCATGTATGCCTTTTCCTGGGCACCTCAGGCCCCTACATTAAACACACATCAAATAACTTAGTCTCAAACAGGGATGGATTGGCCATTAAGACCACCAGGGGCTGACTACCTGAGGCCACCAGGGCTGTTATGCCCCAGGATTAGACCATTCAAGGTAGGTGCGAGCAGTGATGGGATTCAAACAATTTAACAACCGGTTCCAGTGGTGGGATTCAAAATAATTTAACAACTGGTTGTTTATAAGCACCATTTTAACAACCGGTTCTGCCGAAGTGGTGTGAACCTGCTAAATCCCACCACTGGGTGTGAGCCATTGAGAGCCAGTGGCCTGCCACAAACAAGGAGAGAAGGAAGAGCCACTGGAACCTCTTTGCAAGTCAGAGATCTTCACCTCATGGAAGGCAGACATGAGCTGCTGCAGCAGTTCTTCCTTCCCTCTCCTACTTTGTCAGGTGAATGAGTGGGACAGGTGGAGCCCTTTCCAGGGCCATTTTGGCCTCCCAATCCACCCTTGTTCTCAAATCAGTCCTTCCATTGTACTTCAATGTACTTATTATATAATCAGATCCCCCTTTTTTAAAAAAAAAAATGAATAAACTAATTCCTTATAACAGAAAAAATTTAATCATATGGAGGCATTGTTAAAATGAACCTACAAAGCACGTGTGCCCACACATGGCATGGAGGCCTCTGCAGCCGAGCACTTGCAGCAGGGGTGCCCCGGATCTCTCCCTGAGCAATTAGCCGCAGCCAGTCCCCCTCTGCAAAGGGAGAAGGCAGCCACGCCTCAGACAGAAGAGGAATGGTGGCTGGCGACAACTTCGAGACACTCAGCTCTCGAGGGTGGGGGGGGCAGTGAGTCTGTAGCAGGGAACTCCCTCTGCCCGAGGGAGAAGGTGCTTGCCTTCTCCCTCAGGCAGAGGGGGAATGGCAGCAGTGTTTCCCTGCTTGGGGCTGCCTGCTCTCCCGTTGCGGGAGCAGGCGGCCTCGAGCGGGGAACCCCCCTCTGCCCGAGAGAGAAGGTGGCTGCCTTCTTCCTCGGGTAGAGGAGGAATGGCAGCAGCGACCTGCTCAGGGCCCCCTGCTCCCACAGAGCAGGGGCAGGCGGCGCTGAGCAGGGAACCCCATCTGCCCCAGGGAGATGGTGGCTGCTTTCTCCCTCGGGCAGAAGGGGAAACGGCGGCGGCGACCTGTTCGGTGGCCTCCAGAACTCCAGCCTGGGTATTTTTTTAAGCCAAGAAAGGGACTCTTTCTCCGCATAAAAAAACCCCAAACAAATGCAGAGGCTGGAGTTCCCCTCTCTCTCTGAGAAGAAAAGCTGGAGCCCACTTTTCTCTGAGAGGCTACCTCTCAGAGAGAGAGAGTGGCGCTCCAGACTCATTTGATCCATCCACCCCACACCCCCATCAAGCTTTCTCTGCCCATGGATCACAGGGTCCATGGGCAGTGACAGCTTTCCCATCCACCACCCCCATCACCACCCCCCAATCCCCATCAAGCTTTCATGGATCACAGCGTCCATGGCCTGCATCTGTATGCAGCATCTTCAGAGTGCATCTCACAGAGGGGAAGTCACAGAGTGTATCACAGTGTGTAACAGACTTCCCTCTGTGATACACTTCTGAAGGTGCCAGACACAGATGCAGGTGAAATGTTAGATCCACCAGACCATGGCCACACAGCCTGGAAAACCCACCAGAACCTTTAAAACCTCAGTATTCAGGTTAAATTGCGGTATTGGCACTTCGCGATAAATAAGTGGGTTTTGAGTTGCAGTTTGGGCACTCGGTCTCGAAAAGGTTCGCCATCACTGATATAGAGTGACTTCCTGTCAGGAAATGTTTGTGCAAATCCTGGTAGCCAGGGAAGCTATATGTAAGAATAGAAAATTCCTTGCCTATATAACTGATCTGGATAAGGGTGCTTAGAGAATTACGGGTTTTACAGAAGCTTATTTGATTATTACTGTTAATCTGAGGTATAGGAACAATGTCAATGCAGTTTTCCAGAGATAAATTCTTACCTACCTTAGCAACACAAATCAGGTTGGAGAGGTCTAGGTGCTTTTGTATCATAATTCAGTCACAGTTAACTATGTATTAAACCTCCTCCTAATGAAAATATGAGTTTTTTAAAGCTAAAAATTAAAAATCTACACTTTACATACCTCTACAGACTTATTCATATTTATCTATAAGAACACATATATTCCTGCTGTGTAGCAATAGTTGCACCAACACTTTTCTTCTCCGGATATATGGATTAAGAAGCAGATGGAAGGATAGCCTCTCTGATAAATGTCAAGGAGTCAGAACAAAAACACATGCCCATCAAACACAAACATGGATCTGTACATTCTAAAATGCAAGTTGGGGACTAGCAGTCTGATAAAATGTTCCCTTTGGATTTTCCAAGCAGAAATTAATCATCACTGAACTCAAATGCAAAATGCAGCATTCAGACTCGTATAAAGGAGCTCAAAAGACACTGTCGGATTAACCATCCCAAAAAATCTGCAGTAGCAGAACATGCTCTAAACAAAACTGGACATAACATTTTATATGAAAACACTGACATTCTGGACAACTTGGATGGTTACTATGACTATGTCAGACTACACAGGGAGGCCACTGAAATCAACCAATACCAAGACAACTTCAATAAGAAAGAAGAGACTCTGAGAATTAACAAAACTTGGCTACCAGTACTTAAAAATACCAGAATCAAAGGCAAAGGGCATGCTATGTTCATGGACAATGGACTCTACCCAGACAAAGGATTTGCATTCACTAATACTGTTGCTGCTGCAGGGAATGCAAATGCGAATACAAATGTAAATGGACTGAAAACCTCTCCCAAAATACAATGCAGCCAACCACATCTTTGGATACCAAGTTCCACCCAAACACTTACTGATTGGTTCACCACCCTGGGACATGGACAATATATACCCCATTAAACATTCCCTTCTCACTGGACACAATGTATAACAGACTTCTTTCTGTGATACACCTCTGAAGATGCCAGCCACAGATGCAGGTGAAGGGTTAGAAACAAGATCTACCAGACCACAGCCACAGCCCAGAAAACCCATAACAACCCGTTGAATCTGGCCATGAAAGCCTTCAACAATACACTATGCAGGTTTATTTGTTTGTTGTTGTTGTTTTGAGGGAGTAGCTGGGTGGCTTAAAATGCAACATCAAGTCTTGAAAAGGTAGAATACTGTGTTACCATGGAAACACCACCTCATATTATCCTGTTGGGTCAATATAGAAGAAAAAAATGCCCCATAACTACCTCTGCACTGATGAAACTAAAATGTGATCCTTCACTGGATCCGATGTGCAGTGGAAAGCCTGGTTCACCAACTTAGAAAAAACAAAATAAAAACAAAGAAAAGGAACCAATTTTTATAGCACTTTGGGTGGGAGTGTAGAGGCCACAGAGAAAATACAGAACAAGTATTTAGCGTGGATGTAGGTGTTGCCATGTGCATAGGTAAATAATTAGAAAGATAAGCTACTGGCTTGTTCTTTCCATACCAAGAGACACCTTGAGAATTACGTTATGGAAACCACTAGATGTCGCCCTTTCCTGTTGTATGCAACACATTTGAAAAACTGTACAGTTAAGATTTTCCATTTTAAACTCCTCATTTCAAGGGTCCATAACTCAGAATAAGAATTCACCGCAGGCAAAGAACACCATAAAAAGATCTAATCTAGGAGAGGAATTTATTTTCTTCTCCTCCTCCTCTGCACACTTGAAAATATAGAGATCTGCATAACAGCAGTTCTGTTAACTACTTTTAAGTAGTTTGTCTCTGGGCATTGGTTCATGAAATAGCACACAAATAATATGAAAAGGCTAATCCTGTTTGAGGGGATAATATAAAGAAAGGGACAGAGAAAGAATCACAACAACAACTTTGGTGAAACAGTAATATTGACTATTTATACATGCATTGTTTGCCCTGTGGCTGGTCACTTCCTGTGGGGTTTTTTTGTTTGCCTAGGGATTCTTCTCCTACAAAGTGTCCCTAGCTGAGTCAATCCACCATTTTATCCACCTGCCATTTCCTTTCTAAGCAACCTTCATTTGGGGAGGTTGCCTGCTGCCTTTTTCTTTTCTTTTTTCCCCCTGTCTTTGATCTAGTGTTACTTCATTAGACCTGGTTGATTTCATGTCAGTTTTACTGGGTCTACTGTCATAGTGATAGATCTTCAGCATTAAAACAACAAAAAGAAAGCCCTTCTGAAATGGTGGCCTGAAGAATGGGAGGAACTGCTGTGGAGAGGGCAGGAGAAGGGGGGAAGGGGCAAGAAACCCTGAAGAAAACCTAACACATATGGATCTCCTTTGTTTACCATGCACTCTTTGAGAGCTTTTGGAAATCATGGGGATTCTCTGATCGAAGAGTGGGGTGAGTTCCAAAGAGGAGAAAATGTGTGTGTAACCAATAATCCAATCTGAAGGGATTGTATGCTTATGCGAAGGAGACCAAAAGTATTTAACTTCCAGAATGAGCACAGCTAAATATCTCTTTTGTTTTTTTTCTCAAGGTGGGGCTGTCACGAGGTGGGAACAAAGGGAGAAAAGGTGGGGGTCCTGGTCACTCTGGAGGCCCTTCATGGAGCCAGGAAAGCCATGGTGATTGGGTTTTATATGATAATTACATTATGGTGTGGATGGTATGTGGATGGTATGAGAGATGGTATGTAGGATTAGGGTTAGAGGGTTAAGTGGGAAAAATAAACTGGTCCTGCTCCCGATTGGTGTTCGAACTGTAGCAGGCTTTAGCAGGCCTGGGATTTTTTAAAAAAGAACCTTCAGTTTGGTGGTTTTTTAATACCCTGGAATGAGGGGAATATTGTGCGGTACACCCACTTTAGGACCAGGAACTGTGCAGAATTGTTGTATGGAATGGAGCATTTCTCTTGCTCAACCCAGGATATTTTGACTGTAGGGAAACAGCCAACATCCCCCTGACACATGTATAAGGACAAAATTGCTTAAAACAATAAATGAATTAATCTTTCAAAATTAATAATGCTCTTTGAGCAGGGCAAGAATTTGGTTGTTGATAATTACTATCTGATACAATTTAATATCAGATGAGTTTTATCTCGATAATTCCTGCACCCACTCCACCCCCATTTTAGTTATTTTGGTGTCATCTGAGAATCCTAATTTCTTGTTTCTAGAAAATGTTTCCCCAGCAATGGAGTGCCAACTCTGTGGTATCAAAAGGGATCCAAATATTATAGATCAAAAGGGATCCAAACAGGTAAAAAGTTCTGATTAGTCCAACACTTGACCCATTGCAAAGGTCTGTGTTATGATCGCATAAAGACACTGAATGTTCATAATGCCTTCTCTTTATTGCAGCTATCAGGTGGAAGCTGATTGCCCTCTCCTCTCCTCAGAAATGATGGGAAGGTATGGATACTTGCACTTAAATGAGATTAATAATTTCTCATGTACCCTTACAGATTCAGGAAGACACTTTTTAATTTCTTTTTACCTCTGGATCCAAGTGAATCGATGGCTAACTCTAAAGCACTTAAAGTAACTAACAATAAATCGATGGCTACCTATAAAACAATCAATCATTTTTTGGGTTTTCAGCAGCACAAGTAAAAAAAAACAGGCTGTCTGATAAGCATTAATGAGTACATTAACATATCTCCATTCATGTGTGTTTCTTTTGCTCCACAGGTATCAGAAGCAAATGCTAAGCACAGCCAAGCAACTCAAGTATCTATGTTTTGATAATGAGAAGAATGTTTTATACCATTTTATTTTATATTTTTATGGCTGACTGATACTTAAACGGCACCATCTTTTAAATTTTTTATAACCATTTTGCCAGAATGTTACTTATAAACAGAAACAGCACTGGTAAACTGGAATGAATAATCAAATGTCTGACACACTTCATTTTAATGGAAACATCCCTTAGTTGTCTTTCATGAAATGTCTATTTCTATTAATTACAAAACCTCCTACACTTTACCACGCTAGTGAGTTCAGCTAGGTTCATCATGCTGATTATGCTGCACGTTGCAGTGGATACAGATAATGGCTCATGAATCTGAACACATGAAACTGCCTTATACTGAATAGAAACATCAGTAAATCAAGGTCAGCACTGTCTACTCAGGCTGGCAGAGTCTCTCCAGGGTTTCAGAAGGAGATCTTTCACATCAACATCAGCCTGTCCTTTAAACTGTCCTGAGACATTCTGCATGCCAGAGGCTCTTCCACTGAGCCACAGCCCTTGGAATCAGCCCCTGGAAATAGATTTTGAAAGGAACAATTTGTAGCTCCAAAGCAGTGCTAGATGATTTAAGGAATGGATATGATTTTTGAAAAATTTCCCACTCTTTGTGGTTCAAATACTGCCTCTGCCTGCTATTCTCCCTCTCCCTTCTCACCCCCCCCCCCAAAAGACTCTGATCAGGAGTATTGTTGTCCCAGCCTCTTAGAGATCATAGTTAATATTTAGAAATGCCTCCCACAGATATTCAAGCTGAAGTCAGAAAAGGAAGATGCACTAGAGATCATTATCACAAATCTCTGGTTACTGAAGCACACAAGTGAATTTCAAAAGAAAATTTGTGCTTATGTTTTATAAATTGCAGCAAAGCTTTAAACTGTGTGGATCAAGAAAAACTATAGACGGTTTTTAAATAAATGGGTGTACCACAACATTGGTCTGCCCACTCCTGAAAAAACCATCTTTAGATCCTAGCAATCTGGCCAATTACCACCCCATCTTGAATCTTTCATCCATCTTTAGATCCTAGTGATCTGGCCAATTACCATCCCGTCTCGAATCTTTCGTTTCTGGGGAAGGTAATTGACAGAGTGGTGTTGGATCAGCTTCAGGACTTCCTGGAGGACACATTAGCACTCGATCCCTTCCAGTCCGGCTTCCATGCTGGGCATGGGACAGAGACCATCCTCGTCGCCATCACAGGCACACTCCACATGCAGTTTGACCGAGGCAGTTCAGCGCTGCTGGCATTATTGGATCTTATCGCAGCGTTTTATATGGTCGATCACGATCTTTTGACCCACCGCCTGGCTGCTGCCAGGGTGCAGGGCACTGTCCTCCAATGGTTTGCCTCTTTTCTCCGGGAGCGGAGTCAGCAAATGTGGTGTGGGGATCAGGTCTCCCAATAGTGTCAGCTTCTTTGTGGTGTGCCTCAGGGAGCGCTGTTGTCCCTGCTTTTGTTTAACATCTATATGTGCCCCCTTGCTCAGCTGGTGCGGAGTTTTGGGCTGATCTGTCACCAATACGCTGATGACACTCAGCTCATTTTGTTGATGGAGGGGGGGCGGCCACCACCCCTGCGGCTCTACAGCATTGTTTGGAGGCGGTTGCTGGGTGGTTGAAGCAGAGCAGGTTAAAACTTAATCCAATGAAAACGGAGGTCCTTTGGCTGGGCCATGAAGGGGGGGGTTGGGGGATTTTCAGCCACCGGTGTGGGAAGGGGTCTCTTTGGCACTGACCCTTTCAGCTCGCAACCAGGGTGTCCACCTGGATTCGTCTCTTTCAATGGAGACCCAGGTGGCATATGTAACCCGGGTTGCTTTCTTCCATCTCCTCCAAGCCTGGTGACTGGTCCCATACCTCTCTCAGGCTGACCTGGCCACTGTGATCCATGCAACGGTCACCTCCAGGTTGGACTATTGTAACTCGTTCTACGTGGGCCTTCCTTTGCGGCTGATCTGGAAATTGAAAGTGGTCCAGAATGCGGCAGCCCGTCTTCTTGCGGGTGTTTCAGTTAGGGACCATATCACCCCTGTGCTGTGCCATTTGCACTGGCTCCCAGTGGAGTTCCGGATCGTCTTCAAGGTGTTGGTATTGACCTTTAAGGCCCTTTACAGCCTGGAGTCCTCATACCTCCAAGACCGCCTCACCCCATATGGCCCGACCCGGCCTCTCCATTTGGCTGAGGCAAACTTATTGGTGGTTCCCCGCCCCTCTATGATGCGGCTGGCTTCTACCCGGGCCACGACTTTTACGGCCCTGGCCCTGGTCCCGGCCCCAGCCTGGTGGAACACTCTTCCTCCAGCTGTTAGGGTCCTGTGGGTCCTTGGTGAATTCCGCAGGGCCTGCAAAACTGAGCTGTTCCACAGGGTTTGGGGGGAGCTGGCCACTGAGTAGCTGCCCCTTCTCGCTGCTCATGTACCATCTGCTGCTCCCCTCCCAGGGTTGGGACCGGGTGCCATCTACCTGGTAAATGGGTCATGCTGCTACTACTGAGGAATTACACAATTTTAAGGTTAATGAGGAAATTGAAATTGTTTCTGGTGGGTTTTCTGGGCTGTGTGGCCATGGTCTGGTGGATCTTGTTCCTAACATTTCGCCTGCATCTGTGGCTGGCATCTTCAGAGGTGTATCACAGAGGGAAGTCTGTTACACACTGTGTGACAGTGTGACATATGGATGTGAAAGTTCAACAACAAAGAACACTGTCAGGAAGAAAGCTGATTCATTTGAAATGTGAAACAGAGGAGAGTTTTACAGATACTGTAAATCACCAGAAAGACAAATAAGTCAAATCAAGCCTGAATTCTCTCTATAGCTACATTGATTAAACTTAGGCTATTGTACTTTGGTCACATCATAAGAACATAAGAACATAAGAACAAGCCAGCTGGATCAGACCAAAGTCCATCTAGTCCAGCTCTCTGCTACTCGCAGTGGCCCACCAGGTGCCTTTGGGAGCTCACATGTAGGATGTGAACGCAATGGCCTTCTGCGGCTGTTGCTCCCGATCACCTGGTCTGTTAAGGCATTTGCAATCTCAGATCAAAGAGGATCAAGATTGGTAGCCATAAATCAACTTCTCCTCCATAAATCTGTCCAAGCCCCTTTTAAAGCTATCCAGGTTAGTGGCCATCACCACCTCCTGTGTGCAGCATATTCCAAACACCAATCACACGTTGCTTGAAGAAGTGTTTCCTTTTATTAGTCCTAATTCTTCCCCCCAGCATTTTCAATGAATGTCCCCTGGTTCTAGTATTGTGAGAAAGAGAGAAAAATGTCTCTCTGTCAACATTTTCTACCCCATGCATAATTTTGTAGACTTCAATCATATCCCCCCTCAGCCGCCTCCTTTCCAAATTAAAGAGTCCCAAACGCTGCAGCCTCTCCTCATAGGGAAGGTGCTCCAGTCCCTCAATCATCCTTGTTGCCCTTCTCTGCACTTTTTCTATCTCCTCAATATCCTTTTTGAGATGCGGCGACCAGAACTGGACACAGTACTCCAAGTGCGGTCGCACCACTGCTTTATATAAGGGCATGACAATCTTTGCAGTTTTATTATCAATTCCTTTTCTAATGATCCCCAGCATAGAGTTTGCCTTTTTCACAGCTGCCATGCATTGAGTTGACATTCCCATGGAACTATCAACTAAGACGCCTAAATCCCTTTCCTGGTCTGTGACTGATAGCACTGACCCCTGTAGCGTGTATGTGAAGTTTGGATTTTTTGCCCCTATGTACATCACTTTACATTTTGCTACATTGAACTGCATTTGCCATTTCTGAGCCCACTCATCTAATTTATCAAGGTCCGCTTGGAGCTCTTCGCAATCCTTTGTGGTTCTCACCACCCTACATAATTTGGTATCATCTGCAAACTTGGCCACCACGCTACCCACCCCTACTTCCAGGTCATTTATGAATAGGTTAAAGAGCACTGGTCCCAAAACGGATCCTTGGGGGACACCACTCCCGACATCTCTCCATTGTGAGAACTTCCCATTTACACCCACTCTTTGTTTCCTGTTTCTCAACCAGTTTTTAATCCATAGGAGGACTTCCCCTCTTATTCCTTCATTGCTGAGTTTTCTCAACAGTCTCTGGTGAGGAACTTTGTCAAAAGCCTTTTGGAAATCCAAGTAGACAATGTCCACCGGTTCACCCCTGTCCACATGCCTGTTTACACCCTCAAAGAACTCCAGTAAGTTTGTAAGACAGGATTTGCCTCTGCAAAAGCCATGCTGACTCTTTCTCAGCAGGTCTTGCTTTTCTACATGTTTTATAATTTTATCTTTAATGATAGATTCTACTAATTTACCAGGAACAGATGTTAAACTGACTGGCCTGTAATTTCCCGGGTCCCCCCTAGATCCTTTCTTAAAGATTGGTGTGACATTGGCCATCTTCCAGTCTTCAGGGATGGAGCCTGATTTCAGGGATAAGTTGCATATTAAAGTGAGAAGATCAGCAATTTCATGCTTGAGCTCTTTAAGAACTCTTGGGTGAATGCAATCTGGGCCAGGGGATTTGGTAACATTTAGTTTATCAATGGCTGCCAGAACTTCTTCCTTGTCTACCACTATCTTCGCTAGTTCCTCGGATTCGCCTCCTAAGAAGCTTGGTTCAGGTGCAGGAATGTTCCTCACCTCCTCTTGGGTGAAGACAGATGCAAAGAATTCATTCAGCTTCTCTGCAATCTCCCTGCCATCTTTTAGCACACCCTTTGTTCCTTTGTCATCTAACGGGCCTACCGCTTCCCTTGCTGGCTTCCTGCTTTTGATGTACTTGAAGAACTGTTTTTTTATTACTGTGTTTTTAAATAACCTCCAAGCATCCTGGACAGTTTTGACTCTCTTGATTTTCCCTTTCAGCTTCCTGCGCACTATCCCCCTCATCTTTGAGAAATTTCCCTTTCTGAAGGCGAATGTAACTACATTAGTAGTTGCCACTTGTTCGCATGCTGAGATACTGAATCTGACAGCATTGTGGTCGCTGTTCCCTATCGGCTCAACAACACTGACTTCCTGCACCAGGTCCTGGGTCCCACATAGAATTAGATCTAGGATCACCTCTCCCCTGGTTGGTTCCACAACCATCTGCTCTAAGCCACAGTCATTTAGCATATCCAGGAATGCTCTCTCCTTACTATGACCTGAACATGCATTTTTCCAGTTTATATGGGGATAGTTAAAATCACCCATTACCACTACATTTTTGTTTTTGTTGGCCTCTCTAATTTCTTTTTCCATCTCAGAATCCTCTTGTGCACTTTGGTCAGGGGGACGATAATATATTCCTAATATTAAACTGTCCTTCACACCTGGTATTGATATCCACAGTGATTCTGTAGGGGAACCAGCTCCCCTTGCATTGTCTATTTTATGTGATACTATGCTCTCTTTGATGTAAAGGGCAACTCCACCCCCAATGCGCCCTGTCCTATCCTTCCTATAGAGCCTGTAGCCTGGTATAACAGCATCCCACTGGTTCTCCTCATTCCACCATGTCTCTGTAATGCCCACTATATCAAAGTCCTCCTTCAAAACTCTGTACTCTAGCTCCCCCATTTTAGGTCGAATGCTTCTACTATTAGCACAGAGACACCTGTATACCCTGTCTCTGTCCTTAACCTGGGATTTATGTGCTTTACCCTCAAGTCTTTTGTAGACACTATCCCTTGTCACATGCACATTGCTATGTTCCTCGCTTGTATGTGGTTGATTTAGAAAAACCTCCCTCTCTGTCTGCATCCCCATAGATACTGTATTCCGAACCGAAGTCACCTCAGCTCCTGTCGGCTTTCCCCCAGTGATCAGTTTAAAAGCTGTTCTGCCACCTTTTTAATGTTGAGCGCCAGCAGCCTGGTTCCTCTTTGGTTAAGATGAAGCCCGTCCCGTTTGTACAGGCCTACCTTGTCCCAAAAGGTTCCCCAGTTCCTGACAAATCTGAAACCCTCTGCCTTACACCACCTTCTCATCCACGCATTGAGACCCTGTATCTCTGCTTGCCTAGCTCGCCCTGCGCGTGGAACGGGTAGCATTTCTGAGAATGCCACCTTGGAGGTCCTGGACTTCAACCTGTTTCCTAACATCACTGGAAAAGAAAATGATGCTAGGAAAAGTTGAAGGCCCAACTTGAGATGGATTACCTCAATAAAGAAAGTCATGCCCTTCAGTTAGTGACCGAGCATTTTGGAGGTCATTAATTATATTTGAAATTTCTTACAATCCCTAGTCATAGGCATGTTTTTATGCTGGCCAGATTGAATGTCTTGCTGACAGCAGAACTGAGAGGACAATTTCATAAGACTCCATATTCATTGGGTGCAGTAGAAACTACAGATCACTTTTTGTTATTGTCTGATCAATGGACTGCCTCCAGGGCTCTTTCGATTATTTCTATTTTATTTAGGTATTGGCTTCCTGTTGAATCCTGGGTGGTATCTCCATTACTAGCAGATTTTGATCCAGAAATAACCAGATCTGTCACAATATATCTGGCCAGCAAAATAAGCTGGTAGAAGGATGCCCAAAGCAGCGTTATAGGCAGAGTGTTTGCACGGTCATTGCTGCAGCGCTGATGCTACGGCGACGCGGAAACGCGGAAACGGCTTAATCAAAATTCGCTTAACAAGTGAGGTTTACAAACAATGGCGCTCCAAGGGCACATTCATGCAAAGCACCAGCCAGGAATCGGTGCCGCAAACCCCGCCCCATGGCAGCCCAGACTGGCAACAGCCATGTTTGGGAGAGAGAATGATAATGGCGGACATGCTGGTGAGGTCAGCCATGAGGATGTCCACCGGGCCAGGGAGCTGAGGGGGCCATCAGGGGTACATGGTGTCATAGGTAGCTGATGCCAGTGCCGCGAAGGTGCACACACCTGAGCCACCAGAACAACACTTGCGTCCAGCACCAGGGAAGGAGCTGGCTCCTCATGGGACGGGGACCCCGAGCAGCCATGGGAGGGGCACTGGTTGAAGGAAGAGGCTCCAATGCCAGTTCTAGGGCTGGTCATTTGCGAACCACACCACACACACCCCAGTGAGGAATCCTGTGCAAGTGGGAGGAACGGCCAAGGGGGAAGGAGAAAGGGACGAGGTAAATCATTCAGAGTTCCGTGGTGGTGGGTAAGGAGATGTGCAAAGAGCGTGTCAGGTCAGTTTAAGGGGTCGGTGCTGGTTGGACAAGCAGGGATAGGGCACAGCTGCACGGAGTGATACTGACAGGGAGATGGGGCAGGGCCACCACTGCATTGGAGCGAGACCCACAGCCAATCCCACCACCAATCAGCCATGAGGTCAGACCACCGTGGCAAGGGTGCTGTGCAGCCACAAATGGAGAAATGCAGAACGCCGCTCCAACAACGCTCCCGTGCAAAGAGCTGCGGTTCAGCAGCGACACTTGTTCCCAATGGAATGGCTGCCCATATGAATGCTCCATTTCAGCTGCACAGCACATAACACCACATCACAATGCAGTTTTTGGCTGTGCAGAAACCGCTTCTGATAATGGTGGTCTCTTTAAAGTCTGGTTAAAATTAGTTTTATTTTGTTACTTGTAAAAGTTGTATAGGTTCATTTTTTATGATCTAGTTTTAGTAGCTATGTGTTTCATTTCTCTGTATTTTTGATGTTTTAATGCTGTTTATTCTTTTATCCTTTTATGTACTGGATCATGTCTAAAAAAATTTATAATGTAACATTTTATCCCTTTAAGCACTAGTTTATGCTTAAGACCTTTGGTCATATGAGCTTAATAAAAAATGAAAGGAAAGGAGGTCATTGATTCATAGGGACACCATAAGTCAAAAGCGACTTGATGACACATAACTTATGGACACCTTCCCCATGAACTGCATTTACAATTCAAGGAGCTCAGAGTTGGATGTGTTTGTCAGCTGCTCTGAATGGAGGAGGTAGCAGCAGCTCGCAGCTGCTCTCATCTTTACCATAGGGTCCACAAGGAGCCTTTGGAGACACTTTCAAGTTACGAAGAGCTTCTGGCCCAGGGCAGTAGTTTTACTACCAGGGTTTTAGAGGACGTAATTGGAGGTCTGAAGTACTGTGGCTGAAATACAACATATTAATTTTGAATGCAACATATTTATTACTGTCTAGTCCACTGAAATAGAAACTGTTACTTTTTAGAATGTGAACTGTACTCTCTCTGATAACTGCAAGGATAATCCAGTCCTCCACTGATCCAGAGAGTTTCCTTTATATAGGCTAGAATGATAGATGGAAAGATCACCCCAGTCACATGATCTATTTACTAGCATTGTAAAGGGCCACTCTGATACATCCTTTTGTAGTTTTATTGATATTATTTGCACAGAACTCATAGAATCTTTCTGTCTAATGATCAGAAAAAATCCATGCAGATATCATGCAGATATCCATGCAGATATCCATGCAGAAACAAACCTCCATTTTTATCTTAACCACATCAGGCCATGGAAGGTTCCCATATGCTGTACCTTCCAAGTTTTCAAATACAGCAAACAATTTTGATCACAAATTATAGTACAGGTCTCCTGCATGTGTCCCCCAGTTGTCTCTATCTATTTTTTCTTCCACTATCATTCTTATTCTCTTTAAAACCCTGAATGAACAAGTGAATAAACACAAAAAGATGATGGTGTCTCCATTAGTTCTGAGCTATTTGTCCTTCACACAGCTAGTAAAGTCTTGCCACTTTGGAATAGCAAAATGGGTATTCTCCCTGTGGCATGCTTCAACAGGTTTTTTGTTGGTATATGACCCCAGATGGTGATTAAAAATCATGGAACTGTAGACCTTGACCTTCAGTCACAAGACTTCATTATGGAAAACATAATGCTGCAAAAACCTGATATTATCTGTATACCAGTCACAATTCAGTAGAGATATTCCGTAGCAGAACAAACAACCAATAAAGGTTCTCTTTTACCTCAGAGGAAAAAACATAACACATCTTCCCCTTTTGCTCTTTGCAGTTACACCCTGCAAGTTCAATCATTTTCCAGTTGAATGCACAATCCCTTTCCAGTACTAGGAAACGCACCTTCACTCTTTGTTTAAATACCTCCCTTGTGCATTTCTGACAGGCAGAACCCTTTTATCCAAAAGGTGGACTGTAGTAGAGTCTTTTATATCTAGTTTTAAAGGAACATCCAAACTGCCAATTTATACATCTGTGCAATCCCTTGCTGTTTCAAAAAGGATCTTCTGACTCTTAAGCCAGGAACTATTTTATTGCTTGAAAAGAGTCTGTTGGATAAGCTAGAGCATAATGTTCATTCTATTTCAAAATTTTATATAACCTGATATACACCATCTAAAACATTCAGAAGCAGTACTATTGAACACACCCTGAGCCCTACAACTGATTGCTAGTGGAGACAAAGAGGCCATCTGCAATAAAAACCTCCTTAAAATAACTGGCAAAAAAGATCTCTTATTTTAGCAATGTTGAGGTACAGCCTTATCCTAGGATGGTGCTCTCTATCTGAAACCCACTCACTTATGTTCTATTTACAGGGAAACATGCTTGACTTGTAAGAGAGCATCTGGAGAGGAACTTGACTTTTTCAGAAAAGTACTTTGGTATAAAATTGGAAGTAAGGAGTTCATTTGCTGAGGGGAAAAAACAAAGAATGATGTGGGAAAATGTGAAGACATCTCATATGAAGTTAAGTGAACAGTGGTGTTTTCCGCATGGTCCAAATATCATAGGATGGGGAGGTGAAATATTCTGGTCTGCGCATGATTTTCACCCGACTTCCAGTCCTTAATCGGGCCCACCTCATGAGATTTCCTTTATCCCATGGTTTTCAAAAATCGCGAAATTGGCGGTTCTTTTAAAATATTCCACGCTGATCCCACTGCCATACAAACACCATGGAAGAAGGATCAGTTTATTTTTCCCGTCTTGCTGCCTGCTCTCTCCACCCCTGTGCCTGTCCTGGGTCTCACCACTGCCATGCCCTTCTCTTCCGCTGCCACCACCCCCGTTCACACTGTTCAGTGAACACCAAGTGGGCATTGTCTTGCTGGAGGGACAGGATAGCTCCTTCCTGCTCCTCCTCCTCTCCCTCCTGCACTTGGATAAGTGATAGTTGCGGGATGGGGAGAGATGAAGCAGATAGCCAGGTGGCGGCAGCAGCGAAGGGAGCACCCAGTGGGTAAGCCCCCACCCATTTGCATTATAAATACAATATAAATACAAAGCTTGCTGGATGACCTTGGGCCAGTAACACATGAGGTATAGTCACGATGATAGATAGACAGGCAGGCAGGCAGGCAGGCAGGCAGGCAGGCAGGCAGGCAGGCAGGCAGGCAGGCAGGCAGGCAGGCAGGCAGGCAGGCAGGCAGGCAGGCAGGCAGGCAGGCAGGCAGGCAGGCAGGCAGGCAGGCAGACAGACAGACAGACAGACAGACAGACAGACAGACAGACAGACAGACAGACAGATAGATAGATAGATAGATAGATAGATAGATAGATAGATAGATAGATAGATAGATCGATCGATCGATCGATCGATCGATCGATCGATCGATTGATCGATCATGTATATTTTAATTGTGAGATAGTTGGCGTAACAAAATTCAGGACAAGATATTTTTGATTTATTGTAAACAGACTAATATGCCAAGCTGCTAAGTTTTGGGGAGCAGAAACTGTCTTATTAGTATCAAAAGTGTGTATCGGCAGAAAATTCAGTTTAATTATGATTTAGCAGAACTTATTTCCATTTGTTTCTGTGATTCATCTAAAAATGATCCATGGAATATAAATACTAATGAATGGCTTAATGTTGATCTATTTGTAACATTACATCATCCATATAGAGACTTTAGTCAATTACTGTGTGATAAGAGATACACATCTTGGATCTCCATGCTTTCTCTGAACATTTTTGATAGTAGCTGGTTGTGGTGAACTGCTTTGCTATGTAAATATTATGACCACAGGGTTAGTCACGCTTGAAGGCTATTTCTGGTTGCCTGAACAGCCTCAAACATTTTGTAGTTAGACAGAACATTCAAATGTTGTGAAAAAATTAGTAAACGAAATAATTGCTACCAAAATCTGCCACCTAAAGTGAACTACCTCTAGCTAGCCCTGACGCAGTGGTCTTGAACATGAAGAACATAATACAGGGGCCCGAAAGTTTAATTACCAGTCACAGTATTAGTTTAATACATATCTAATAAATGGCACCAACTCAAACATCACAACTGCACAAAGTGCCTCTTGGCACTAAAAATAGCTTCACAAACTCATGAGGGAAAATCAGCAGAAATATTCATGAAGTTCACCAGAACTGTGCTTTAAATGCTGTACAGCAGAGGCAGGATGGCATTGAGCTGCCAGGCATAAGAAAACTGCTAGCATAAAATTAAAGAGATACACGTTTTCTGTAGGGAATTAATAACAGATGTAAAAAGAGCTGATAATAGAATGAATGTGACTCAGGCAGACTTAAATGAACGTTTAGATAATGTTAACTGATGCAGCTATGTGTCTTGAGACATTTGACAGCCTGGAGTTAATTTGAATAGCAAAATTAAAAGGATGCCCAGAAGGGATACAAAATGAGTACTACTGAAAAATATCAAAAATACTTAGAAAAAGCACTTGAGGAAGCAGCAGCAAATGTCTGTAGAGAACTTAGGCATGTGGCTCACTATGTCAAAAGATAGCTGAGCAATGTCGGCCTGCAATGTGAGTGTCAGGGCAATGAGGATTTAATGAGGGTTACAGAAGAACAAGCAGGGGATATTTAAAGATCAGAGCACATGAAGTATAAAAGACAAAGAGACAGGCAAAATATTCCATCTTTCAGAATTACAGGAAATGCCTCCTTGGCTACAAATCCTAGTGTTTAACCTTTATTTCAAGTAAGTCTGTAGAGGTTATCGATCCCAAACACAACTGACTTCATTCTTTCCAGCAGACCCTAGGCATGGGCATGAAACATCTGCCACTCATCTTAGTCCTTCTCTTCAGTTAAAACATGGGGATAATGGAGGTCTAGATAGCACTATGTGTAGGGAGGGAAAGTGAAGGAGCAAGATGTTAGAAGATATGTATATATCCTGGTCATTTTTACTCACTTAAGGATCTTGCTTCTACACTTAATTATCTTGAAAACAGATTAAGATGTGCTGAAAGCCCTAAACTGTATCAATTTTAAGGGGCCCTATGGTATTAAAAATGGTAATGAAATAATTTTAGAGGTCCCTCAGAATCTTTTGCATTTAAAAGCCTCTCAAAATGAAAGTGTAAACTGTTGCTTGCATAGCATAAATCCAGCTCTGCTTGAAATGATGACCCCCTCCCCAACTTCATTCCTTGAAAGTGCAGAAAATCAGTGCTTTTGTGTCCTCATATATAAGGTTGCCACAATTTACAACAATTCCTCCCTTAGGACTTGGGAGAACACCCCCTCCCAAAAAGTGCTGATAATGAGTACCATCATAGAAAAGGCCCCACAGAAAAATTGTCCCTGGAAACACACCAACAGTAATGTAAGAAGCTACTTATGTCAAGGTTCCTGAGGTAGCACCTGCTCCTTGAATCTTGAACCCAGCCCTGCAGTGTTCTATGAAAAGATTTGTACACTGTGAAAGGGATGAGTCGACTGAAATCAGTGGGCATTTGGGTTCTGGCAGGATCAGGCGGTTAGTGAATTAAAGTTACGCACAGTCTAATATTATTATTGAGCTGCCCTCAAACAATAAATAACACAAATATTTCTGCTTGTCAGTAATTGTGCCTGCACAAGATATTCCTGAAGTTAAGATCTTGAGATTCCTATAACCAGTGAGTGCTGGATGCAGAAAGGGCCCAGTGTGGGATTGGAAAGATTTGGGGGCCTTTCAAGTAAGAAGAATGGAATCACTTACAAGGAACAATGCTTACTGGAAATCCTGACCTTCACAACTTCTGTTTTGGGAGCAGCTGGAATGATGCCAAACAAGACAATTGGAGGAGGAGGGAGCAGTACAAAAGAAACACATCAGCTATCTTAACCGTAGAAATAAGATCAAACTTTTCACTAGCAGACAGTTCAGAGACATCTCCCATTTTGTGGTCACCAGAAAAGATTTCCTGTGAAAGCATTTTCTAATCTTCTAAATGGATCGGGGGAAAGAGAACGCTGCAAGGTTATGAACAATTCAAACTGCCGAAGAATAACACTCAGAATCTGTGACAGAAGAAAATGACAAAGTGTTATGTGAGAAACCTTATTAATCATACATATGCCTGTTAATTTATAACTAGCACTCATTATAATTGTATCTGATTTCGGAGGAAGGAATTGTCAGCCTGAATGTAACACATGCAATGCATGCTTAAGGATACCTGCCTTCAGATGTGATCTGGGGGCAAGGGCGTAGATGCAATGGGGACTTGTGGGAACATTTGCCCTGGGCAGGCCCCTGTTGCATCACATAGGGTGGAAAATCACACCCTACACTTCATGCCCATGCAGAGGCGTACCCTGGGCAAAACCTGAGATTGATGCCCCCCATGGGTGGCTGCCCTCCCCCACCGTGACCAAACAATGATTTTTTACACCAGGTCATTTCAAAGTCACCATCACATTATAGAACATCCCTCAACTCACAAATCTGAACACAGCAATGGGCCATGCCACACAGCAGAAATAATTTTTGGAAAACATTTTCAAAATGCTTTCAAAATGTTTTATTACTGCTATGAAAACACTTTATGGTGTTGTATCCAGTCCCCCCAATTGAGGGATACAGCATCACTTTCAATGTTATTTAAACTGGGAACCCCAGATTCTCCCTTTAAGGTAGATTTAAAAGGAGAATCTGGGCTCCCTAGTTTAAACAAGTGATGCTGGAATCCACCGCCAAACAGCATCATTTTCAATGGTGTTTAAACTAGGGAGCCCAGATTCTCCTTTTAAATCCACCCTAAAGGGAGAATCTGGGGTCCCCAGTTAAAACAACATTGAAAGTGATGGTATTTTGGGGTGGATTCTCCCCCACCCTGAAACAACATCCCTTTCAATGTTAAAACTGGGGACCTCAGATTCTCCCTTTAAATCCATGCCGAAGGGGGTGGATTTAATAATAATAATAGTAGTAATAACCTTTATTAGGCATTGGGAGAAGAAAAGAAGAAAAGAAAACAAGCATTGGCAGGAAGGGAGTGGATTTAAAAAGAGAATCTGGGGAAATTTAAGGGGTGCCTATTGTTAGGAGTACAATTATTAAGATAGCAGCACCAAAATTTCAGAGTCTCTTCGTGAGACCCTACTGATGATACCACCCAGGTTTGGTGAAGTTTGGTTCAGGGGGTCCAAAATTATGGACCCTCAAAGGTGTAACCCCCACCTCCTATTAGCTCCCATTGGAAACAATGGGGGATGGGGCACTCCCTTTGGGAGTCCATAACTTTGGACTGCTTATGCCAAATCTCACCAAACCCAGGTCATATCATCAGGGGAGTCTCCCAAAAAATCTGTGAAATTTTGGTGCTACTAGTTTAAAATCTGCACCCCCTGCAGGCCAAAAACAGAAAAACACTGAAAATACAAAATCTCCCACAAACGAACCTGCATTTTTGTCGCCCACCACAAGGTGGCGCCCTGGGAAACTGCCCACTTTGCCCAATGGGAGGAATACCTCTGCGCCCATGGCCCACCAGGCTGGCTGATGAGCCAAGGCCTGCCCAGGTGGCGTGTGCACTTTGCACCAAGGCCCAGCAGGGTGGGGCTGGGCCTTCTGTTGGGCTTTTCCCCTCTCCCTGCCAGGCCCAGCAGAGGCCCCAGCCATGCCTTGCTGGGCCTGGACACCAAGTGCGCACACTCCCTGGGCAGACCTCGACACATTGGCAGTGGGGTGTGGCTGGGGCCTCTGCCGGCCCTGGTGGGGCAAGAGGGGAAGGACAAGGGGCATGTCCTCCTTCCCCCTTGCCCCACCAGCCCTGGCAGAGGCCGCTGTGCATGCCCCACTGTGCCTGGGTGCGTTGCCCCAGCCTCCTCCAGGGGCAGTGGGCTGGCCTGGCACACCAAGGAGGAGGCTGGGGTGGCATGTCCCTGGGCCATGCCAAGAGAGGGACGTGCCACCCCAGCTTCCTCCTTGGTGAACCGGGCCAGCCCCGCTCCTTCTAGAGAGGGACGCACCAAGAGAGGATCATACCGCCCCAGCCTCCTCCTTGGTGCGCCGCTCAGTGAGTAACCCTCCCCACCCCGCCAGGTAAGTGGGGTGCGGGGGGTAGGGGTGGAGTGTGGGGGCTTATGGGGGGCATAAAACAGGGAGTCCACCCCGGGCACAGTTTTCCCCAACTACGGCTCTGCCTGGGGATCACCTGTGGAATCACCACTCATCTCCAGAGTACAGAGATCAGTTCCACTGGAGAAAATGGATGCTTTGGAGGGTGGACTATATGACATTGTACCCCACTGAGATTCCCAGGATCCCCGGGCACCATCCCCATATCCCCAATCTGGATCTGGTAATTCTACCCTCCCCCCATTTCCCACTAGTGGGCAGGGGGGCCTGGAAACCCTATGGATGCTTGAAAATATACAACATGAAAGACTATCCAACTTTTGAGCTGTTGTCTTCAATCTGACAAATAGATTGCAGGACTCCCAGTACAACAGTGTAATAATATAAAGTAATGCTTGGTGAGGATCTTTTCTCAGCTGGTTTAACATCTCCGATTAAGCATAGAGTGTAAGCTACATGAGACAGAAACACACCTTCTAATCAAAACCAATACAGTTCTCCTGATGCACCCATTATTATTATTATTATTATTATTATTATTATTATTATTATTATTATTATTATTATTATACAAAACAGTTATACACAGCAAGCAAGATCAATATGCTGGATTTTGTATTACATCACACGTCGGACACTTCCCAAGCATCTAGGACTGTGTGATGTATCGACGAATAATGCGTGCAGAGCCGAGTAGGGTGGCCTTTTGCAGCTGACATATGGTGATTTTGGTCAGCGCACCACTCATTGTTTTTAAGTGCTCGCTCAAGATCTTTAGGCACTGCACCCAGTGTGCCGATCACCACTGGGACCACCTTTACTGGTTTGTGCCAGAGTTAACGTAGTTCCTAATCCTTTTAGAATCGTTATCGTGTAAGTTTTTCCAGTTGCTTCTCATCAACTCCTTCTGTCACCAGGAATTGCAAACATCAACTATCCACATGTTCTTTTTTTCCACAATCGCGGAGGTCAGAAGTATTGTGTTTCCAGAAACTTTGTCAGTCTGAATTCGGAAGTCCCAGAGTAGTTTTACGTGTTCATTTTCCATTGACCTTTTCAGGTTTGTGATTCCACCCAAAGTTCTTTTCACAGGAGCAGATGGTAGTTGTGGCACAAGTTCCAGTGAATCATCTGGAGCAACAGTATTATCGCGTTCTCTGCTTGTGGATCCGTCTGGCGCCGATCTTCCTTTGCAGCAGCTAAGGTAATGTGATCTATTGTTTCGGTCTGTGCTTCCTTGGCAGAGTCTGCACTTGGGATCTGGTAGTTGACTTTTTTCAATTCTGGCTTTGATGGCGTTTGTTCGAATCTAACGTTTGTTCTTGGGCTGCAAGAATCAGCTTCCTCAGTCTCCTTTTTCAAGAGTTCCAATTTTGTGTGAGCCACAACCAGGTTTTTTCCTTGTCAATTTTGGTGGTCCTCAATTTTTCTAGGAACTGTCCATGGAGAGCCTTCTTTTGCCAGTTTTCTCTTCTGCTTTTACCAGTGTATTATTTACAGTATTCACTCTTTTGTCTTTTTGCGCAACTTTGAGCAGTTTTCTGCTGTTGACTTCCATCAATGTTGGTTCTTCACTGTTTTTCCACATAATCTGCCAGTGCATGCTTTCTCTTCTTCCACCGTTTGTTTCACTTGCAGAAGCCCTCTACCTCCTGATTTTCTGGGTGGAGGTAAAGTCTTGTCAACATCACCCTAACGCAGGTGTAAATGAGTAGTGGATTGTCATCAGTTTTCTTGTTTTTTCTTCTTCTGTCCAGATCATCCAGCTCTGCTTAAGGTCCAGTTCACAATTCAACAGTGTGTATCTTTTGATGACGGGTATGGCTTCCAGGTAAGTTGATAGCCTTGATCGTGATTCCCGCCGTTTAATTTTGTTTCTCTTCAAAATTTTTCTGACCCTTTGGACATATTCTCTGCTGACCACATTTTTTCACATGTCCATGCTTGATGTTGTCCAGCTGTAGGTATTCCCAGGTATTTATAGGATTCAGGTTGATTGCACTTTATGGTTTTCCATTAGGCATCTCTATGCCCTTACTGTCAGTAATTTTCCCTTTCTTCAATGCCACTGTGGCGCGATTTGGTCCAAGCCGAACTCCAGCACTAATGTCATTGCTGAAGATTCTTGACTGTGTGTTGGTCAGGGGTGACTGGAATTTCAGTTTCTGATTTTCCATAAAGCTTTAAAGATCATCCATGTACAGCAAGTGGGAGATTTTTGGTGAATTTCTTGCAGTTTGATAGCCCAGGTTTGTTTTTTGTAGAATTGTTGACAGTGGGATCATTGCAATGATGAACAACAATGGTGACAGTGAGTCACCCTGGAAAATTCCTCTCTTGATGTTGACAGTTCCGTAGCTTTGGTTGCCCACGAACAACTCAGTTTTCCAGTGTTTCATTGCATTTTGAGTAAACTTGCTAATATTTTCACAAACCCCAATGACATCCAGACATTTGATGATCCAACTGTGTGGCAGTGAGTCGAATGCTTTTTTGTAAAAGGAGTGCTTTTTTGTAAAAGGAATGCTTTTTTGTAAAATATTATTATTATTGTTATTATTATTATTATTATTATTATTATTATTATTATTATTATTATTATTATTATTATTATTATTATTATTATACAGTTATACACAGCAAACAAGATCAGTATGCTGGATTTTGTATTACATCACACGTCGGACACTTCCCAAGCATCTAGGACTGTGTGATGTATCGGCGAATAATGCGTGCAGAGCCGAGTAGGGTGGCCTTTTGCAGCTGGCATATGGTGATTTTGTCAGCGCCGATTGTTTTTAAGTGCCGTTCAAGATCTTTAGGCACTGCACCCAGTGTGCCGATCACCACTGGGACCACCAACTTACTGGTTTGTGCCAGAGTCTTTTGTAGTTCAATCCTTAAAATCCCTCGTGATCGCGGTAATGCTTTTTTCCAGTTGCTTCTCATCAATCCTTCTGTCACCAGGAATTGCAACATCAACTATCCACACGTTCTTTTTTTCCACAATCGTGAGGTCAGGAGTATTGTGTTCCAAAACTTTGTCAGTCTGAATTCGGAAGTCCCAGAGTAGTTTTACGTGCTCATTTTCAGTGACCTTTTCAGGTTTGTGATTCCACCAGTTCTTTTTCACAGGCAGATGGTAGTTGTGGCACAAGTTCCAGTGAATCATCTGAGCAACAGTATTATGCCTCTGCTTGTAGTCCGTTGCTCAGATGATTCACTGGAACTTGTGCCACTATTATGATTTACTGGAACTTGTGCCATTATTATTATTATTATTATTATTATTATTATTATTATTATTATAACACATCATCATGAAGTGTTTTGAAAAACTGGTCCATAGGCATATTAGTTCTTGCCTTCCAGATACATTTGATAAACATCAGTTCGCATATCGGACTAATAGATCTACGGAGGACGCCATTGCCATTAGCCTCCACACTGCTTTGACGCATCTGGAAAATCAGGGGAATTATGTGTGAATGCTCTTTGGGGACTTTAGTTCCGCATTTAATACAATCTACGCCACAAAGACTGGTGGATCGAAACTTGTGGATCTTGGACTCTCACATTCAATCTGTGTGTTTATTAGGGACTTCTTGTATGGACGTTCCCAGGGGGTGAGACTGGGAAATCGGGGTTTCCCTCAGTTCTTACTTTCTAAATAATGGGAGGCACGCACAGGGCTGTGTGTTGAGTCCTTTACTGTTACCCTTTATACATATGACTGTACTCCTGTCTATCATAGTAACACCATTATCAAATTCTGCTGATGACACAAAGGTGGTGGGGCTCATCTCTGGAGGGATGAGTCTGCCTATCGAATGAAGTGGACCGACTGCTCTCATGGTGCAGGGAAAATAACCTGGTTCTTAACACTAACAAGACAAAGGAGCTCATAAGTGGACTATAGAAGGAATTAAGCTCAGAAATTCAGCCCTTGACTATAAATGGAGATCAAAGTGGAGCAGGTGGCTAGTTTTAAATTTCATGGGCGCTTATGATTAAAAGAGGACTTGACCTGGGGCGCATACAGACTGCCATCGGTGGTTAAGAAAGCCCAGCAAAGACTGTACTTTCTGAGACTTTTAAAGCGAAGCTTAACAACTAGATGGAAAACTTCTGGTGTCGCTTTTACCGCTGTTAGCATATAGAGAGTGTCCTAACCTACTGCATCTGTATGGTTCTCCAGTTGCACAGTGGCCTGAATAGGAAGGCGCCTCCAAAGTGGGTGATCACTACTGCACAAAGGATTATCCGCTGCCCCCTCTTCCCTCCTTGGAAGAAATCTATAATTCCCGAAGCCTAAATAAAGCCCAAAATTTTTTGAGGGTCCCGCCTCATCCAGCACACTCTCTTTTTCAAACTGTTACCATCTGGCCTTGACGAGTATACAAGGGCCCCTCAGAATCCAGTAGGGACAAAGGAGGCTTAGAGACAGCTTCTTACTCTAGAGCTGTGGCTATGCTAAACCTCAGCTACTTCATATTGATGTATTTGGGGCTTATTGTAGGGATGGGTGGAGGAAGGGGAAAGTGAGGATGATGTATGAGTCTGAAATTGTGTGCATCGAGGAATGCTGCTGTAAATTTCGTTGTGCGTGCACAATGACAATAAAAATGCTTATGCTTATGCTTATGCTTATGCTTATGCTTATGCTTATGCTTATGCTTATGCTTATGCTTATGCTTATGCTTATTATTATTATTATTATTATTATTATTATTATTATTATTATTATTATTATTATTATTATTATTATTATTATAGATTTCACAGCTGGTTGTTGGCCTTCATTACAATTTGAGCCTCACCCAGAGGCCTAGGAAGTTGTAATGTATCGGCGTAGCATTCGTGCGGATCCCAGCAGGGCTGCCTTCTGAATTTGACAGATGTTAATTTTGTCAATTCGAAGATGTTTCAAGTGCTGCCCTAGTGTTTTTGGGATGGCGTCTAGCGTGCGTCGCATTGGTTTACCACTAAAGGACGACCTCAGCTGGTTTGTGCCATAGACGCTGAAGCTCGATTTTCAAATCGCAGTATCTAGTGACCTTCTCGTGTTCTTTTTCAATGACCCTGCTGTCACCGGGAACTGCTATGTCGATGATCGTCACTTTCTTGTCCTCGATCACGGTGATGTCTGGTGTATTGTGTTTCAACATTTTGTCCGTTTGGATTTGAAAGTCCCACATGATCTTGACCTTCTCATTTTCCATTACTTTCTCTGGACAATGTTCCCACCAGTTCTTAGCTGTTCTTATGTTGTAATTCTTGCCACTGAGTTGTGTCTCTATACTCAGTCTGGGCAATCTTTTTGCAGCAGCTGAGGACATGATCTACAGTTTCATCAGCTTCTTTGCACAATCTGCATTTTGCATCATCTGAGGATTTTTCGATTTTGGCCTTGATCGAATTTGTTTTAATGGCTTGCTCTTGGGCGGCTAAAATCAGGGATTCAGTTTCCTTTTTCAGAGTTCCAGTTGTTAACCACAGCCAGGTCTTTTAGTTATCCACATTGTCTTTGATTTTCTCCAGAAATTGGCCATGCAGTGCTTTGTTGTGCCAGCTTTCAGTCCTCATTTTAATCACATTTTTTCTGTATTCTTGTTTGGTTTTCTGGGTTTGCAGCAAATGTCTGTTCTTCACTTCAATCAATTCACTTCAGCAAATGTCCGTAGCACATCTTCACTTCAAAAATGTTTGTTCTTTACTTCAATCACTTCACATAATCACTTCACATAATCGGCCAGTGCATGCTTCTCCTCTTCCACTGTTTGCTGTACTTGCAGTAAGCCCCTGCCTCCAGATCTCCGGGGAAGGTATAATCTATTATTATTATTATTATTATTATTATTATTATTATTATTATTATTATTATTATTATTATTATTATTATTATTATTATTATTATTATTACTGTCGTTGTCGTTGTCGTTGTCGTTGTCGTTGACGTTGTCGTTATTATTGTTGTTATCGTTATTGTCGTTATTGTCATTGTTGTTGTTTGTTTGTTTGTTTGTTTGTTTAATAGACCACTGTGTCCCCGAAGGGCATTTAGCCATGATGACTAAAAACTCTGCATTGGGGATTCATTTTAGGAGCAACCAGATCTTTTTTCCCAATTCCACAGCATTTTCCTTTGTCCTGATCAGCCTTTATTTTACTGTGCCTCATTTTAGCAATGATAATTATTTGGGTGAGTCATTATGTACTTGTAATTTCAGTGGAAGGTCACAGTTCCCATTCAACCCCCTTCATTCACTGGGATTTACGCCTAAAAAAGTATGGATAGGATTACAGTTTCAAAATGACCCTATATAGCAGTTTTTGCGATAAGATAGAAATGAAATAATTGATTCAACCATATCTGTCCAGATTCCCTTTAGTTTAAAATGTGAATACGGCACCCCTAATGGGAGGTGGTTTGCCATCACCTCCCTCTGCGTCACTATCCTCGTGTTCCTTGGAGTTGGCCATCCAAATACTCACCAAAGCCAATCCTACTTAGTTTCTGACATCTGATGAGATCAGGATAGCCTAGGGCTATCCAGGTCATAATATGAATATAGTTAGAGACACTGACATCTAGGATGTACCTGAATGATCAGCACGCAGCGTAGCAATGAATCATTTCATGGTTGAAAAATAACTGTTTGAAAAATAAACACTGTGTCTAGATCCTTTTGTTTGTTCCATTTTCAATACCTTCTTGCACAGATGCAAGTTTATTGTCATTTTATTGTCATTTTATTGTCATTAACAGAAACTACTACGAATGTCTGGTATGTGCTTCAGCAAGTACTATTCCACTTGCTTGTAAGAAATTAAAATTTGTCACATCGTAAGTTAAAAAAATACTTTCCTATTTCAGTGGTAGCTTTTTGGTAGCTTTCATTGGCTGAATTCTGTCAGTGACAATTTGTTCACCCTTATTTCACATACCAGCTGTGATTTAGCCAGTTTATACAAGCTCGTTGAAATTAAATTTAGCTGTGTGAAGACTGTTGCCATAAGGCACTGGCACTACTTAATTCCCACTTAGGCTTTCAAAATAACTCATAGGGGAATCTGTTCTCCCTTCTTTGTGCAAGTTAAACTCTTGCTATGGCTCAAGGATGGTGGATATATGCTTTCAAGTAAGAATAATATGCCCTTCACTGCAAAGACTTGTGACACCTCTGAATAAATCCACTGACAATCCAATCTCTTTTAAGATTAAAAAAGGGGAGAGAGGGAGAGAGATAATCTGGCTTTGCTGAATTCTTTGGTGCTCTCACTATTCAGCAGAATGATGGAACGGTACTCTGCAAGCTATCGCATCTGTTAAGAAAAGCCTCCTTTTCAGCTATCAGTTTGCTATTATAGTTTCTCGTACAGGGGGAAAAGGATAACGATGAGAGGGCACTAGGGGCTTTTTGAGAAGGTGTCAGCAAGATTCCACAGAAGGACAATTTTATCTTCTGTTTATGTTTACTTAAAGTCAGGCAATATTTTCTTAACAAATTAATAGTCGTATCCTATTCCTAGTTTTAGTTGCCAGCAGGGCTTTATCCTGAACTTTAACATTTATAGTGTAAGCACAGTCAAATAGAGAAGAGTTGTAGAACTTTATGTTTCTCCAGAATAGGCTAATATCTTCTTTGGCCAATGGCATTAAAATCAGCTACTAGGAGAAATGGGTCAACCACAATGGATTAGAAGTACAATATGAAATCAGTAACAGCCCTGCCCTCCACACAACCTCTTCTTTCTTCTCCCCTTGGAAAAAATGTCTTGACCTTCCACATGGAGATCTCCTTCAACCAAATAGCACCTGGATACAAGAAAAAGGGCAAACAAGCAGGTAGGGAAGCTGGTAGAGAGTAGAACAAGAGTTTTCAACCTTGTTGAAACTGTGAGCACTGTTGGGATTTTGAGAAAGGTTCATGAGTGCCTTTAGTGGTGGCCAGGGGGACAATGTCGAAATGCTCATACATTCCAAGACTGGTATCCTCCTATGATGGAGACAGTGGCTTACAAATCTGTGTCTCCTGCAGACACAAAGGTGATACCTATTAGGGTCTTCTAACTATCTTTTCCTATAATAACATGGAGGAAAATCCAGTACTGGGAGAAAACCCAGGATTTAGGAGAAAGATATTTGTGGAATAAAATTAGTAGGACGTAGGTATCACATTGGTGGGTACCATAATGCCTTATCAGAGATCCCTAAGTAGAAGGTAGACTAAGAAACAGAGACAATTGCAGCAAGACTAGCCACAACAAGAAGACGACTATGGATTTATACCCTGCTTTTCTCTCTCCTGTAAGGAGTCTCAAAAGCTGCTTGCAAAGTCCTTTCCTTCCTCTCCACACAAAAACACCTTGTAAGCAAGCTGGGTTTAAAGAGAATTGTGACTAGTCCAAGGTCACCCAGCAGGCTTCATGTGCAGGAGTGGAGAAAAAACCCAGTTATCCAGTTTAGATTCCACCACTCAACCACTATACTATGCTGGCCAGTGAATCTGACTGTCAAAAAAACCCCAACAACAATAATAATCAGGTAAGCCAATTGTGGAGTGGTGAAGACCCATCCTAACATCTGGGAATGTGATATTTTTCAGCACTGTGTGGCCTCCTAAGTTACTTCAGTGCAGACTGCTTAAAGTCCCAGTCAACTGAGGCAGAGGCAGCTCCTATAATAGGGAGTATAATAGAGCTCCTATATATAATAATAGCTCCTATAATAGAGAGTAGAAGAGAAAATAGAAAGTAGAAGAGAAAATAGAAAGTAGAAGAGAAAGAGGGTTCCCTGTGCAAAGGCACCAAAAGACTAGTGCCCCATTTTGACCTCTGTGTCACAAAAGAGCATAGTGTCAAGCTATTTGGGAGATTGCCCCCCAACAGGAATGCATGATGGGAATTCCCCAACAAATGTAAGATCCAACTTTACACAGTATAACTTCAAAAGCATGTAATGTGTAAGGATGCAAATTTATGCTCAAAACATTTGATAGAAACATTTGATAGAAACTAGTCTTTCTTAGTTTAGAGAAAACGTGTAAACTAATTAGTGATGAATGAAACTGAAGCATGATCTGAAAGCATGATTTCCTTGGAATAAATTTGACTGGTTTTAGTTCTCCTATAAGGAACTCTCAGAGTTTATCTATATGTTCAGAAGAATTACATGATACAGCTTTTTTGAGACTCTATAACCACAGAAAGTAAGAGGAGGGGTAAATAAGAGAAGCAAGTGAATGATTCCATATCTCTGGTTCCTACATATATTAGAGTTATGCTTACACTGAGGTAAGCAGCCGTGGGGTAAACAAACAACTTAAAAGCACATAATTATTATTATTATACCGTGGGGTAAACAAACAACTTAAAAGCACATAAATCCTTGACAGCTCTTACCACATGTACACACACACCACCCGCAAGATCATTTAGCAGTTTAAGCACACAAAACAAATAATAAATTGAGAAATTTATGAGTGCATCAAGGCCACAAAGTTCTTCCTACCTTTATAGGTCTTGGTGTATCCCAAGAATTTTGTGCTGGTATAGCAGAAAAAGATGTCTTTGATTCTTCTATTATAGGAGCTTTAGGAGGTCTGGGTGGTGGATTTTTTGTTTCCATTTCATATTTTCTTACCATGTAATATTGTTCTTCTGTAATCTCTTCCACGATACTATTTCCTGGGAAAAGCACAATATCTTCAGCATCTTCACTGAGCAACTGGGCAACCATATTGACACGATGCACAGGGACTTCCCAGATTTCTGTGGGGTTATTAAAGTTGCTAATTAACAAGTAAGTATCTGTGATCTCTTCTTCAAGCTGCAGATTCTGTATACCAGCCAAAATGTCCTCTTGGTTAGAAAGATCCCTTATGGAGACTCTGACATTGAATGGCATGCACAAATCTTTGCAAATCTCCCAAAGTTCATATTGTTTCCTATCATGGACAATTTCAACAAAGCTACCTTCCATGCACATTGGAAGAAACACTTCCTTGTATGTTTTATTTGGCAACAAGATTTGTTCACAGGCCAAAGAATTCGCCACTTTTTTCCTTTTCTGATCAACTTCACTTGTCTGGCACCGTGGGACTAAAAACTGGTCTCCAATAGAGACAGAACACTGTTCTTCATGAGGAAACTCAAAAGCTTTGGTTGCTATAACATGGAGTTCCTCCTTTTTACTCCTTGCAATTTCTAGGTCATAGGCAGTTGGAAATTCCCGGGGTTTTCTTTTGAACTTCCCTTTGTAGTTGGTAGGAATCAAAAAGTGTCTTTTTTGGAAACGACTCTTTATCTCAGAAGCTAAGATTCTTTTTGCCTGATGCTTTTTGTAAATGACTATTTCTCTGCTGGGACACAATAAACTAAATGGTTGCTTGTTTCCCCTGGGACCTTCAATTACTGCAACAACAATAGGGAAATCATTGTCTGTCCTTTTTAATATATCTTTCATTGATAGTGGCTGAAGAAAACTGTTAATATTGTAACAGTCTGTTACATCCTTGACTTCAACGTCTAAATCAGAAAGGAAGCAAACAATTTCTTTTTGAACTGAAAATAAAAAGAAAAGTTCAGTTGACAATAATGTAGAAGATCATGCTGAAATTATATCGGAATTTTAGTTTAAAATACAAACAATTTCTATATTATTAGCAACCAAACAGAAAACTGCTCAAACTGTTCTCTCTTGGAAAACTATATTAGTTAAAATTCAAGGACTTTTCACAAATTTAAATACTAAATTAAATAAGCTAGAGTTTACTATCATTTATCCAAGATAAATAACAATATTTAATTTGCTGCATGTGCAGTTTTGTGGGGGAAGGGTGATGCACTAACTGCAGTTTATGCTTTGACAACAATAATTATCAGAGAGAAAGCAGCTCTCCTAAATAATTTCATATATTATATATTTATATTGAATACTATGTACATCAAAATGACAACATGAATTTTAATGAATACATCATAAGCATGATTGTTGAGACTTACAAGGTTTAACAATATTATAGCCAAATTGCCAATACAAAATTCTTAATATGTGGAACTTTTAGCTACATGGGTGCTTATGATAGCAATCCCCATTCAGAAATATGTATGGCTCCCAGACCCCCCACCAGGTGTGCAGGGGCCCCTGATTTGGGACTCCACCCCCAGCACCAGTCAGCTGGCTGGTAGGGCTACTTACCAGCAACAAACTGAGGCTTAATCCTCTGTTAACTGTATTGGGGCAACATCACTTCTTGTGTGCACAAGAAATAATGTCACTGTGTCACCAGCAATGGAGACCAGTTTGCTGTTGGTAAATTTACTCTCTCTCTCTCAGTCACACACACACACACACACACACACACACACACACACACACACACACACACACACACACACACACACACACACACACACACACACACACACACACACACACACACACACACACACACACCAGTTTCCAGACCACTCATAGAAATATACCATGACTAGGGCTGCAAACTCCAGGTTGGGAAATTCTTGAAGATTTTGGGGAAGGGGAGGACCTCAATAGGATATAAAGCTAGAGTCTACTTTGAAAAACAGTCATTTTCTCCATGGGAACAGGGCTTTGTTATCTCACTATCAGTTGTAATTCTGGGAGAACTCCAGGCTCCACCTGCAGGTTAGCAAATCTAGCCATGCCTATTGTTGAATTCCCAGCTTTTTCCTATTCTTTTATTTTTCCTTCCTTTTCTTTTCCTTTTTTGAAAAAAAGGAAGTTTTTAACCACTTTTGTGCAAGCATTTTTTTCTGTATTGTCTGAGATGCAAAGGGGAGGGGAAGCTACAAGATGGTTGAGATTAAGAGTTAATTTCTTCCTGATCAAATTCATTCTCATTTGCTCTGTTTTACAACCTTTTCGATCTGTGCCCTTTGCTTCTTTCTTGTTTGCTTTTCTCATCTTTAATCCCCACAGCGATGTAAAAACATTAGTCAGAAACTACAATATAAGGAGCAATCCTAAGCAAGTTATTTAGAAGTAAGTCTAATTTTATTCACTGGAGTGTACTTCCAGGAAAGTGTTCTTAGAGTTGTTTAGATATGCATATAGTACCAAGTCTTTTCAGATTTTTAGAACATCTAATATTCCAAATATCTCCTTTTTTGTACATCTGTTCCCTATGTCCTTACAATTTCTCAAATAAAGACAAGCTCTTGTTTTTGAAAACTATAGCAGATGATGGAGAGGCTAAAAAACATTCCACAAAAATAATAACAATGTCATAAAAAATGTCATAAAAAATGTCATAAAAACTCTTCAAACGGGTGAATCACAACCCTAGGAGGGTTTACTCAGAAGCAAGACCCATTGCCAGCAACCGAGCTTACTCCCAGGTAAAGGATCACGCTTTAGTTCTTTGCATGAAAATCAGTGGGGTTTAACAGCGCTTAACAGGGTTGCCTACACTGCTTCCCCAAAACTAGGTCTTAGGTTTAATGCTAATAATCAAGCCCAGCGGCCCAAGCCAGCCAAGATGTGTGTATGTGGGGGGGGGATGATTTCCCCCCCCCACATGATGAACTCTGTGCGTGCCCACAGAGAGGGATCTGAGTGCCATAGGTTCCGTGCCATAGATTCGCCATCACTGCTTTAGAGGTTACACTCTATGGCGGATTCTGCACGGGCCAAATTCACCAGTGTCGGCCCAGTAAAAACACAGTTTTGGGGGGAAACTTCCCATGGCTGACTCCTCCAAATTGAGGCAACACTGCTCTTTTCCCCCTTGCAATGGTGTTTTGTTGCCTTGGTCAAATGAAAAACAGCAGCGTCCACCCGGTGCCAAGTAAACAGCATTGAGTGGATGCCACTGTTTTCTGGCGCACCACTTAAAAAAACCCTTACCTCTGTGTCCCTGCGTAGCTCCGTCAGGACGAGGGAACACACCACCTGCCCTCTGACCACCCACCCGGGGCCATTGCCTGGGCTCTGGGGGGAGGGGGTGTCCTCTCATCCTGACAGAGATACACAGAGATACAGAGGTGAGTTTTTTTTAAAGCAGTGTGTCTCATGAAGAAGCGCTGCCATGAGCCGCAGCAGCTTCTGGGCTGTGTGTGAACATCCCAAGGGCTACACCGATGTCTTTTACGCTGGTGTCCCACCGCTCCCTGGGCCCATGCGTAATACTCCTATGGCATTGTACCCCACTGAGGTCCCTGTCCCCCAACCCAGGCACCATCTCTAATCTCCAAGAGTTTCCCAACCAGGATCTAGCAATCCTACCCTCCACCCCCTGCAGGAGGCGAGGCAACCTGGCAATCTTAGGTTCTCTCCATGTCATCTGGAAATAGAAGAAGAGAAGAAGAGTTTGAATTTATACCCCAGCTTTGTCTCCAGTATGAATACTCAAAGGGGCTTACAAACTCTCCCCACAACAGACACCTTGTGAAGTGGATGGAGCTGAGAGAGTTCTAAATAACTGTGGTCACCCAGCAGGTTTTGTGTGTAGGAGTGGGGTGGGGGAATCCAGTTCACCAGATAAGAGTCTGCCACTCAGGTGGAGGAGTGAGGAATCAAACCAGATTCTCCAAATTAGAGTCCACCTGCTCATAATCACTACACCATGCTGGAAAATTAAGGATCATGAAGATTCTATCCAGATCTTAAAGTCAACCCACAGCAATGGGGTGCAGGGACAGCACTTTTCATTTTGTAAATTGTTTCAAGCTATGGAGAACTGAGGCATAAATAATAAATAGTCATAGTAATGATAAATTGTACATAAAGACATTTCCAACTCAGTACTTTGTATAGTTCATTTACATTCCAGTTGCTCCATAAATGGAGGTCCAGATCTGCTCACAGTGTTTCGCTTTCTTCCATTTTTCTCACAATCCTGACAAACACTCTCAGCCTAACCTACTTCAAATTGAGAATGAATGTGGAGTAAGAATGAAATAAATAAATAAATAAATAAATAAATATGGAACACTTCTCATAACTGCTCAGTCCAAACATCATTTGCAGCAGGCACACCATTGTCTTTGTACTGGTTCTGAATGAAATCTTAAGATACTGAAATCTACTTACATTTCATCACTGCATGTACTTCATATATTGGTGATAGAACAACACAGCCATCAAAATCCACTGGGAATTTATTGGTATGTTTTTGAATACAGCAAATATTAGTAAATACCACATGTCTGCATCTGCTCTTTGAGATTTTCCATTCAGCAACTTCTTTCAGGGAATAAATCTTGTTATCTTCTGACTCATAGAAGTCACCTTCTTGTGAGATAGGTAGAAGAAAGGCATGCCATCGGTTATTCCTGTCTACTCTGCAGCTGACAGTCAATGTCCCATTGTTGTCTTCCACGGAACTGAATATGATCTTCTCACCCTGGTGGATGCTGAGATTTTCTACTTCAAGATCCACAGAACTATAGAAGCAAGGATCTTGTAGTTGTGTTGGTCCAATGGAAACTTTTCTCACAATTTCTTCAACATTAACATAGGGAGTTTTATCCGCCACTAACCTGCAAAAACCTTCAAGGGAGATGTTTGATTCAGAAAAGATATTTTCTAATTCAGCTAGCACTGAAAGGCAAAAGTATATAGACTATATTCATTTGTTATTAATTTGATTTCCTTTGTCATCAACTTGAATTTACAAGCTTGGGGCCTGGTCACAATTTAAAAAAAAATCAGGAAAATATGTGTCTAATATCACATTAAAACTGCTAATCTCTAACATATACAGATATACGCATCAATTAGTAGGTGACATGATAGATCTCATCCCAAAACTCTTGGCAGTTGCTGCCAGTTTGAATTGACAAAAGTAAACTTGATGGACCAGATTCATGTGTTCATGGGCGGACATAAACAGTTTAGGAGAAAGGAAACAATGCCATAGGAGAATAGAAAACTTTGAATCTTTTCCTTCACCTCTATGAGATTTCAAGGAAAGTCCTCAGGAGAAGGGTGAAAAATAAGTGCCTGATAGGTAAATAAATATTTCAAAAATACCCTAAATCCGGTACTCTCTTTCATTAGAAGAATACCATAACCCAGTAGCTCTGCACTTGGAGATGCTCACTGCCTGAGGAATAGGGCAAGTCCATAAAATATTTTGAGAATAGACTTGTTATGCTTTAGGGTGCTTCAGGAACAGTCACTTTACTCCTATCTGCTCATATCAGACACAAGGATGAATGTTACATACCAAATGAAAACTCCAAATAATCTCTACTGAACTATATAACCATGGAGAATTTTTTGACTTCTAAGGTAGCATATTTAAGCAGAAAATGTTCACACAATACCTGGAAAATCTAGAGGTAGGTCAACTGAAGCAGGAGAGCATAGGCTGCCATCTTCACATTCACATTTACCCGCACTGAGTTTTTTTACTTTTAAGTCAACAACTTTAATCACATCTCCAGTAGACAAGCAGCTTTCATGGCCAAACGTCTCAGAAACTGAGCCTGAAGGAGAAAACATGTATAAAGAAAGTTGTTTTGTAGATTCCAAGTGGTAGTTTAAAAGGATCCGTTATCTATATATATAAAAAGCTAACCATTCGTTTGTTGCCCTAACACCGAAATAGCTGGACGGATCGCCCCCGAATTTTCACATGTCATCCCTCCCTGTTGCGGGCAGGTAATCAGACCTTCAAATTGCCAAAAGTCCATACCTGAGCCAGGTAAAACGTCTTTTTCCTGCCGCACCAGGCCATGAAGCTGGCTCTGTTTAACTGTCACCCTTAGAATGTTCGTGCAGCCTGTCTGTCTGTGGCCTGAGGGCTTGGTATGAGGGCTTAGAATGTTCGCAGAGATGGCCAGAGATGAGCAGTGAAAACAGTAAATAGGTAATACTGGTAGGTAATACGAGTGGAAGTGAAACACACACACACTTTGCCATGTGAGACGTCAGGTGGGGTTCCTGCCTACACACGCATGCAGGTAACTTTCATTCTCTGTGCCTCACCCAATATTACCACACAACACACATGCTCTCATACACATCCACTTCATCCTCACACACCTCACTCTGCCCTCCCTCACATCCAACCACCACTTACCCACTTCCTCACCCATATTCGCCACAGCTCTCTTTTACTAAAAGCAAGCTGGAATTTGCCTTTTTCTTCTAAGACAATCTGCGAGGTGGGGGCAAACCAACACTACTGGCTCCGCTTCTTTTATACATGGTCCTTTAAAAACCCAGGGAGCTGGCCTCAATCTGAGCGCCTCACCACCCTGCCTCTGCTGCCTGACTGGGATAGCCTCCTTGCCCCAGTTCTACCTTACCCAAGCCAGGACTGTGCATGTCAACCAGCCTCATGGACAGCGGAATTCGCACTCTGTACAGTTCCGTTGTGGAATGGAATGGGTTACCTTATACTAAAAACCAAGACAGCACCATATAATAATGTGAATTGAAAAGGGAAAGAGGGATTCCATTTGACCACCGAAGAAGAAGAAGAAGAAGAAGAAGAAGAAGAAGAAGAAGAAGAAGAAGAAGAAGAAGAAGAAGAAGTAGTAGTAGTAGTAGTAATAGTAGTAGTAGTAGTAGTTTGGATTTATATCCCCCCTTTCTCTCCTGTAGGAGACTCAACGGGCCTTACAACCTCCTTGCCCTTCACCCCTCATAACAAACACCCTGTGAGATGGGTGGGGCTGAGAGAGCTCCGAAAAGCTGTGATTAGCCCAAGGTCACACAGCTAGTGTGTGTGGGAGTGCACAAGATAATCTAAATTCCCCAGATAAGCCTCCACAACTCAAGCTGCAGAGCTGGGAATCAAACCCAGTTCCTCCAGATCAGAGTGCACCTGCTCATAGCCACTACGCCACTGCTGCTCCCAAAAGGCTATGCTGGGGATCATTGGACCTGCATGGGCACCTGTGTGGGTTGCGAACTGTGATGAGAGGGACAATTGCCACAGCAACGCGTGGCTGGGCCCCGCTAGTTCTTAATAGAACTCATTCTCTTTTCTTTGAACTCATTTTCTTCAAGCATCTTGGTTTGCTTCTTTCAGTTACTGCAATATTAAGGCAAGTCTTAATACAGAAACAATATTTTGAACAGATTGCAAGGCACTGAACATGCATAAGCACATCAATAGTAGCAGGTAAAAAATTCAAATAGTCTACATGTGGTGCAACACTGTTTGACAACTGTTACAGCTAAACTTTCTAGGTCTCAAAAGTGTTCCAGAGTGAAGTCTGAAAGACTCACTTTAACTTTGAGCTTGATTCAGCCTGATGAACTATACTTGAATTTTTGTGAAACAGATATCTGTGTAGTGTTTGTCAGGATGCCCTTGACAAAACAACTTCGTGCTCTTGGAGAGGGAGAGGGAGTGCCTAAAATGATGCCAGAGAGAATGATGTGACTAAAGTATGCTTCTTCATGTTTGCTTGTAATCTTGCCATTTTTTGTTCAGTCTTTAAAATAAAACACATTACTTTGATCCCTCTTTATTCTTCTGATGGGAAAATATTATGATCCAAGGAAACTGGCCAAAAAAAACCCTGGCCAGCTTTTGTAACTAGGCAACTACTGACATACAGTTGCTCTAAGCTGAGAATTGCCAGTTCTCCCAAAAAGGACACCTCTGACGCAACTACTCTTTTATGAGTGACCTCTTTGGACAGTGGTTGGAGGTACAAAAATTCCTCTGTGAATGTCAGCAAGTAAATCCTTAGTTACCTCCATTTTCACCTTCCCTTTATGTTACATCACGTTTATACAAAGTACTATGAGTCTGGAGTGCTGGTTGTAATTATCCTCACTTCCTGACTCTTGCCACTTTATTTGGAGGTCAAAAGAAAAGTACTGGAATGTCATTTGCTCAAAAAGTCCCACTGAGGTCCCAGTCCTTTCTGTACAATGCCAATAAAATGTTTTCATCAGAAAATAAAATGTTTCCTCCATGGAGTTCCTTTACATTTTTAGTCCAAAATGTTTTATTTCCAGACTGAAAATGTCTTATTTTGCTGTTCCCTAGCAATTGTTGTGTAATAATGTTTTGAAAATGTTTTCACTTACTGTGTGATCTCTTTGAGATATTTCCCATTCCTCCTCCTGGCCTTCCTCATCAGCACTGTTTTTGTGCTCGCACAGGCCATTTGGTATTGTAGTTTCATCAGTTTTTTAATTTAAAAAAATTATTTTAGCAAAGAAGACATGACCCCTAGAGAATCTTAGCATGAGGCTTTGAAGCTTCATAGCATCAGTTCCATGGCATTTTTAAAAAGAAACAGAACAACCACAAAGTGGCAGCCAGGAATTGTTTTGGGGTGAGTGTGGACAAATGGGGGGAGGGGTTTGAAAACGTTTTGAAAATGCTTGCAAAACTTTCTCAGGGGCTTGTGCGGAATGGACCAATGTCTTTTCTGCCAGGAGCAGTTCTCTCCTACCCCATTTGTTCCTCAATACTCCCTTGTATTAATTGAAGCATCTTGACACTATGCTTTGAACATGTGAAGAAGAAAACTATGTTTGCTCTAAAAGATATTTGGCATTAGTTGATTTGGGAAATTGTAAGTTTTAGATTCTCTCATATAAAATAAATTCTTTGCACTGCTCTCAGCCTGAATTTCCTGATATACCAGTTATTGCTCATGCATCTGCTGAAGGGTTTTTAAGTGATTTACATATTTTGTGCAAAGAACAGCTTATTCCAGTTTATCACTTTGCTTGAACCCATCATTACTTACGGTTTTAACCTATCATTACTTATATCCTATCTCAGCTATGGGAACATATGTTTGTATATCTTCCCATACCATGCCATCTCATACCACTTTTCAGTTTACAATCAAAACACAGGGTTAAATACAAAGGATCAGAAGCAGAGTAGGTCTTTACCACCTAATCCTACTACAGTGTGCTCCCTGAAAAGTGAAAAGGTAAAAAAGACCTCCTCAGGAGTATAGCATGGTGTGCCATATGGGTGCCTGCAGTGGGAAGAGGTACTCATCAAAAACCTTCCCTCCCATTTAGACCAACTGAAGATGAACTTCATTTTCATCTAAGTGGATGCAAAAGTGGGGTCAAAAGTGGGTAGTTGAGCACCCTATATTTGGACTGCCCAGACTGTTGTCTCATAATAAACCACAATGTATTTACGTATGTTTAAAGAAGTTGTAGCAGTTTGCTTATTTCTATATACATACATTGACTCCTGAAGTTTTTTGTAAATGTCTGCCTCATTATCCACAGGAAAGCATCAAGCACTTTTCCCACTTCTCAGTGTTCATTAATACTAGCCCAGACAATACCCTCTGGATAACTTATGCATCCTAAAGTTAACTTACTCCATTGTTCTTCAGTGCAATCTATCATTTAAAAAATAAAAAATAGCACAATAAGTGGGTGGAGAGTTAGGAGAGCAGCAGCAATAATAGTAATCTGGGCTGGGAGCACAGGTGTACCTCCCACAGGGACATGTGGTGTCAAATGTCCCCGGATGCATGCCATCTAGTCACATGGGGAGGCACCAAGTGCTGACCAGGTCCTTGCACCTGTCCTGTCCTGTCCTGAGGGAACCACGCCACAGAAGATGCCAGGCACAAAGACCCAGCCAGAGCCCTACAGATCCTTCCATGCCAGGGCCATGCTTGCTGGCTTTGGGCCTCCATGCTGGGGCACGCCCGGCCTCTCCTGTGGCACAGTTCCTGGAGGGCCCAAAACCAGTGAGTGTGGCCCTGGCATGGAGGGAGCTGCTGGACATCGCAGGAGAGGCAAGGCACAAGGACCCGGCCGGCACCTGGCAGCTCCATCCATGCCAGGGCCATGCTGTATAGTAGCTGCAAAGATGAGGCAGAGGCAGCACTAATTTTTGTGGAGGGAGGAAGCAATGACAACTAGGAGATACAGAAGAGGAAGGGGAGAAAAGGGATTTCCCCCACCCATGATTTGTCATGGTCAACTCTTCTGTCATGTGCAGATGATAAAAAGTGCACAATGAGGCCATTTTCCAGGTAAGACAAGGATCTTTGCCCACTTAGGAGTCTTCCCAGGTAATGCATAAAAATATGGTTTTGTGAATTGCTGAAAGAACAAAAATATTCATATGCAGTCTGATGTTGTGCTTCAGGAAATTTGTATCTGCCTGAGCAGCTGAGTAAGTACAAGGGAGAAAAGATATGACAATTAGCTTGCTGAAATGCCCCAAAATTCAGAGAAATCTGAAGGGATGATTGAGATTTAGGAAGATCTTCCAACCATTCATCTCCTTCCTGCAATTCTTTCTGGGCCTCCAGCTCATAAAAGATAAACTGTCCCCCCCCCAAAAAAAAAACCCTCTAGAGATGCCTGCTCTGGACTGCCATGCCAGAGAGACACACCAGCTTGACAAACATCAATTTATTAAGATTTCTAGTGTTTGAGATCATAGGAAACAGCTGCAATAAAGACAAAGGATTACAAAGTGCTACCTTTTAAATATGTTGCAGTACACAAATTTCCCATCTTGATCAGACACTCTAAGCTTTCACAGGGGGCGATTCAGCACACGAGTAAAATAGGTTCGACCCAGTTCCCTGAGTACTAACCTAGGTCGAAGCCATTGTTGTTCCCCACTGCAAACAGCTTGATCCCAGCTTGGAGGGCAGAATCATCCTGTGCCTCTTCGCCGCTCCGTTCCGATTGGCTACTGTTCTACGGCCATGTTCCGTCTATACCCACACATGTTATAAAAAAACTGCCACAGGAATGGAGGGACAAAGGTGGCATTTTTTGATTGGCCAGCTGTACACATGCCCAAAACACTCAGCTGTGATTGGCTGAATGGGGGACTCCTGGCACCAGAGATTCTGCACTTTACTGGAATCGAGCTGAGTTCGAGCGTGGTTCCCTGAAAAACTAGTAGTTCCCAACTGGAGTTGGAAATTTGACCGTTACATGGGGCGAAGCTGGTACAAAACCACAGCGATCCCAGTGGTTGTGCAGAGCACTTAGGTCGAACGCAGCTCGAACTTAGGTAACGCAAGTGCGGAATCGACCAGAGATGTCTTAAAGAAAAAGCTGGAACAGGTTGATCTTCTCTCTTCCCCCTCTTTCTCTTTGTCTCTGTGGCCGTTTCCGCATGGCCAAATAACAGAGCCCTAGGGACAGAAAAAACGCCGTCCCTAGGGTGCTGTTTGCACAGGAGGCGCTGCTGCATTGCAGCAGCGCTGTCCTGGCCACCCCAAGCAGCGCGAAGGCACCGCTTTCAAACCTCGCTCAACGAACAAGGTTTTTGAAAAGCGACGTCTTCCCACCGGCGTGGTGCAAACAGCATCGGTGGGAAGATGCCGCTTTTCCCATCCCCTCCACTCACCTTCCTGTCCAGCACTGCTCTGGAGGACTAGAGGGACACCCCCACTGCCCTCTGACCCCTGGGGGTCAGAGGGCAGCATGAGCGTGTCCCTCCAGCCCTCCAGAGCAGCGCTGGATAGGAAGGTGAGTGGAGGGGGCTGAACCAGCGGCGGCTCCATGCAAAGCCACCTCTCCGACTGGGGAGAAAGTTGGAGCCGCTCGCACGATAGTGTGCAAATGGTCCCCAAGACTCCACTGGCATTATGCCAGTGGAGCTGTGTTTCCACCACCGTGCGGAAATGGCCTGTGTCTTTGTCTCTAGAGCTCATGTGCAATAGAACTGATCTCAGCTTTGCCAGTTACAAAAAGGAGCACCCAATGACTAGCCCTTTCTGCGCATGCAGAATAATGCACTTTCAATCCACTTTCAATGCACTTTGCAGCTGTGCGGAACACCAAAATCCACTTGCAAACAATTGTGAAAGTGGATTGAAAGTGCATTATTCTGCATGTGCAGAAGGGGCCTCTGTTGTACAAACTGCTTGCTAGTTTTTGTGCATTCAAAAGTGAGTGCTGGAGTTTTCCAATCTGAAGGTCATGGTGGGGGAGGGCAGCCGCCATGCGGCAGCGGGGAGGGGGCAGCGGAAAACTCAGGTTTTGCCCTGAGCTCCATTTTACCCAGATATGCCTCTGGCTAGGAGAGAAGGCTGGCTCCTCTTCTGTCTCCTCTTCAATGTAGCGAACATGTAGAAGGGGGAGAGAGCTGCCAAAGGAAATCCTTCAAGTCTGCTTCATTTTCTTCTTTCTACCTTGCGACCACCACCATCTAAATTCACACCACTATCCCAACAACAGACAAATTAGGGGGAGAAGGAAAGGGAGTCGGTGAAGTGAATGAAGGGAGGAGGCCAATGGCAGGACTGTAGAGGGAAAGGGGCTTTTGTTTACCAAAGGGGGCTTGTTCCTTCTGTGCTGTCACCGACCTTGTTTGTGCTAGGTGAGACAGTACCAGGATGGAGAAGGAATAAAAGGGAGGTGGAAAGAAGAAGAAAGGAGGGAAAGAGTAGAGAGAAAAGGGAGGGAAGGCTGCATGAATGTTGTATGTCACTCTTGCTCCCTCACAGAGCAAAACCAAAAACAAGAGTGTGAACAAGTTTGTGGCACTGAAAGCTGGCTCTGAAACAGATTTTGAAATATAGTGGTTAAAGTGCTCGAAGAAAACATGGAGAAAAAGAAGAGTAAACACTTCCAAAATTAAACAGAGGAAAGCATACTGAAATTTAAAAAAATAATTGGATACATTTGACAGCATGAAATGATCTAAACCACTTGTGCGGAAAAGGTTATGCTGTGGATTGAAAATTCCCATATATTACATAATATATGCATAGAAAAAGGCACTACTCTTTGTTAGGCAAATTGTCTGTTTTTCTCCAAAAGGAAGCACAAAGTTCATCGAAGACATAACCACAATTAAGCATAAGAACAGATTCTTCCTTTCAGCAAGAGAAAGATGTTGCATACTCATCTGGAGGAAATATGAGTGTTTACTAGATCAAACAATATCCCTGAAGGCTAGAAACAAAGAACTAGATGCCTTTGAAACCACCTTTTTGAGACTGTGATTTTGTTCAATAAAACTCCATTTATGACTCTTTTTAATCTCTTCTCTGGTTTTACAAATTCACATTAGCAATGTCTGTGATCACATCAAAGCAGCCAAACAATTGGTTCAACAGCGTCTTCTTGATTCTTCTAAGATGTTAAATATGGAGTTCAGAGACTGTTCTTCAGTTTTTAACATGTGATTTAATATTTTATTTTACCTTAAAGAGAACACTGTAAATTACAGATACCGTGTGTGTATGAGAGGAAACAATTTATACTTCTCATCATGCCCTGGTAGATGGTATATACCAGGAGATGGACAGGAGATGGCTTTTGATACCAGTAGCTTTGGATACCATCAATTATGATATCCTTCTATTCTGTTTTTCTCCAAAAGGAAGCACAAAGGAACCACTATTCTGTAATGGTTCCAGTCCAACCTCAATGACAGGTTCAGGTTGCTGGGGGACTGCTGGTATGCCCCTTGGCCTTTGGCTTATGGGGTTCCCCAAGCTTCCATCTTGTCCCAATGATTTGCAACATTCATGTGAAACTGCTAAGAGAGGTCATCCAGAGATTTGGGCTGAGCTGCCACCAATGTGTGGATGACATTCAGCTGTAACTTACATTACCAGCAGATCCCAGGGAGGCTGTGGAAACTGTGAAAAGAGGTCTAAAGACAGTTTCGGAATGGATGAAGGCCAACAAGCTAAAACCTAATTCTGAGAAAATAGAGGTGATACTGGTGGAAGAAAGGTTTGACATGGGGAATAGGCAATCCCCTGTTCTGAATAAGGTTGTACTTCCAATGAAAAAGCATGTTCTTAGATGGACCCAGACCTCACTGGATAAACAGATGGTTGTGGTGTCTTTCACCAGATTCAGCTAGTGAGCCAGCTGCAACTCTTTTTGTGCAGAAAAGATTTCACCACTCTGGTGCATGCTCTGGTATCATCTAGATTAGATTACTATGATTTCCTTTTCATGGGACTGCCATGGAAGACTGTCCAGAAACTACAGTTGTACAGAATACAGGGTCAGAAGGTTGACTGGAGTGGGTTGCAGGGGTCATATCACTCCACTTTTGCACCACCTACACTGGCTTCCAGTTTGGTTCCAGAATTAATTCAAGGTACTCATATTTACCTTTAAAGCCTTGTACAGTCTGGAATCAACATTCCTTAAGAACAACTTTCTCCCATACAAATGTACCCATTCACTCCGGTCATCCTTGGAGGCCCTGCTTCACTTGTCCCTGCTATCTGAGGATAGTCGGGTGGCAACTTAAGAAAGGGTCTTCTCTGTCATGGCACCAAAACTTTGGAACTCCCTCCCTAAGGGGATTCATCTGGCTCCCTCTATCCATGTCTTTTGCCAGGAAGTGAAGACCATTTTTCATGTGGGAAACTTCCCAACAATGGTATTGTCCCTCTTTCTAGTGCTGTGTGTTTATATGTTTTTAAATGAATTTTATAACATTAACTGTATTTTTGTTTAAGCATTTTAATGTTGTTATGTTCCCCACCTGTGGGTGGAAAGACTGCATAAAAAGGATTTAAATAAATAAAATAAATGAAGAAATAACCACTGGATTATGACAGAATGATTATGATCACTATTCTATAATAAGTGGATGTCAAGTTAATGGTCTAATGCTGTTTTTACCTTTTAGAGAGCTTCAAAGAGGTCCCTTTTATTTTAAAAAGGGGAAAGAGAGCACCAAGCAGTTCTAGAACTGCACTGATACGTCAAAATTTAATTATCAATTAATTAATTTGTTTAAGGGAACCAAATTTGGGCATACTTAAGCACATCGAATTAATTAGGTTTAAGCATGCCACTGAACTGGACAGTGGCTAAGGGTTATACTAGAATAATTTCTACTCTGCCTGATTAATCAAGCAATTTCATTTATTCCAATCTCATAAAAATTCCGCAGTGAAGATTATAAAGCTCTTAGGATGTAAACAGCTCTTCCTGTTCAGTAGCTGTCCCCCCCCCCCCCAATGGTTTAGTTCTACTTGCTAATTTGCACTGCTATACTATTAGAGGATGGAGAGCTTTGGAGACTTTTGACTTTGTAGTCTAGATTATTATTTTCTGCCAGTGCTAACAAGACTTCCATCAGTATGAGCTGAATTGCTGCCAGCACCTGTATTTTTCTCCTGCTGGTGCTCTCCTAACAACAGTGTTCTGGGGGTTCCTTTGTAAATCTCCAGCAGCCTGAAAACTGCTCAGTACTCCTCCAGCATAACTTTTTTTAAGTAAGCAAAAATCAAAGAAACCCATACCAGCTAAACAAAAACACGCAATAAGTTTCGTGTACCCCAGAAGTAAGTATACTTTTTACTAAGCTACTTCTGCTTTTCTGTCTTCTACATTTTAGCCCTCCATTTTTCCAAGAAGCTTCAGATGGCACACACAGTCTTTCTTCTACTGTTTCATCCTCAAAACAACCCTAAAAGGAAGGTTAGACTGAGGGGGATTCCGCTCAGCATATTTATAACGAGTTGTAATAGTTGTAAATGAATTTGTTTTCCATTTATTACAGGGGGAAATCGGTTCACTTATAACAATTGCAACTCGTTATAAATATGCTGTGCAGAATTCGCTTGAGCAAGGCTGGGTTAGGCTGATCCAAGGTTTCCTGCGACTGTCATGAAAGAGCGCCCACGAATCACCGGGGGCATCCATTGCTGGCCGGGAAAGGGCACAGCTAAGAGGCCCCATTGTGCCTGCCCTTAGAAGGGTGGAGGGCAGGTGGTGGCCATGCCCACTATGGGCAGCAGTATCATGATGTCAGCGTGTCATCATGATGGCAACAAGCTGGGTGGTCAGGAGCCTTATAAAGCTTTGACTTGGCCCTTTGCCCCTCCTCCAGAGCCGAGCGACAGCGAGTTTCCCACCCACTTCTCCCCTTTGGACAATATTAATGAATGTGTGTGCTGTCATAGCCAAGTCGGTGGTTGGCGCATGGGAACTGATCTGATGGTGAGGGGAGCTGCGGAGCTAACCCTCTTGGCAGAACCTCCTGAAGAGGTTTGGGGTGGAATAAGCCATAGGTCAGGACACCCAGCCGGGGGCGACTGAGGCTTGTGCCCCTTAGCGGTAAAATGGTTCCTCAGCATGGGGCCTTCCGCTCAGCTGAGTTGCACTATGGCTGCACTGTGCAAAATGGATCTCCAGAGTGGGGAGTTCTGCCTGGCTGGGTTCCACGGTTGCTGCACAAGGTTAACGGTTTCCTCCAACAGGCGGGTTGGAGGAAGTTCTCACTGGGAGACAGCACTCAGGCTGCCCAGTGTTCAGATCAGATCCCATGCTGTGCCTCACACTTATTTTCATCTGCTGTCAAATAAAACGGTTTGGCTATGGCCAAAATTTTACCCCACAGACAAGAGTGCTGTGTCATTAATTTTGGTTGGGGAGCAGTACCAGTCCTGCCTTTGGGTGGCAAAGAGTTTCAATTTGCACTTAGTTCTCTGTCATCCTAATCCAATATTCTTCACTACATTATACTGGCTCTCCTTTAGAATTCACAAAATAATCTGTGTTATGAATCCTGTGTTGTCGTTGTTGTTGTTATTCAGTCATGGAGATATCCTTTATATACTTGGGAAATTTGTCTCCTTACATCTAATTGAGGTGGTATGGGAAACAACTCAGATCAGCCCCAGAAGCAGATTACCTGACTCAGTGGAGAGAAATTCCAAGCAAATCAGGATTCAGCAATCAAACACTTGAATTTGACTTAAGTTAAGAAGATAAGAAAGAGCCTGCTGGATCCGACCAGAGTCCATCTAGTCCAGCACTCTACCACTCACAGTGGCCCAACAGATGCCTTTGGGAGCTCACATGCAGGATGTGAAAGCAATGGCCTTCTGCTGCTGCTGCTGCTCCCGAGCACCTGATCTGCTAAGGCATTTGCAACCTCAGATCAAGGAGGATCAAGATTGGTAGTCATACATCAACTTCTCCTCCATAAATCTGTCCAAGCCCCTTTTAAAGCTATCCAGGTTAGTGGCCATCACCACCTTCTGTGGCAGCATATTCCAAACACCAATCACACGTTGTGTGAAGAAATGTTTCCTTTTATTAGTCCCAATTCTTTCCCCCAGCATTTTCAATGAATGCCCCCTAGTTCTAGTATTGTGAGAAAAAGAGAAAATTTTCTCTCTGTCAACATTTTCTACCCCATGCATAATTTTAGAGACTTCAATCATATCCCCCCTCAGACATCTCCTCTCCAAATGAAAGAGTCCCAAACACTGCAGCCTCTCCTCATAAGGATGGTGCTCCAATCCCTCAATCATCCTCGTTGCCCTTCTCTGCAATTTTTTTTAATCTCCAATCAGGTTGCGCTCTGGTTAACACTTTGGTGCTCCTGCTCTGGCTAAACTGCACCTTTGACAATTAACCATTAAAAAGCCTAATCCATCACAGATTGCAATTTAGTAATAGATATACAGCAATTACATTTTTAAAGGTCAGGCATGAAAGTTTATATAAGGTGAGAAAATTTATAAGGGACAGGATATGTGTGAGTGGGAGCCATCCATATGGAAGGGATGGGGGAAAACTGAGTCAATGCAGCACATTGTAGAACTGAGATGCAAAGAAAAGGAGGGCTTGGGTGTGTAATGTGGGAGATGCATGGTAGGGAACAGGAGAATGAAGGGGAAATGTTTCAGGGAAATATTATCTCTCTCTTACTGTGTGATGATTAAAGCACAAGCAATTTTGAAAATAACAATAATAATGATTAAAAGGATGTTCTTGCAAAATTTTCTCTGCATTTATTAACAGGACCCTTATCTTACAGAGCAAATTTTGCAAGTGTCAAGGACAACCTATCAACTATTATTAGTCTCAATTTGCTTGGTACTAGTAATAGAAGTGCAGCGTTCTCTTGAAACATCATTTATCCCTCATTCTCCCGTTTCCTGCCATCTTTCCCCCCTACCAACTTGATTGATTCTTTCATCAGTGTTCTAAAATGTGCTGTTTTGACCCGTTCTTTGCCCATCTCTCCACCTGCCATATCCACTCTCACACTTATTTGGGCTGTCCTTTCTACTTTTGCAAGTATTAAAAAAGAAATACCTCCAGCTTCTTCTTTTTTTAAAAAAAACCCCCACATATCCTGAGTCAAAGTTTTCCCTGTTCAAATGACCCTCGTAGGCCTGCCATCTGCCTGATTTGACAAATATGTATTTATTTTAAAATGCTCCTAGCTCTTTTTTTCCCCTGCCAAGCAAGACCCAAAATAGCTTACAATTTATCACACTTAATGGTGCTATTCAGTGGAAACAACAATTAAAAATCTCTCAGATATGCTATTGAAGATCACAATCCTTTCTCCAGGCAGAGGTTCGTCAATAGTTCCATAGATATAGGGAAGACAGGAATGGGAATCTGGTCTTTTCAGCCCTGATTGAAAACAATATATCCCCTGAAATCAGGTCTCAAAGTATTTAAAAGACAAAAAAGATAAGCTTTTCATAAACAAAATGTCCACAGGCTCATCTGGTTTGACCCTGATGCTGAAATGAGGATGTCAAGTAGCAATGTACAATCTACAATGTACAATGAAATTAGATCCCAAAGTCCTGATTTTGTTTTGACTTGGGGATATCTGAAAAGACATAAAAAAGACTCCTGGAAGTCTGGGAGTAATGAAAATTTATCTTCTGGAGTTTCAGGAGTGTTTTGGGTTCCAGGCTGGCAACAAGAGCAGTGTTGAGGCAAGGACCACACCCCTGTTGATGCATGGAATATTAGTTCCTTTAAATATTGATTTCCATAGGTAGTGGACCTAGCTTCCAGAGGCACAGGCTGAATCCCCACTGAAAATTAAATACAGGTATAACCAGTGGCAGGATTCAGAAGTTTCGCACCACTTCGGCAGAATCAGTTGTTAAAATGGTGCTTGTAAACAACTAGTTGTTAAATTATTTGAATCCCACCACTGGATATAACCAGGTTTCAAAATAAACTGCATCTTTTCATTGAGGTTTCAACCTCCCCACTGCAGCATGTTTCTAGAGAAGGCATCTATGCCTATCTCAGTTTCAAAGAATGTGACAATCCCCATTTACACGCAATCATCTTGGAGAGTTTATCCTGATTGGCTGTCGTGCTGTGTAGGGGCGGAAACTTTTTTTGTTGTGACAGTACGTGGTAGCGTGAGCATGTAAATGTGTATGCACAATATCCCCACCTATGCAGCTTTTTTTCTGATTGGCCCCTTTGTGCCCACGTTTCAGCGGTTCACATTCTCTCATGCCCACAGAACAGTTCTCGTTCCCTCATGCACACGTTTCAGTGATAGCCTCAGCCAAGCGAAACAAAAAAAAAGGCTGTGCATGCATTGCACACAGCCCTCCGCGCTCTGATTGGCTGGAAGGCCAATCTCTCTACAACAGGAAATCTCTACAACAGGAAATCTGAAACCACATTAGACCCCTAAATCTCCCCACCAATCTGGATTGGAGACGTGTTTTTTAAAAAGGCTCACATTCATGCAGGTTCGGGAAAAACACATGATGGGGGAGAGTGCCAGAACCACGATGAATCTGTGTTCGGCGGTTCAGCTATGGGGAGTTCTTCATGAAACCTGGATATTTCAGGTAAGTATCCTGGGATCAAATGGCAGTGGGGATATTGCCACAGTGTACCATACTAGATCTTAAATGTAATGGGGTCAGATGGCCACTTGAATGCCACAGGCCAACTGGGAAGCATGTTTTCTCTCTTTCTCCTCCTCCTTCACTCCTCCTGCTGTCTATATTTCCAACACCAACACCACCCACACCTCCAAAATATATTTCTGGAAAGATATTGGCATTCCCAAATCTGCAGGATAAAGTAAATGATTCCTTTCCCAAAATGAAATTAAAACAAACATTTTGGAAGCGTACACCCCTAATGTCACTGCACACATGTCATGGTGTCATCAGAAATCCAGACAGTGGGACAAGTTACAATGCAACTCTAAGTAGAATTATACCCTTCAAAATCGATCAAATTCAATGGGCTCAGCAGGCTGTAAATCTATTTAAGATTATACTATAAAACATGTATTGTTGCACATGGTAATTAACGTCATGTCTTCAGTCATCTTGTGATCTTGTTTCCTGCTAACAATATACGTATGCAAGTTTCTTTCCCCCCTCCCCCTCACTTGCAATTTTCCCTTCTCTTGATCAAACTTTGCCTCATGAAAAATCTAATATTCAAATCAGGCTTATCTAGCCATACTGAATATATCAAGGAAGGCATCCATCAAGTAGCAGCTTTGTTTTTTTGATGCAGGTGACCACTGACTGCTTGAAAGGCCTAAATGAGTAATTAAAAACTGACTGGCAGATATAGGAATAGCAGATGATGGGTACCTACATTTCCCTGCTACTGAATGTTTAGCTTACTGAAATATTCTAGGACAGAAGCTCATCAAACCAATTTCTAGGGGGATTTCAATTTCTTTTAATCATACTGTGTTGGATTCTGTCGTGCATCAGCAGGAAGCATTGAAGGTCATAGATCTTTCCTTTATTCTCCTCATTACAGAAATCCTTTGCAAACTTGGAAAAATTTACTCCTGGGGTCACTGGACCTGCTTGGTCTAATAACTACCTAGATTGAAAGACTGCACTGGGGAGGGGGAGGGGACAAAATCACCTTGTCTTTTCTACCAGGGCAAGTCCAGTGATGGAGATGGGCTCAAACCCAGTATCTCTTGGCTGCACTAATTGAAGAAACCCTACTAAGGTTTCCAGTCTGCAGGTGGAGTCTGGATTCTTTAGGAACTACAGCAGACCTCCAGGTTACAGAGATCACTTGCTCAGGAGGAAACAGCAGCTTTGGAGGGTGGAATCTATGACATCACATCCGTAGTGAGCTCTCTTCCCAAAGTCACCCATGTCTGCCCCACATCTCCAGCAATGTCCCAAACCAGAGTTTGCAATTCTAACCACTGAAACTTCCTGACCTGTGTGATCCTTAGACGACACAACTCCCACAAGTCTGGGAATAAAGTTCCTAGGTTTAGAGAGGACAGCTACAAGAGGAGTATACAGAAAAGATCAATGATTCTTGTGTCTGTGGATCATGGGATCAAACCCTATACTTCTTAGACCATGGATCCAGCCCCATCAGGCACACACCTTCCCTCCCACTGCCCCTACTTACACCCCCACCTTCCTCTCCCTCTGCCCCTACTTACACCCCCACACCTTCCTCTCCCACTGCCTTTGCTTGCCCCCTCCCCCTCCTAGCGCCCTTGCTTGCCACCCCCCCACAACAATCACGCATCCCGTGCTCTGTGGCACAGCAGTGGCACAACAATGTGGTAAAAAGAACAGATCCTCATGGATCCTCCTGATTTTTCCACTTGGTCACCCCAAAGTCACCATCACATCACAGTTCATGCCCCTGGTCACTTGTCTAAACATAACAATCATGCATCCCATGCTCCGTGGCACTGCAGTGGCACAAAAACCTGCTTAAAAACATGGATTTTGGGGGGTGTTCGTAGAATGCTCAATTTTTCAAGGTAAAGGCACAAAACTTTCAGGGTGGCTCCAGGAGACCCTTCTGGCAAAAGCACCCAGGTTTGGTGAACTTTGCTTCAGAGGGCAGTGGGAGATGAACCCTACCCTTTTGGGGGTCCATAAAATTGAACCCCCAGAAGCAAAGGTCACCAAACCTGGGTGGTGTCATCAAGAGAGTCTCCCAAAGATACCCTGAAAGTTTTTGTACCTCTACCTTGAAAAATGTGCACCCTGCTTACACACCCAGAAATTCCCCATTGACTGCAATGGAACCAGAGCAGTTCAGAGCAGAGAATCTGGGGAAATTTCTTGGGGTGCCTGTCAGGGACACATTTTTAAAGATAATGGCACTAAAATTTCAGGGCATCTTCCAGCCACTCTCCTGTTGATACCACCCAAGTTTGGTGATGTTTGGATCAGGAGGTCCAAAGTTATGGATCCTCAAAGGGGTAGCCCCATCTCCGTTAGCTCCCACTGGAAACACCGAAAATACAAAAAAAAATCAGGCAGACTCGAATGATTTGGGATACCCAAATATATTCGGGTGTATTGAATATGATATTCATCTTATTTGGGTATACAAATAATTTTGTGCCTGAATAAACCCGAATCCGATTTTTACCGAATATTTTCAGTATTGCTCAACCCAACCCAAGACTAGAGAAAAGGACAGTGGATCTGTTGGCTGTTCATTTATCAATGGTGGCACAGGTTTTTTTTGTCACCGGAGACAGTGATAGCAGTAGCTGCCACTGCCACCTCCATCCTTCCACACACACATCACCACTGTTTCCATCCTCTCAACCCCAACCATTAGAAGAGATAAATCCAGATCTTTTCAAATGAACCTGCATAAGCACAAGTGGTACAACCACAGCACTAATAATCTGTTCATTTTTTCTGCTTGTATTTTAATACATTTCCTGTGTTGCTGAACATAAAATTGTATTGAATGCACTAGGTAAAATAACCACAAAACCACAGTGAAATAAATGAAAGACCTCAGAAAAGATAACAGGGATGACTCTTTCATAGTATATTTTCTCACACTCTCTAGTAGTAGCCCTACAGGAATAAGGGCTGGACTTAAGTGTGGTGTGTGTGTGTGTGTGGGGGGGCGCTAAATGATTAAAGTACAGTAGTTTCCAATGACTAAAGTATAGTAATTTCAGTTTAGTCATTTTAGCATCTAGCAGAAATAATTACTGGATAAAGCTTGTCTTGGGCTGTACTTTATCAGGCTTCAAAGCAGTGTGAGGTGTTTTTGGTGTTTTCCACATCAAAGTTATTTATGCTATATATATTTTTAATGCCCAGGAAAAGGCTTAACTAAAAACTTTCTCCGTGGGTTGGGTTTTTGTGAGTGCAGAGGAGTTGAGATAATATCGAGACATTATAGACAGATACAATACTGTAAAAGTGTAATTATTCATTAACAGTTCTTAGAGGTCAACATCATTTCTATTGTTTAAAAGAACTGTTGATTAAGTATGTTGTTCATATACAAATATACAAAGACAAAATATGAATACAATATATTGGTCATCATGTCTGCCTCCCTTCAAAACTTTTTTGGCCCCGTTCAAAAAAAAAATGACAGGAAGCCTGCACTACTATACCAGATGTTTTGGGGTAGAGCCAAAGGCTTTGTGCCTTCTGGCACTCATTTTACTACAACAAAGCCCCTGGAGGAATAGCAAGGGGCAGGGAGATTCTCTCTCCTGCCACAACGTGGCCTGAACCCACACTGCATGGATGATCCCCTGCTCCTCCTCCCTGGCTGCTCTCCTGTTTGCTGTTTAAAACCCTCTCTGGGAGTGAGCCATCCCCAGACTCTTCCAGTCTCTTTCTCACCAAGCCTGAATTTCCAGTTTACATTTTTTTTTAAAAAAAAATTAACCCTTTAGCACCTTTTCTTGCAGAAATGTGAGAAGAAAAGGATCTTTCTTCAACAGCAAAAAAAGAACTAAAATCTTATTCTTTAAAAAAGCTGGGAATTAACAAAGCCTGGAACACATTTGTGTGTGTGTGTGCGTGTGCGTGCGTGCGTGCGTGCGTGCGTGCGTGTGTAATGGAAAAATCCTAGTGGTGTGATTGGGGTTGAGGGACTGAAGAAGGAAAACTATGAGGAAAGCTGCCATGTGCTTTATCTGCAGCTGCATCAGCAATGGGGAAACTACATATGCCTGTCTTTACATCAAGAATATCACAATGTTAACCATGCTATGAACTCACACACGCACACGCACATGCACACACATAAATGGCTTTGGGAAAAAACTGGCATCCTTTTATAAGGCACTGGAATAAAATTAAACCCAAAAAATATTAGAGTAAAGATTCTAAACTTTTTCATTATTTTGTAGTTTAAAAGGGTAACCATGTTGGTCTGCAGTAGAACTGCTAGATTTGAGTCCCGTAGCACCTTAGAGACCAACAAGACTTACGAGGTATAAGCTTTCAAGAGCCAGAGTTTCCTTCATTAAATATGGTATCTGACATCTCTAAAGAAGGGGGGAGGAGGGTTTGAGTTGGAAAGATCTGTGGGAAAATGAGAAGGATTACAACTGGAAGGCACAGTGGATAAAAGATTTTGAGAAAGATGTTGGCCAAAAACAAATGCAAGAGCTGGAAATAACAACTGATATAATAACAAATCCAAGCAAGAAAGTGAAAAACTGGACGGCACCAGGACATGATCAATTGCATGGCTTCTTGCTCAAATACCTAACCAGTTTGCATCCAATAATGGCCAAGCAGTTCAATGAAGCCATGCAAAATGGTGAAATGGATGAATGGGTAACAACTGGGAAGACATACTAGATCCAGAAAGATCCACCCAAAGGAACAACACCTGGAAACTACAGGCCAATAACAAGTTTACCCACAATGATCAAACTGCTCATCGGCATAATAGCAGATAACATCATGGAGTATTTGGGAGCAAATAGTACCCTGCCAGTGGAGCAAAAACGGAACAAAAGAAGGAGCAGGGGTACAAAAGATCAACTGCTGATAGACAAAATGATAATGGAGAACTTCAAGAATCGAAGAACGAATTTGCATATGGTCTGGATCAATTACAAGAAGGCTTTTGACTCACTGCCCCATAGTTGGATCATGAAATGCTTGGAAACAATTGGCATCAGCAAAAACATTCGAGTATTCACTGAAAAAGCGATGAGACAGTGAAAAACTGAACTGACAGTCGGAAATGAAAACTTCGGAACAGTCAACATTAAATGAGGAATTTTCCAAGGTGATTCACTATCACCTTTACTGTTTATCATTGCCATGATCCCACTAACAGTAATTTTAAAGAAAACAAAGTTGAGCAATCAAATGGCCAAAGACTTGGAAAAAAATCTCACATTTCTGTACATGGATTATTTGAAGCTGTATGGGAAATCAGACACAGAAATCCAGTCACTATTGAACACAGTCCGAATATTCAGCAAAGATATTTCAATGGAGTTTGGCCTGGAAAAGTGCGCTACTGTGGCAATAAAGAGGGGCAAGATCACTGAGTGATGGCACAGAAATGCCTGATGGCCAACTCATCAAGTGCAACCAGGAGACAGCTTATAAATACCTGGGCATTTTGCAGCTAGATAACATCAAGCACTGGCAAGTGAAGACTGTCATCAGCAGAAAATACACCCAGAGGGTCAGGAAAATTTTGAAATCTAAATTAAATTGTGGGAATACCATCAAGGTCATCAATACCTGGACCATGCCCGTCATCAGGTATACTGCGGGAATCATCAACTGGATGCAGGCTGAGTTGGATGCATTGGATAGAAAAACTCAGAAGTTTATGACAGTGCACCATGCCTTACACCCACGAAGTGATACTGATAGATTATACCTTCCCCGGAGATCTGGAGGCAAGGGCTTACTGCAAGTACAGCAAACAGTGGAAGAGGAGAAGCATGCACTGTCTGATTATGTGAGTGCCGTCAATCCCTGAGAGCAGTGAAAGGAAACATTTTTTCCCTAACCCCTCTCCAGACTTGATGGTAAGGTTTCCCCTTAAAATGCAAAAGCCATGAAAGCAGCTTCCACAATATTGATACCAGCAGTGTCAATATTGTCTATAAAGGGTAATATCAATCTTTCCCTTTCCCTTGATTTTCCCTTTGAGCAATGTGGGAGCAGGTGATAGTGAGCTGTGTGGCCCACAGTGGGGCAGCTCCTTGCATTGAAACAGAGAAATACAAGGAGACACCATTGCAGAAGGACTACATGGCTAGGAGCCCTGCAGAAAGCACTTCATGCATAAAGGTAAAGGTGAAGTTTCCCCTTCAGTCGTATCCAACCCTGGCGTACCATTGCGAGCCGTGGTTTTATAGGCAAGCCGTTAGTTGGGTAGTTTGCCATTGTTTTCCCCAGCTGTTCTTTTCCCCCTAGCTAGGTGCTAGGTACTCATTTACTGACCAAGAAATGGATGGATGGCTGACCATGGGCCAGCTGCCAGGATATCTGACCGGCAGTGGGATTGAACTCCTGGCAGCGCAAGCACTTAGCCACTACACCACATGGCTCCTTTCATGCATAATGGACCAAAATTGCCAAGAGAGCGGGTGAAGTACAGCAGTTGAGAAAATGAGCTAAGAAAACAGCCTGAACTGAAACACCCTGAATTTAACGTCTCAACTCATTCATTAACTGTAAAATTATCTTAATCAAGGCATCATCTCCCACCTTTTCTCACCGTCTGGAATGTGGGATAATGGAGATAATAATGCATGGGTGTTCTGATGATTGCCAAGCTAACATATGTGAACCACTTGGTAAACTTCTAGTCACCTTTCTTCCTGAGATCCGAGGTAGAATGGTAGTGGAAAGTGCTTACAGGCTGAAGCTGATGTAGAGTGACCATATAGAACTTGCAAGACAAAAGATGGTTTGCCATTACTTGCCACTGAGTAGCAACCTTGGACTTTCTTAGTGGTTTCCCATATAAGTACTAACCAAGGCCAATGCTGCTTAGCTTCCAAGACTTGATGAGGTTGAGCTAGCCGGAGCCATCCAGGTCAGGGCATCAAACAATCAAAATTACCTTTTAAAAAATATTCTGATAGCTTGTCATTCTTAGCTAAAATGCTGAAGTTAATGAATGCATCCCTTTACTTGATTGATTTATGTAGTTTGGAAAGGGGGAATGGAATTCTATGCTGGATAACATTGCTGCTTAACACTTGAGATGAAATCAAATCCATTTAACATGCTTACTATAACCCCTGCCCTCCCAGAATGACCTCATGAAGTACTTAAATATTATCAATTTCTATGGATGTACTCACAAAGCTGTTTCCAAGCTCTTATAGTTTAGTAATATAAGACAAGATGCCAGAGCAGCAGAAGAAGAAACAAAGAATTCAAATAATCAAGGTGCTACAAATTGCTACCTGCGGCACCAATTTCTGTGGGTAATCAGTTTCTAGGTCAACCTCTGATGCACATATTTATTTATTTATTATATGTTTTAAATATTTCTTTTCTACCTCTTAACATAAGGCTTTTGGGCAGGAAGAGTACACTACAGAACCCCAGACAAATGCACACATTTGCAATAATTTCTTTTAGAATGTTTACATATGTTACCCATGTATTAAAGCTAAAATCGTTGAAATCAGATCAATGAAATTCCAAATTTTCATCTCACCTGAATAAAGCTCAACTTTGATAATTGGACTATGACTTCCAAATAGGAACTTTACTATCAGACTAACATCAGAGTCCAGCAGCCAGATTTTGAAATATTATCACACTTCATTTTCAATAAAAGAAGTCCCAGAGCTACAACAGTATTTCTGAAATATGTATGCAATACTCTGGTTATTTCTTTGACCTGAGTTTCTCGAGACAGTGGGAGATAGATAAGCAGAATCTTGCCTCTGTGTCTGCTGTGGATTGGGTAAAAAAGTTTTAAGACTGACAGCCCCATTCAAAGGGGTGGGGAAGGAGTTGTGGGAGCAGCACACCCTTGTACCGATGTATTTGTTCTCCCTAGGGCATTTACCCCGGTGGAGTGGTGAAACTGCTAATATGTGGCCACCGCTAATCTTCCCCAGCAAGGATGGTCTGGGGACAAAGTCAGGTGAGGACCTGACATTAGTCGGCTTCCTCCTGGCCAATTGCCGGGTTACACCACCAGCAGCAAATTTTTATGTGAACCTTTTGATCTATTCAGCCCCATAGTGCCTTCTTGGTGATGGGGAGGCTGCTTTGTTTTGCAAGCCTCCCGGTGCTGCCAGGAAGCCTGTCTGGGAGTGCCTGGGTGGTGTGGTTATAGCATCCTGGCCACTCGCTTCATCGCTTGGATGGGGCTGGCCATATTTAATATTAATGGAATACTTGTGTATGGAGGTTACATATCTCAAAACCTTCCTTGTATTATGCTCGCTCCTTCTGGCCATGTTCGTACCAGTCATTCCCCTACAAAAATGCCCTCTTCATTCTAAACAGCTCACTGGCATCTTCTTCCATTTTGATGACATGCTGCTATTCTCACCATATTTAGCTCTCAGTCACAAGTCTTCATCCCACACAGAAATCAGAATTTCCAGTTCCTCTTCATACACTGAGATTATTCTAAAACTATATCAACCACTCACCTTCATCATAAAAACCAGACTGGATCTGCAGAATCCTAGGAAGAGATTTTGGATCCAAGGAATGAATGAATGTCTTCAGACTAGAAGTCATGGTGTTAGGAGTAGCAGGAAGACAGTGAGTTTAACAAAAATACCTCATAAGATGCTCTCTATTACCTCCTGCACTAACAAAAAAAGCTTGTGAGATATGAAAGAGCCTTTCCTTTAAAAATATAAAAAATTCTAATCTTTTCATGTAGGAGGCCTCTTCCACTGTCTTTACTTTTTTGTTGGTGGGAGGGAAGGTCGAAGCCAGGCATAAGAATGGAAGAAAGCTACACTGAACACCTGGGTACATACAACTTTGCGCTTTGAGCTACAGGAAATCCAGCCCATTTTTGTTTGCATCAGTGCCAAGAGGAGGAGGAAGAGGAGGAGAGGTGAGGCAGATAGTTGACTAGGGTGTGGTTTGAAGCTACACCATACACACAGAAAGATCTTGTCTTAAGCTTTCATGACTTCAAAAGCACTGCTGTTTTCCTTCTTTTTAAAGAAGCCACAATGGTCTTTGAAAAGATGAAATTAAACTGGCTCAGGTTTTCCAGCTGTTGTTCTGCAGAATGCAAAATGCAGAAAAAGAAGAGGGGCCAGTTAAAAGCACTAACATCAACTGAATTAGAATATTCGTGTACACATCAGAGAAAAGTGAGGATGGAGTAGTTATTTTTGGTATTATCCTTCGAATGGAAAAAAAATGACTTGGTAACAGTAGTCTTCGAAGTGTAGAAATTACTGTTGATGCTACTTCTAACACTACAAGGTTACAATATGATTGACAGGAATTCATAAAGCGGGATGAGACAATGGTTTATAAAATTATGCAAGACATAGACAAAGTAGTGTAACTCTTCTTTCATCCTTTCCCAAAATACTATAAGTTGGGAGCCAAGTTAAAATGTATTTTTTTTAAAAAAAGTACTTCTTCACACAATGACAGAATTAATTTGTTCAGAGACAGTCTAGATGGCTTTAAAAAGCGATGAAACACATTCTTGGAGGATGGCTCATCAGTGACATCAAAGTATAACTCTATGTTCAGATGCCATGTATCTCCAACTACCAGTTTTTTGAGCCAATAACAGGGGAGGCTTTGGCCTTTATGCTCTGGAAGGCCACTGTGCATACTGGACCATTTTTTTCTTATCCAGTTGTTCTCTTATTATTTTAGTAGTGACATCATCTTGTCATAAGTCAGCTATTCCATAGAACTTGGAACACAAACCCCAAGTTGCGACAGATTGTGGGGAGTTCCATATGATTGACTTCCAAGCCTCTTGGTTTTTGTCCACCATAGTTCATATTGGGATATAGTCCCAGTTTTCTGAGACACAGGCAAGTTTATAAATATCAGTGAATGTATTATTTTTATTTAGAACAAGTGCAGAAGATTGAATTATTGATGATGGTTAGGATATTTTCCTAGAAGGCAAGCATGCTGCAGCTAAGCAGTAAAAATGCCCAAAGGTCTAAAAGATTGATCAATTCTTAACAGTGTGAAGAGACTTAGTCACAAGCCTGCTTCTAGCTTGGGTCTATTGACTCGATGAAATGCATATGCCTTGCCTGCATCCACATGCAATTTTGCCTGTTGAATTAGGGTGATTGAACATGGTGCATTTGCTTGGGGAAGTTTCAGGATTTCTTTTCTAGACAAAAAGCAAAATGGTACCAACATTTTTGAGTGAATTGAAAAAGGCAGCACTAGTTTCAGTCTTCGATTTTGGGTATGTGCTGCTATTTGCTTTCTCCAAAGAAACAGTTGGCATTTAAAGCTTATTGCATGTGATTATAAATTTATGATAGCTGAGTAGGGAACAGAAGGCGAAGGAAAAAGATGCATAGATAACACAGACACAACCTGAACTCATACTACTCTCCAACTGTCATGCCTATGTGCCAAAGGATATTCCTTTGTCCCTGCTTAGCAGGTGTGCAAAGAGGTGGGACCCAACCAGTTCTCACCACTTCTCTAGAAGTGGTTACTAATTTTTTCTGAGTGCCGAGAAGGGGTTACTAAAGCAACCTCCCTGCCCAATAGGGACTGGAGGTGCGTGTGTGCGGCGGCGCCACTGTTTGAATCCCACCACCATCGGAACCTGTTATTAAAATTTTTGGATCCCACCACTGGGCATGCAGCTTCAGCTAACAACATTGCTCATGAATCTGGGACTTACGATTATATAACATCAGTGTTTCCTAAGCCAGTGAGATGGTACAGTGATTGGCAGGAGAAATGTACATTTGAGTAAAACCAAGTTGAAAATATCCCCTCCATAGGAAATGATGGAGGATGGCTGGGAATATTGTACCCCTTGGCCAAATGTCTGGGGATGTTGGACCCCTTGGTCCAACCTTCGAGAAATTTGGGGGTTATTTCAAAGAACAGACACCAGTAGCTGTGTTGCAATTTTGGTACCATCACAGCCAGAACGTTTCCCCACAGGGAATAATGAGCTCCAAAAATTCAGAGTATCTTCTGTCCCCACTACTGAATCCATATATTGTACTAGTATTTGGTATTCAGGAATATTGGGAATACTGGGGGTTTTAGGTCCAATACACTCGAATCCAAAAAAACAAGGATTTTTCTGGACACCCCTAATTGGCGGAAAGGAATTGCTGAGTATGAAAACACCAACCAGACAATTGTATTTAGCCAGGCATGGTTCATTATGCATGCACATCACTTTCTCCTTGGTGCTGCCCCAGCCTCTGTCCTGCTCAGATCAACACATCTTTCAGAAGTCTTGCCACTAAGTAAATCAGAGTTTTCTGAGGGCAAATAAGTTTAAGTTCCTAATCCACTGAGATCAGTGCGGGCTCTCTTGATCTGAGGAACATGGTAGATCAACCAGTCATTGTAGGGTATAGCAGTTTACTGGACAGTTCAGACACCAAAATGGTCACTGTCTTCATGCACAATTCAGTAGTTCTATACAAAATTTAGAATAATTTGAGTTGGGCATTTGAAGGTTTGTAGTGAGATCCACATTACCTCAAGTGCCTCAGGTATGGTCTGGAAGTAGTTGAAGTCATCTGTTCAAAATCACTGCAGGACCACAACCTTCAGCAGTGGCGTAGTGGCTAAGAGCAGGTGCACTCTGATCTGGAAGAACCGGGTTTGATTCCCAGCTCTGCAGCTTGAGTTGTGGAGGCTTATCTGGGGAATTCAGATTAGCTTGTGCACTCCCACATACGCCAGCTGGGTGACCTTGGGCTAGTCACAGCTTTCCGGAGCTCTCTCAGCCCCACCTACCTCACAGGGTTTTTGTTGTGAGGGGGGAAGGGCAAGGAGATTGTAAGCCCCTTTGAGTCTCCTACAGGAGAGAAAGGGGGATATAAATCCAAACTCTTCTTCTTCTTCATGCGAATGTGTTCTTACTCAGATCTTGAAGTCTCAGTTGGGGTTTGCCCTGCTTCCTCAAGTCCTGTTCATTTTGATGATGTATTTAGGAAAAGCTGCATTCTGTTCAGTTTTTTCCCCAAAGGATTATTGAAGCATTAAACTCTAAATATATGTAGTGCTTTTTATGTCCAGATACTAATTTCCATTGAAGGTGAACAAAGCACTTGGAAATCCTTTATCAGACATGTTATTAGTCTTTATGCTGACTAAGGTCCTTTCTGTACAAATCTTTTAAAACATTTTGAGGCAGGAAATAAAATGTTTCCTCCACATTGTTTTCACCCCCAAATGTTTTATTTACAGCCTGAACATATTTTAAACGAATCTCCTTTTAAAACAATTCTCTGGCCAAAACATTTTGAAAATGTCTTCAGTTGCTCTATGTGTTCTACCTACTGTGTTCCCCACACTTCTCTGGTTCACTGAACTTCTTCCTTGGCGCCATTTTCTGACTCACTCATTTCCTTCTTATCTGCTTCTTTGCAGCATTTCTGTTTGTTCTTTTATTTCGGGGCCAATTTTTGAAGCATTGAATATACAAGGAGTATAGATTTGCAACATAAGGCTGTGAAGAACTGAAGCATAGATTCAACACCAAAGTTTAAAAGGGGGGAGGGGAGAAATCACATAATGAAAGCCATGAATTATTTTGAGGGGGTGAGTGCAAACATACATTGTTGTAAGAGGGAGGATTGAAAATGTTTTAGAAACATTTCAGGGCCTAAATCTCTAGAATTTTCTTCCCAGGGAAATTTGTATGCCCCCTTCTGCTGCCATCTTCCGCCAGTAGGGGAAGACTTTTTTATTTAATTTGGCACACCCTCCACCATCCCTCCTTCTCCTAACCAATGTTTTGGTTATGTGTCGTATGTATTTCAACTGTTTTGCATATATTTTACTCTGTTTTTAACTCTTTTAAAATTGGTTTAATGATGTATATTTGAAAGTTGAGTTGATTTTAATAGTTTTATATCATAATTTCATCTTGCACATTTTAAATTGTTAGCTGCTTTGGGTGCCCTTGTAAGGACAGAAAGGTGGGATACAGATTTTGTAAATGAATAACTCATGCTGGTTGTTAGACAGAATATTCTCTGCATTTTAAAAGAGAAAAGTGAAAAATTCTTATCTGGGCTTTTAATCTGCTATAAGGGAACTATTTGACATTCCTGCTGAGTTCAAGACTTGGCTTATGATTTCATGGAAGCATCATCCAGGGAAGAAGAGATAGCAAAACTTGTTAAAGATTTCTAGGTGGTATTTAATGTTGATATTTCCAGGAACTAAATGTTGTTTACCTCGTTGAGATAATCTGGAGTTGTTAAAAGTCTGTCATAAAATAAATATTTTCACTTGTCAAAGAGCTTGGGGGATGGGGAGAGAAGTTGTCAGTGAAAAAATATTGCAGGTCCAGTGAACATTTACTGCTGTAGTAAAATGACTGAAGATCTTCAAATTAAAAGAAAGGTGTTTTGAAATACGTCTGGCATATCTTCAGTAAACATGGCAGCGGGAGACACACAGGAGACTCTTCCTGAATTAATTTTACAGATTAGTCTTCCTGTGTATCTGATGTTGCACATTGTAATTCATGTTTTTAAAGGCCACAGTGATTCTAGAGTGTCATGAAAGAAATCCCCAGAAGTATTACCCCTAACTTTTTCCTCAAAGAAAAGCACAGTGAATTCATTTGAATACATTTGTGTGAGATTGATCTTCCCTGTGGAATCTGCACAATCATTTCCTCTAATTATTCCTGAAGTTTTGCCTATCAACTTGCCTATCAAGTTGACAGTCCTCTACACCTGGGAAAGCAAAACAGCTTGATGTTTCCCGACAGCCAAGTGCTTTGCCATTGTTGTACAGGGAAGAAAACCTGTCTTGCTATTTTTCTTGTCTTTCCTAATATCTAAGGACCAATTCTGATATGTTGGCTTAAATGCTAAAGAGGTGTTCCCTGTTTGGGCTACAGTGCACAGCCGCCATACCAGTTTTAGTCACCACCAGGAATGTACATTGGCATGTAAAATGAAAACTGTGAGTTTATTTTAAACTTTTTAACTATTTAGAACATTTATATCTTGCCTTATCTCCTCAGACTCAATGCAAACATATAGAACCTGAAAATGATAAGTGATAGGAATTATGTACAACATGAGAGTCTGACTCACAGAGGTTCAGTGGGAACTTAGGCTTGTGCACATAGAGTGCTAGATGAAAATATATTTTCTTAGGTACAGCTTTTTGATGGTATGTTGTGGTTTCACTGAGATTATTTCACCAAAAAAATTATCTGTAGTCTTTGCTCCCTATGATTGGCCTGGCCTCTCATTCAAAACTTGCCAGGGTTGACCCTGCTTATATTCTGAAATCTGACAAGATCCATTTATTCATACGATTAATTGAATTTCTACATAAAGATAGTGTAAAGGGGGGAAAACAAGTCAGGACCAAGGAATGAGCTCTGAGGATACCAGCAGAAAGAGAGAAGAAAGGAAAAGAACCAACAAGATACTGTACAAGATCAGCTGGAAAGATAAGAATAGGACCAGCTGAAAATAAAATCACCAAATTTAGAGAAAGGACCATTTGTTGACAGGAAGATGGTTCACTATGTCAGAAACTGCGGAATGAGAGATAACAGGGCTCTTTTGTTTAATAATCACAAGGTCAATGATTATTTTTGACAAGAGCGGGGAGAAGGAGGGGAAAATGAGAGAAGAAGATCTATGAGGCAATTTGGGGAGGAAGATTTATGGCAGTTACTAGCAAGGAGTCAAGTGACAACTTTTGTGGAGCAGGTAAAAACATTCCTGTTTCTGGGGTGCTGTGTGGTTTCCGGGCTGTATGGCCATGTTCTAGCAGCATTCTCTCCTGACGTTTCGCCTGCATCTCTGGCTGGCATCTGAAGATCCTCTGAAGATGCCAGCCACAGATGCAGGCGAAACATCAGGAGAGAATGCTGCTAGAACACGGCCATACAGCCCGCAAACCAGACAGCACCCCAGTGATTCCGGCCGTGAAAGCCTTTGATAATACATTCCTGTTTCTGCTCTCGTAGCAGCTGTTTATACATAACCTCTGAAACTGGGTGAAAGCTTGATTCTGAATCCTACAGCTATATACTAAATGTCAATCTGCAAACAGTTTAATAGCATTATCATTTCTATAGCTGAAATCCATATTAATCTAATGAAGAATATTCCTTAAAAATTAAGTTGGCATCAGTTTGTTCATTGATTTAATTAATTGTAGCAATTTATTTAAAACATTTAACAACCTTCTGTTCAACATTGGTATTGCATTTCTCTGCCCCACCCCCACCACAATAAATTATTTAAGCAATATGTCTGCTTAAGAGTAGGATTATCATTTACCACTCGTTTAAAGAGAAGACTGTGTCTAAATGTTCAAAAATCAGTACTAGCAATCAAATGCTTTGTTGGAGTAATAAGAATGGATAAAAAAGCTTGAATGATATAGAATGGTTGTGATACAGAAATGGTTTCAACAAATGTGTAGACAGACCTTGTTGGGTCAAGAGAATATGGTGGGAGGAAAAGATAGATTTGTGAAGACGGCCTCTAAATGTACCATTACTTACCACAGAGTGGTAGAATTAAATCAGTCCAGAACTTCTGAATATCAGTCTCAAACATTCATAACAACTCCCAATATGTACAGGAATCCATGGTATGGCTGGAAAGACACCCTTGATACTGAGTTATGGCTAGAGGCCTTACTGAAAAGAAGTAGGGATGGGCCTGGTCTACAGTTGTCAGCTCTGGTTGGAAATATCTGGAAATTTTGAGAGTGGAGCCTGGGGTTTAAGAAGGAAAGGGGCTTCAGTGGGGTATAATGCCACAGAGTTTACCTTAGGAAGCAGTCATTTTATCCAGGTGAACTGATCTCTGTCACCAGGAGATCAGTTGTAATCCAGGAGATCTCCAGCCACCACCTGAGGGTTGGCAACCCAAGTCTGGTCATTGCCTGAGAAGGAGGCATCTGTGTGCACCAGCCTGCAGTTACTCATTGACGGTGATGTTTGATCTTCTGTGCACTTTCACTTGCTTAGCAGTATTTTCTGCTTGCTTGGCTTATGTCTATATTTGTGATCCAATAATAAAGATCTCACTTGTACTAGGAACACAAAGATAGGGCCATGTTCAAATATTTAGTTTTGTTATAGGACCCTCTGGCATGTTTAACATGCACGCATAGGCAGAAAGACAGTATGGAACAAGATCTAGTAATGTTTGGACTTAAATTGGTTAACAATGCAAAGGATGTCTGGCCAGGGATGCACCAACTGTGTCAGTGGCTTTTTGTGGATCCTGGGTATTTTGATATCCAAGTAGATCTGTTTGAAGCCCCGAAAATATGCCAGCTGAAGCAACTTTTTCTTTTCCTTGTATTTTCAGTGAGACTTGACCCATCTATTTTGCTTTTGCTGAATCACACACTGAAAACCAAGGTTTTCCCTTTTTTTTGTTTTAAAGGGAATTAATATGATATCATTTAAGATATCATTTAAGATCTACTTTTTTCATTTCATGTACACCTACTTTTCTGGGGACCACAACTGACTGTGTTAAATGACTATGATAAACCTACTCGGGTGCTGTGTGCAGTTTCCTGTGTGTGCGTGTTCTAACAATTTCCTGTTGAAATATAAAATGTGCTTTTGCTTTTCATTTTTTGCTGCTACTTTTTTATGCTGGGTAGTTAGGTCCAGTGATCTGGCAAATGTTCTCTGCTAAAAGAGTGCTGTGTCCCAGCCCCACAGACTTCACCTTCAGATGAATAGCAGCCCTTAAAAGAACACTTTAAAAAAAGGAAAGGAGAGGTGTCATTTTGTGTTCAGGTTGTTAAAAACTGGTTGTAAAAGACAGGCTATGATTTAATTAATTCTTGTTTTTAATTCAAAATGACATGCGGTTTGCATTTGAAAACATATCCTAAGGCAAATACAACAGATATTAATGGTTTGGGCCTAACATACCGAAAGGGAAGAAATCAGCATTTCTTTATGCATGCAAATTAGTTCCTTTCTACCTTAGCCAAGTTTTCTGTCTAGCAAAAGCATATGGGTGACTGATTCATATATTATGAAGATTGCTTAAAATGTGGACTTTACCTTCTTTTGGGGAAAAATGGTAATTACTTTTTCAAATAGATCTCTCCGGTTAGGTGTTGTTTTGATGTCTTTCACCCGTTGGACATTATTCCATATTTCCTGCCTACCCAACACATTTTTACAAAGCTTGGCCAGTAGAGCTAGATTAGTGGCTTGCTGAAACAACTACCATAATAATGATGTCTCAGCAGAAAACATCTTATGTCAGGGCCCTGGTCCAAAGACTTCCATCTCTTTTTCCCCTTCTTCTGGCAACTCCATTTAAATCATGTTAGGATTGAGACAGTTTCATCTGGACATACCTTAGGGCTGTATCTTCAGAGCTTCTGAAGACCTTCTGCTGACTCTTCATATTCCTTACAGTTTGGTACAGCTGCATTGCTTTGACATTTGAGAACATTTATGACCCCGAGGCAGGTCTCTCTGTGTGTGCTTAGCTCACATCCTTATACATTGTCATAGTGGGATGTGCCTCCATTTCCCTAACCAAAAGAGTCACAAGCATTGTTCCAGAATATGTGGGCATTTCTTTTGGCATGTTGCTCAGTATTCCTTTCGAAATGAAACTATCTGTGCTGAGCATGTAGCTGAATTTATTCCTTTATCAAAAGCTGGCTAAAAGTCAGGGGGAAGGTGGCAGTGAAAGAAACCCACTGTATCTCTTTGAGGCAAGTATTTAGTATAAGCTTGATTTTGTACACAGACGCCTTGTCAACAAGTAGATCCCACAGCACTGCTGGAGGTTAAACTTTCAAATGGAGCATATGGTTGTATGTTCACAGATGCCAAATTGATTACAATATATGTTTATTCTTTTCAGACTGCACAGCCATAAATGGAGGCCTCTCTTTGTGGCAGACTGCCTTTTTGATATGTTCACCATGTATTTACACTTTCCAAAATTCAGAAAATGTAAAAAGTAAGAAGGAAAAGAAAAATATAATCATGTGTTGAAATTTCAGGAACTATAATGTGGAGATCTTGTCGCACAAGTTCTTTATTGCATGCAGTAGTTCCTGCAAAGTTGCATTTCAAATAGTTACTGACAAAACTGCTTGCATGAAAATGAGGCTACTGTTGAGTTTTTCTTGGATGAAGGTTCTGAAATCCATTTCTCCTTCCACACCACATAGCAAAGTATTCAGCCACAGATAGTCCAACAGAGAGCCCGCCTGTAAGGGATAGCATAGATGGTGATTGCAAGAAAGGAGAGGGAGAAAACACAGGGTTGTTGCTGGTGAGAAGATTGGATGGAGAGTCTGAAGGTCTTCTGAGCAGGGATGTAATGCCCATTGGGCAAAGTGGGCAGTTGCCCAGGGTGGGCGCCAAAAATACAGGGTTTGTTTGTGGGTTTTTTGGTATTTTCGTGGGTTTTCCGTTTTTGACATGGTTTTTAGGCAAGCAACACCAAAATTTCAGTGATGTTTCGGGAGACTCTCCTGATGCTATCACCCAGGTTTGGTGAGGTTTGGTTCAGGGAGTCCAAAGTTATGGACTCCCAAAGGGGGTGCCCCATCCCCCATTGTTTCTAATGGGAGCTAATAGGAGATGGGGGCTACACCTTTGAGGGTCCAAAACTTTGGACCCCCTGAACCAAACTTCACCAAACCTGAGAGGTATCATCAGGAGAGTCTCTTACTGATACCACCCAGGCTTTGTGAAGTTTAGTCCAGGGGGTCCAAAGCTATGGACTCCCAAAGGGGGTGCCCCAATCACCCATTGTTTCCAATGGGAGCCAATAGAAGATGGGGGCTACACCAAAAATGCAGGGTTTGTTTGGGTGGTATCATTAGGAGAGTCTCCTAAAGATACCCTGAAAGTTTGGTGCTTCTAGCTTAACAATTGCACCCCCGACAGCAGGCACCCCCCAAATTTCCCCAGATTTTTCTTTTAAATCCCCCTCCTTTGGCATGGAGTTAAAGGGAGAATCTGAGGTCCCCAGTGTGAACATTGAAAGGGATGCTGTTTCAGGGTGGGGGGAGAATCAACTTTCAGTGTTGCTTAGCATCACTTTCAATGTTGTTTAAATTGAGAACCCCAGATTCTCCCTTTAAAATGGATTTAAAAGGAGAATCTGGGCTCCCTAGTTTAAACACCATTGAAAATGATGCTGTTTGGCGGTGGATTCCAGCATCACTTGTTTAAAAGAGGGAGCCCAGATTCTCCTTTTAAATCCACCTTAAAGGGAGAATCTGAGGGTTCCCAGTTTAAATAACATTGAAAGTGATGCTGTTTCCCCCAATTGGGGAGACTCAATACAACACCATAAAATGTTTTCATAGCAGTAATAAAACATTTTGAAATCATTTTGAAAATGTTTTCAAAAAAATTATTTCTGCTGTGTGGCATGGCCTATTGCTGTGTTCAGATTTGTGAGTTGGGGCATGTTCTATCATGTGATGGTGACTTTGAAACGATCTGGTGTAAAAAATCATTGTTTGGTCATGGTGGGGGAGGACAGCTGCCCATGGGGGGCGGCAAACTCCAGTTTGCCTAGATACACCACTGGGCGTAGCTACAAGAGGACGGGGGTGCGCATTGCACCGGGCACGCACCTGAGGGGCATCAATCTCAGGTTTTGCCCAGGGCTCCAGTTTGCCTAGTTATGCCACTGCTGCTGAGAAAGATTCAGGGAGGAAAGACCTATCAGAATGGAGGAGTTGGGAAACTAGGACTGCATGAGGCAGACTGGAGATGGAAGAGAGTGATAGCTGAGATAGCTGAGAATAGGTTAAAGGACTCAGGAGTGAAGAAAAAGATGCACGTATTGTCGAAGGCTTTCATGGCCGGAATCACTGTGGTGTTGTGCGGTTTCTAGACTGTATGGCCTTGTTCTAGTTAGTAGCATTTTCTCCTGACGTTTTGCCTGCATCTGTGGCTGGCATCCCATTCATATATTGCTTGATCCTGCAGTGCAAGCATGGTCCTTGAGTCCAAATCTGGTAATCCAGGCAGAAAGATGTCTTCTCCAGTTATAGAGGTGGAGGGGCAGCCTGAGGGTATGACAAGACCTCCAGATGAATATTCAAGAGGCCAAGTGACACAGAGCTCTGGGATTTGAAGGAGCATGGTTCTCAGCAAAGATGGGTTAATAATGCTTTTCAAGTTTTTCACAATATGTGAAGAGAATAAATCAGCCCTTTTTCCGATTGGCAAAAAAATTGTTTTGTAGAATATGAACTGATGTGGCAGGTGTAATGTAAGGACTGAAATATGCCCTGCACATTCTAACAGGGTTGGAAACTTTAGTGATGACAGCTTGTGAAAATTCTTCTTACTATGTAGTAAACATCCTTAAGCATAATGCATTTTTCCCTTCCACTTTCATTCTTTGGTCCAGTTCTTTCAGGCGGCTTTGTCCAGGTACAACACCTCATTAATACAGATTCTTAACTATCTCCTAACAAATTCTTACATGCCTCTGAATACTTCCGAACTCGTTATCCCCTCCAGTGAGAGGTTCTCACCTGGGCCCTTTCCCCACTTACCTTAAGCCCCGCGCTACTCTCCGCAAGTAGCGCGGGGTCCCACTGCACTCCTCACGTCAGGGGTGGCAACAGCGCAGCCGCCCCGATGCTGCCACTCTAGCGCCCCCTCAGCGCGCGGCATCCCTGGCGTGGTGAAAACAGCGCCTTAGGATGACCCCGCGCAGAGCGCGGGGTCGTGGGGATGACCGGACCCGCGGCAGGGATGCCGCGCGCTCAGAGCAGCGCGCAGTGACGGCGGCAGCAGGAAAAGTGAGGAAAGGCCCCTGGTCTGTACAATTAAAAAGAGTGATGTGGTAGAATATCAGATTAATAGAAATAGACTGTGCCAGTTCAGATTATCAGTGGAATATGTCTTTTTTGTATGTTTTATATGCAATTGGATGTTTTATATGAAATTAGTACTGCTAGTATGCCAGTATTTATATATATTCAATGGACTTAGAAAGGCTTACCATTGCTCAGTATGGCACCATGTAAGAGATTCTAGTCGAGTCCTTTTTCTTACTACTTTTCTAATCAAAACATTTTTTAAAGAGAGGGAGGTATTCAAATATGACCAGCACACTTGAGGTGTGAAGTGATATAGACCATTTCATTAGGTCACAATGTCACCTCATTCCCATGTTACTCTACTTCAGCCCTATGCTGCATGCATTCTTGGCAGTGTTGGGGGTGGGGTGTCTGCCCTCTGTTCTGATTTCTTCCCAAGGATTTATTTAAATTCTAAGTTCCAAATGTCCATCTCTGCTGATGCCAGAATAAAGAACATTATAGCATTCCATCAATCAGGACTTTAGTGATTGGTTTGGTGCAGTATTGATTGTGTATAATAATGTTAGCTGTCACTGATAAAGCAGGCTTTATATATCCTTATTTAGTCATCAAACTTCCATTTGCCAAGAATTTTTATGTTGATGGAAAAGCTGGAACATTAACTCTCTATCTAACTTATTTACATTAAAACATTTAAAGCAGCTCTTAAATTTTGCTAATGTTACTTTCAGATTGCATATCCGTGGGCAGAAAGACAGCATTCAAGTGACATAATCTATCTTTTATCTGTCTGTAGCTGCTGCCAATGAACATTAAGAAAAATGTCTTTGCCATTTATTCCATAAACCACTTTGCATTCTTTCAGGAACAATAGGAAGTGTATGTGTACTACAAAGTGTGTTTTAAATCTGTTTAACTTTATTTCACTCAAAGAATTCTTGTCAGCAGAGGGTACTGAAAATTCTGTTTCAGATCTCCAACCCTTTTCACAGTGCTGTTTGTTTTCACATTCTATGATGATTTCAATGAATAAAATGTTTTTAAAAAACTCCAACTAAACACATAAAAACACCAGCAACGTCAATATAAGAACAAGAAGTTATTAATAGTTTGAAAAACTTTTGCTGGGTGAAAATTTTTAAGGCAGGTAGCCTCACAAGTTTCTTGACAGAAGGAGTTTCACTGAATGAGTGCCAAACCAGAAAAGGTCATGCTCCTTTTCAAATTTCAACCAGCTTGAAGAGTCAAGGTTGAAGCCTTTCAACTTAAAGAATGGTGCTGTTGTTGTTTTCTTTGGGGCCTGGTGATACAGACAACAACTGAAAAGCAGTGGTGTTCAGAAACCTTACAGACAGCAACTGAAAGGGTGCCAGGTTGGCCAGAGAAGTAATATGCCTTTCCAGCTTGCTAATTCAATAGTAGCTGCTTTCTCAAGCATTGAACTGGAGATTCCAAAGCAGTATATAAGCTTGGTAGTTTTCTGAAAGTTAAAGGAGAAAATGCCAGAGCAGGATTACAGCTGAACATCAAGAAGACAAAAGTAATGACTTCTGGAGAATTACTCAGCTTTAGGGTGGACAATGAGGAAATTGAAATTTTTGAAGACTTTCTATTCTTTGGCTCCTTCATCAGTCAAAAACCAAATAAATGGGTTATTGATCATATCAAGCCTGAAGTGTCCTTAGAAGCTAAAATTATTAAATGGAGGCTGTTGTATTTTGGTCACATAATTAGGAGACAAGAACGGGAAAAGACAATAACGCTAGGAAAGGCTGAAGGCAGCAGGAAAAGAGCAAGATCCAATATGAGATGGATTGGCCATTTACACACTTATAGTCTCCTTATTGAGCTTACATTCCCTTTGGGTTTGATTCTCAGTTACCCACACATTTCTATCTCTTTGGCAGTTATCCGGTCTTCAGATCAGAGAATCCCCACAGTTTCTGAAAGATCTGAAACTGCGATTTTTCCTTTCCCTTCGCAAGGAAAGCAAAAGAGATCAGTGTACATTTAGCCTTCTTTGGGTTTTCTTCCCCAGCCTACACCACAGCAGTTCCTCTCAATCTTTGGGTCACCATATTGGAAAGTTCAGAAGGACTTCCTTCCTTTTTTTATTTTCATGCAATAGACCCAGTGAAATTGACATGGTCTAGCAAAGTATCCCTAGACCAAAGACAGCAACCAAAACAAAACAAAAGGGCAGCAGGCATCCTCCCATAATGGAGGAACAAGGAAGCTGGGGTGGGGGATGGCAGCTTGGCCTAGCTAGGGATACATCACAATGGAAGAATTCCTCTGTAAAGAAAAAACTGTGAGAAAAACCCACCGCAGAGCAAACAGCTGTGGATTAAGATGTGCATGCTTAAAGGGCCATTGCAAGGCTGTTCTCATAGGGTCACTGTGAGTCGGAAGTTAACTTGAGGGCACTCCTCACACAGTTTTCTGGTGTGACAACTAGGCCACCCATGTTGGAAAGAAGACCAGAAGGGAGGTAGGCATACAGTTGTCTGGATTCCCTCCTTTTATTCCAGAAAATCCAGTGCCTGACAGCATACTTTCTCCTACTACTATTTACACTTGGGGGGGGGGGGGGGAATAGCACCCAAAGATATTTTTTCAGGTGTAAATATAGTGGGGTGAAGTGGTATTTAAGCAGCAACTCCCCCTCCCCCGAAACTATGATTGTAACAGGGAAGTTGCTATTACAGTGGGACAAGTGATGATTCAAGGCACCATTCAGACATTTTGGCACAAGGGTCCATATCTTTCACACAGATTTGACCTAAGCTTAGATGTATATTTGCTTCTGTATGGTCAGAAGTAAGGTATTTGATAGTTCAAGAAGGGAGAGCACTACTTCCTCTTCACAATTTCCAGCATTTCTTAAGCTTCTGAAACATAATTCGTTCCTCAAGTAAAAATTATGCAAAATTCAAAAAAGATCAGTTTGAATTTATGAACACTAGCTGCAATTTGAGTATTTGATTATGCATTCTCAAAATGCCACAGAATACCATTAATTTCAAAAAAATAATTGGAATATTTTAACTATAGCTTTATGTAAATGATTCAAGACAAAATACAGAGTCATAGCTTTAGTTTATATGAGATGGAAACTTGGAGCTTTTTACCAGTAATAGAAATGTGTCTGTGTTATCATATAGTCCAGAGGCATTCTAGGTTTGTCAGGTGCTATTTGGTGCATGTGACCAAAAACATGCTATTTCAAAGCCTGAGGAAAATGATTTCAAATAGGTGAATAATTAATAAGAAGCAATGAAGTGCTCCTCATAATAAGCAATCTTAAAACATCCTTATTTTTGTGGAAAAACTCAAGGTGAAAATGTTCTGGTACACCTAGTGACAAGTGAATTTTTTTCTACCTGTGTTTTATGGGGGTTTTTTCCTGAAGCAAATGGAAGCAAAATAATTCTTGAAATGCCTCTGAAAGCTTTTGATCCTGATCTTTGAAGAGAAAGTAATGCATTAGAGCTTCTATTAGAAGTACCTTGTGTATTTAGGAATTAATACATCTCTCTGTGGACAATACAACTATTGGTAAAATAATTCCTGTTAATGATGTAGGCAGTGTAATCTGGGAAGTGGGTAGTTACATTGTGGCCGGGGACAGCACCATCTCACCACCTTTTAAGAGGTTTTCTTTGCTGCAGCCAGCAAGCCAAAAGTGATGTTGACCCTTCCCCTGTAGGCATATTGCCTACACAGCACAATAGGCTCTGCCAGTGATTTAGTTGGCATAAGGCTATGTTGCCAAATGGGGGCATTTCCAGCCCCCAAAAAGCTCAGGAAGCTGACTACAGCTGGCTCTGCTCCTGGGAATGCATGCTTCAATGCTGGTGTAAGCTCCTGTGCCAGAGGAGTACTGGCGCAGCAGCTATGATAGTGCTCAGGCATGGCACTCCTATGCATCTCCACAGTACTGCTGTAGTTGCCTCTGCATCAGAATAAATACTCTGTGTGTGTGTGTGTGTGTGTGTGTGTGTGTGTGTGTGTGTGCCATCAAGTCGCAGCTGAATGCTACTTTACACTAGCATCTGGGTCACACCACTTCCTCAGTGGTTCCCCCACCCCCAGCCAGGATTGCTCTTGAACTGAATCTTTGTGTGAGTCAGAAATATCTTGCCATTTCAACTAAAGGTGCAAGTTTGGAGGCTCTTGCCAAAGCAAAATATCTAAGAGAAGGAAAAAAGGTTAATGAGTGAGTACAAGTAGCAACATTTTTCAGACAGATTCTGGACGTTCCCTGATTACACAAAGCATTTCCTTTTTTTTTTAATGAAATTTATTATTTACACAAAGCATTTCCAATGAAAGCTAATGATAAGGCTAATTTTTTTTGTTAGTTTCATACATTCCAGGCCAGTGCCAGGCAATGACTAGTCAAGAAATATAGAAAGCAGGTTATTTCTCCAACAAAAAAGTCATTGTTCCCTGAGACTATGGGTTGGGACAGATTGTCCGGACTGCTTCCCCTGACCAGTTAAAGATGGAATTAATGTTACAAACAAATGCTATTTCAAGGCGAAGCCTTTTTTTAGCCAACTTGTACCATTTAGTTTGAAAGGGTCTTGTGAAGACCCACTTTTGGTTACAGGTAGAAAATATGTGGATTTTAGGTAAATTAGACTGGACCAGTGCTCTGGGGAATCAGGATGTGATGAAACAGAATAATCTCCTGGAGCTCAGGATACTATCATGGTACCACTCAGTTCATGAGAGTGATAGTAATAACTCCTTTTGACGGCCATTCCTCTAGCAATGATTAGCCTAATCTGCTACCAGATTTCTGTTCCTTTCTCCTTCTTTGTCTTTTTAATCCACTTCTTCATTTCCCCACACAAATCCACTCCCTCATTCTGTCAAGTTTCCTCTAGCCCCTTTCAACCCAATCTTCCTTTTATTTTCCTGCTCAAGTATTTGGGGCAAGAAGAGGCATGGGAATGGCTTGGCCTGCCCATATAAGGCTGTGACCCCATTTCCGCCGGCCATATCACCTGCTTGCGCTGGCAACTGAACACCCCTGCCCATGCTGGGTTGGATGCCTATGCCGAGCTCGCCCCTGCCCTACTCCCAGGCAGCAATGGTGGCCAAGGTAAGTCTCAGCTACATTTTCTCAGGGACAGCTGTTGCATTGTTTCTTTTACCAGAAACAAAACACTTTCTTTCCCCTTGTGTTCTCTCCCCCCCACCCCAAATAAATGAAATTGCTTCATTCTTTCTAGGCATTACATCAGCCAGACTTGTTTATGTATAAACCGAAAGAACCTATGTCTGAACCAGGGGCATAAAACACTTGATCCTTTCTAATGTTGATAGAGCTCCACAAGCCCACACATCTTTTTCTGCTGACATCCTTGCATGAATGCTTCTCTGAGGAATGACAATTTTGAGCTCTCAATGTCCCTCCCATGGTCCTGTTGACTATTCCATAGTAGATTATTTGCCTAAAAGGACTTCTTTTTCCCCCCAATATAAAGTTATTACTACCCAATCATTTCAGTTTGACATTAAGATGACACTTTATGTAAAAACCAGTGTTTTACAAAGTACATTTTATTGTAGTTTAACACAAAAGGGTCCAGCAGACAAGCCAAGATCATCAGGGCATGATAAGCATCAAGGGTGAAGTCCTGATTGTTCAATAGGAGGAAAAATTATGTACAGGTTTTTTCCTTCACCAAATTACTCTACCACAGTTTTCTTTCAATTGGAGTAGAACTTTTGATATTTTATCACGTGGCATAAGATAAGACTAATGTACAAGACACTTTCTCATTTACTTTGGATTACCTGGCAGTTTTGGAAAGGGAAAAGGAGACAACTGCAAAAGGTGTTTGTGTTCCTTGTCAGTTTAGGTAAGCGTGGTTCTCCACATGAGTCGGTGACAAATGAGTCTCTCAGATTATTCCCTTCTTGCTAGTTAGCATTGCCATTCATTAGGGACAGCTGAAAGGCTAAGTCAAAGTCTTTATCCATTATTGAAGCTACATAAAGGGTGTTCTTTTTTTTATAACTGTTGTTTTTTTTTTAGAATACCTTCTGTAACACAAACTGGATAGATTTTTGAATGCCATTTACGCTCTCAGGTTTTACTGAAAACCCTTTTGTTTGCTTACACAGAGCTTTGGGTTAAATGAGGACACACCATTAGCCAATACTGTTATCTGAATGTTCTTTCTAATATAATAAATGTGGGGACAGGCTGGTGTTTCCTACCAAATGTTGAAGGGATAAATTGAACTCTTTGGCAGTCCATTATAAGAAAATTGGACAACAAATTCTTGTTCTTAAATTTGTGTTGAGAGACGTATTATGGTCAAACTTTTCTTCCCAGTTTCTAGAGCAGAAAGTTATTTTGTGGGCTACAGCTCCAGAGCTCCAGTATTTATTTCCTTTCTACTTCCCTATGTGGAATTTCAATCTCAGTGTAATTGCAAAATGCATTATTAAAAACAGCTCAATGTACTGTATATTCCTACCATATGTGTTTTATGATTCCCTTGATTATTTTGCCTTTAAATCAACTTTCCCTTAATTATGGCACAAGAAAAAACTGCTCCAAAGAGACTTGGTATGCAATCAGCTGGTGTCCCATAGTCACAGAATACTGTCACAAGGTGGGAAGTTTGAAAAAAAAGTGTATATATGTGAATGTACCCACATGTGTGTGCATGCATGCATGTATACTTGTAACTGATTTATGGCAACCCTGCAGGGTTTTCAAGGCAAAAGACATTCAGAGATGGTTTGTCATTGCCTTTCTCCACATCATACCTCACTATTCCCATCCAAATACTTGCCAGGGTTGAGGCTGAGGGCGTGTGACTGGCCCAAGGTCACCCAGCATGTTTCCATGGCACAAGTAGGGATTCAGACCAGGGTTTCCCAGATCCTAGTGCAACACTTTAATCACTGCAGCATTTAGTAATTAACAATTTTGTTGTTATAGATGCAAAGTGGTTTAATACAAAGTTGATTGAAAAAATGGAGAAAGTGAATTCTGGTGGTATTAGGAGATTATGTCTTAGTTCAGATGACATGCAAAGTCAAGATTTAATTAAATAATTGTTAGTTGACCATCTGAATCCAGGCCATCCCACCATCTACTTTAAATCAGGACTCCTCAAACTTGGATCTGAAGGTTTACCAACCACAGAATCTTGGCTTTGCTGGGAAAGGGAAGGGTATAAATTGGATTAAACAAACAATGGTTTCACATGGCCTACAAATATGGGCATCTTGGTTTAACCCTGATTTGTGCCCTGATTACACAATCAGGGCATGATTTCCACATTCCCTACTACAGGGATAACTGGTAGCCAATAGGTTCCCTGTGTACAACAAGCAAACAACTAGTGAACTGAGCCAGTGAATGTTATTCCTACTTAAAATTCTGGGAACACCAACATTTCCCTTCCTTATATGGTATAGGAAAAATAAAGCAGTGCCAGAGAAAGCTTTGCATGTTTAACCATGCATACACATGATCACACAAAACTACCTTATACTACCTTATACTGAATCAGACACTGGTTCATCCAAGTCAGCCTGGCAGCAACTTTCCAACCTTTCACACAGAGGTCTTTCACATTACCTAAAACATGACCCTCTAACTGAAGATGCTGGGGACTGAACCTGGGACCCTCTGCATTCCAAGCAGGTGCTCTACCACTGAGTCACATCCCCTCCCCACACTCTTGCAACAAAGATACTTACACAAGTGCTCTGTTTAAACTTGATCTTTATACTTCACTTTTTAGGACTTGCATGTGAAAATACTCCTGGTATGTGATTGTCAGGGGGTGCTTACAGAGAATGAAAAAGCTGTGAGCTATGAGACATGCTGGGTAGGAAAGTGTGCATGTTAGGTATTCAGGCAAAGAGCAGAGGCAGGATATTTGGGTGCAAGAAAACTGCTAATTGTATAATGAAACTTGAGGGGAAAGGATGGCTCTGTTGGGTCTCTAGGTAAATGTGTGTGCACATGGGTACACACGATACAGAGAAATCAAGCTACAGAGGATTGACATCCTCAGATTTCTCAGGAAGAAAGAATGTGAAAAAGCCATGCAGCATGTTTTGCAAACACCTGGGAAGAGGTTGGAGCTGATTGCCAGTGGTAAACCAACTGGGAATGTAGTGCGTCTTTGCTCTTAGGCAACCCAATGATGCATGGTCCAAGCCAGTGGTTCTCAACCTGTGGGTCGTGACCCCTCTGGGGGTCGAACAACGCTTTCACAGAGGTCACCTAAGACTCTCTGCATCAGTGTTCTCCATCTGTAAAATGGATAAATGTTAGGGTTGGAGGTCACCACAGCATGAGGAACTGTATTAAAGGGAAGGTTGAGAACCACTGGTCCAAGCCAAGTCAAGATGAGACAGGGAAAGAATGAAAGTGCTGAAACCTGGGTTTGTTTAGGAAAACTATGTCTAAGTGATTGTTTGCAAACCGAATATTTGACAACAAAACCAATTTTGAGCCCTAATTTGTCAAGAGAAATGTGGGCTTATATATATTTGAAAGAAAATGCAGCTAATTTTGCTGCTCAGTCATTATATGTGTGAGCAGAACATTTCAATTTGTATAAGATCATAGTATGATTTCAAATTTCTATAATTTCCAAAGATCTTTTCTCTCTCAAAATAGGGAAGAAGGGGTCTCCCTAAAAATGGTAGGTAATGGGAACTTGGGTTTTGTCATCAATGTCTACAATTTGTAACACAGAGGAATAAGTTTGGTTGAAATTAGGCTTGGTTATTCAGTAAATCCAAATCACAGAAAACCCCAAAAAGGGACTTTTATCGATTAAAAAACCCAGTAGTATCCAAAAAGTCCCAATACACCAAGTGCTGGTCCTTCTGAATAGCTTCACATGCATCCTCACACACATCCCCACACAGAAGGGACAGGTCCTTTTCAGGACTCTCGTCTGTCAAATAACCAATCTGGGCTTTGGGTTCTGAAGCCCAAAAAGATTGCCATGCCCTGCTTGGCCAATCAAAAGGTATTAATGTTTCAAAGAGATGTCATGTTTTCACTCCAGACTAAAATCAAGTTTTCCTAGCCTGAATGACTCTTCAGTGCTGATCCATAATCAGAAATGCCATGTCCTATTTGCTCCTCAATCACCACAGCCTCAACTGTGCCAAATTGTTGTTTTAACTTTAGTCATCACATTTATTGAGTCTCTGACTGAGTAACGGCAAACGTACTCTCAGCAGAGCCACAGACTGAACAACAAAACCTAAAAGAAAGGTGTAATCATACAATTACTCCACATATTACTCTATAGATGCCTTGACCTTATTCTAAGGCAGACTCTTTAACTTAGAAGTGTTCTAAAATTTTTCTCTGTTCCAGACAGACAACATTCACATGGCAATGGTGGTCATCCACAGGAACCCAGCCATAAGACCTCCTTTTCTTTCAGTGAAATCAGCCAAAAAGAGCTTTTTCCTCCATGCTAAGGAGTTTTATTATCCTTGTTTTACCACTCCTCCCATCGATCAAAGAAGCCTGCCATGCCCCCAGAGACACACTCACTATTTTCCTTATTCAGGCTTCAAATGTACCCTTAGTCAGAATGGGTTTAGTTGCCTTTTGTATAGTTTTCTATGGGAGGGAAACTTAGTTAGACCCTGTCCCTTTAAGAAGTCCTCTAGAGGCAAAGCACTATAGCATTCTTATTAGTTAGCAGTTCCTGCTTTACAGTTTTGCCTTTAGTTCAGGTGTCTGGAGAAGGCTAAGGAGACAGCAATATGTGTAAAGTGTAAAAGATCCACAATATTTTAAGTAATCCGGTTTCAACAGAGTTGCAAGAAAACAGAGTCCAAGCACAGGACACTGGGAGATCTCAGAAGCAATACAAGCACCACAGACTTCCTTAGAAGCAGTTAAGAATTGATGACTGCAAATTTTTCAAACCATCTCCAAACGTTTCCAGCATTGCAAGTATTCTTTATTTAGATAGACTTCATGGGATGAGTCAAAGTCCTGGGCTTTTAATATTATTAAACCAGTTTTGAACTGTTACTTGTCTGTGAGTCTTACACTCTGTTCTGGCCAAGTGCAAGGCACCTGAATTTTAGTTTGCTTGGAGAACAGAACAAAGTCCTTCCCAAAGTCTCCAGGAAGAGACTTCCTAGCATTGTATTGTCGAAGGCTTTCACGGCCAGAATCACTGAGGTACTTTGTGGTTTCCAGGCTGTATGGCCGTGTTCTAGCGGCATTCTCTCCCGACGTTTCGCCTACATCTGTGGCTGGCATCTTCAGAGGATCTGATAGTAGGAAAGGAAAGCAAGTAGAATATATACACCTGTGAGTAACAACTAAGATAGCAAGGTCAATAAGTGAGGGCACATGAATAGAAGTAGCCTGGCGTTTGTCCCCTTTGATTGTATAATGTCTATAGTCATCCTGTGTTTGTGTGGAGCTGGTTAGTCACTGTCTTGACTCTAGTGTTTTTCAACACTGGCAGCCAAGTTCTGTTCATTTTCATGGTTTCTTCTTTTCTGTTAAAATTGTCCATGTGCCTGTGGATTTCAATGGCTTCTCTGTGTAGTCTGACATAGTGGTTGTCAGAGTGGTCCAGAATTTCTGTGTTTTCAAATAATATTCTGTGTCCGGGTTGGTTTATCATATGTTTGGCTATTGCTGATTTTTCTGGCTGAAATAGTCTGCAGTGCCTTTCATGTTCTTTGATTCGTGTCTGAATGCTGCGTTCGGTGGTTCCTATTTAGACTAACAGTCTACATCCCAGTGACCAAGAGGATGCTGGAGGAGCTAGAACAGGGGTCTGCAACCTGCGGCTCTCCAGATGTTCAAGGACTACAATTCCCATCAGTCCCTGCCAGCGTGGCCAATTGGCAGGGGCTGATGAGATTTGTAGTCCATGAACATCTGGAGAGCCGCAGGTTGCAGACCCCTGAGCTAGAAGAAGGGCTGCATGCACCAGTTCCTTCTTTGAATCCTCCAGATTCTGAGTGGAGGCAGGAGGAGAGGCCACATGGCACAAAAGGAAGAGATGATGGGCACCCAGAGGTGTTGCCATCTTAACCCCTTCAACTATCTCTTTCTGTGTCCCCTAGACCCAGAATGACTGCCCCAAGCTTCTTACAGGAGTAAACTCCAGTGGTGCCTGAAGCTACTGGTCAGTATGGGTGCCTCCTCACACCCTCAGTCTGGAAGCACTTCCAGGTGATGGAAGATCCATGGCTTGCACAGTGCCAACTGGATAGGACTTGTATCAGACAAGGGAAAGACAAGCATCATCTCTTGACTTCCAGACCATCTAATAAAGCACCATTGGCTCTGCTTCTTTAGGGAGAGAAAGAGACTGGTGAGATGGCAAAGCACCTGCTAGCCAGCCAAGAGGTGAGTCAACCTGTCACTTCACCTCATGCTCTCCCTGTTGAACGCAGTGTCCTGTCTCCAGTAGACAAGAGATGGCAAGCCTCTCTGATGGACATGCTTAGGGAGGGTGGCAGTGGAGTGCCAAAAGGTGGGAAGCAGATGGCAGAGAGAAGGGTCATTGGTCTCATTGGTGAGATGATCACTATTGATGGGCAGCACTTCAGAACAGTAGAAGAGGTCAGGTTCTGCATGCTTCTGAAAGATGCCTACCCAGGTACATGACTTCTTCTTGCACCACAATGAAGAGAATGTCCTCATTATACACTGTTGGGAGGGACCACATGAAGGCACAGTATTCCTATGCTCGGGGTAGAAGTATGCACTTTATATTCAACATCTGGATCTGCCCTCAGGTGGTATGGGAAGAGAGCCAGCTCACTGAGTGGCTATCTCAGAATGTGGAAAAATGCTGAAAATACCATTTAACAGCGTGGGTATTGAGCTTTTTTCAGCTTTTCCCAAAAAAAATTGGTCTAATAAACCCAAATCTGAAAAATACTGAAAAAATGGTACACAACTCTAGTTGGCACAGTCCAAACCTCTAATGTAAAATTAATTTCTCCACATAGTGCACTGCTTTTTTTTCCTGCCCTTATATTTTTGATAGTAACCACCAGGTAGTAGGCAAGTATCTAAGATCATTAAGCATGATTGATTGGGACAGAGATAAAATGACAACATACCTTATGGTGCTGTGATGTATGAGTATTGATGTTTTGCTGTTTACACTGTTGTTGTTTGAGCTCTACGGGGGAGGGCGGGATATAAATCGAAAAATAAAATAAATGTTCTTGTTTGCTTGTTTTCATATTGGCTATAGAAACTGCCAAAAGTAAATATTAGCTTTTGAGATTTTTGAAGCCTACCAACAACATTTTTTTTTGCTGTGGAGCCACTGCCTGTGTATTAAGGAATACTGAACTCTAAGTTGCATATCACGTAACCAGGATGAAGTTCTATTTTTCTAATTATCCAGATCAGTCCCAAATGCAGTAAAATTATGTCGATGTACAATGATTATAGTTTAGATTTTATTTGCAAACAGCATTCTACAATATTGTTGGTGTGTGCAAGTTTGTCGTATAAATATAGAAATGGGACAGTAAAATATATATTTTTTTACACATTTGGCCAACCATCCATGTAATGAAAAAAGGAATCTTGCTATTATTTGGACAAAAATAGGACTGTATAGAGCAGCAACCCCCCCCCCCTCCAATTCAGATATGTTTGAGTGAAATGACTTGCTGGGCACAGATGGGTAGGAAGCAGTATAGAGAGTTGTGGTGACACAAGTATTTTAAAATCTTTCTCTTCAAAAAGGTGAATGAACCTAATACAAAGGATGCTCACCTGTACTGAATACCTGCTATAATACATAATACTTTGAGGATGATTTTGGATATATTCAATAAGATTAGTTAATGCTCCTTTCCTAAATTCTAACTTCATCAACATGCACAAATATATTTTGACAAATTCAGTGAACAGTGTTCTCAAGATCACTGGACCTGAAGTGGAGGACACACTAACTGGAAGGAAACTGATGAAAACTTCTATTCCTATGTGACCATCAGTTTACTGGACCATGCTTTCAATTATAGTGAGCTTGATTCAAACAAAAACAATAGACATGAACATTTTATAAAAAAACTTCTTTAATTCACTCTTACTTTACATGAGTATTTATAAGCACCTTGTCTTTTACTCTTGATCATAAAAATCAATAGGATAGAGGAATGGTTTTCATTAGCAAAATAGATTCAGGTGTATGAATGAGAATATGGACTAAAAACATATACCTACAGCTTGACTCTGGCACTTACCCATTCAATTGTTGCTTTTTCAGAAGGCAATATTCTCATCACTTCAATCCTAAACTACCCTTTTGTAGGTAGAAAGGAAGTTCGTACGCAGCTGGAGATTTCAGGAAGTTTTTACTGCAGCTGAACAATCTTCAAATAGCAAAGGGTCTTGCCTGTTGAAACATGTGATCAACTGGAGTAAAACTTTTAAAATATCTCCAAACACAGGCATGGGAGAAGGTTGCACACACTCTTCTGTGGCACCAATACTAGGACTGCAGACAAAGTCCATCACTGGTAAAAGAAACCTTCATTATTTTTCTCACAAAAAAAAATCTCTTGCTTTGAAAGGCAGTATGTCCCCTTTTTTGTCCTCTTTTTAAAGCATTCATCGTTGAATCATTTGTTCCCTTAAAATTATAATGAAATTACTTCCCACACTGTGCAAGTCATAAACAAGGCCATAAGCAAGGCGGTTTCCATTTGATCTATATTAAAAACTATACATTTGAGAAAGAGATTTTGATCCTATATAGATCTTGAGTATCCAAGCTGTTGACATGAATATCACTCACAAACATGTATGTACACACAAAAAACACTATACTAACGTTTCCTGGTTTATCCATAAAAAGTCTTTTTCTCCTTACACAAAAACATACAAAAAATAATCTACAAAAATCGTTTACACTTGATTTCAGCCAAAAAAAAAAAGAAAAGAAAAAAAAGCTTTCCAAGAGGGAAAAATGTTTTTGTTCAGCCATCATAGAAGGAATGTCGGTAAATAAATACAATGTGCTTTCTTTTTCATATAGACATATTTACACTTGAGTCTTTGGCTTATGTTTAGATTTCTTTATAAAGAATTTTATGATCAGACCATCATTGCACATTAAAAACAAAATAAGCCAGTTATCATACATCTCTCTCTCTCTCTCCCTACATATATATATATATATATATATATATATATATATATATATATATATATATATAAAGAGACTATCAATCTGCACAGTTTTGTTTTGCTTTTAACAGTTCATCAAATTAAGAACAGAGAGAAATAAAATGTTGTCTTGAAATAGAGACATGCAACAAATGGTGACTCTAGCATAACTGAGAGACAGCTGAATATACAAACACTGGAAAGCCCTACTTAGAGCAGTAACAGCCCTGTTCTGCCTCAGTTTCGCTTTATTTATGTGGCACTAAATCTTCACGCTGCACACAGGCAGGGAAACAAACAGTCCTCTTTTTAATTAAGGTAAACCATTCATTAAGAAAAATATTTCTGCATTTAAAAATTAAGTCTTCCCTTCACTAAAATCTTTCTTCACAGGTTCAAACAGCTGATGCCAAAATACAGTTTATGAAGTTTCATATTATTTGGTTCACATAATTGCATCTCTCCTTTCACACTAAGAGGATTCAAGGTATTCCAAAGCGACATCATAGCAGAAACGATATTGCTCCTAGAAGTTAAAAAAAAGTCATTATATTTTAATACATATCCTCCCCCTTTAAAATGGGTCACCAGTAAAATTGCATAATAATTTAGTTCTCTGCTGTCTTGTTTTATTTTCATGAGGTTTTTGGTAATTCTTAGGAATTTACTGCTAGTTGTGGCATGAGATCTAATCATACAGTAAGACAGCTAGCCAGGGAGATAATAAGTATATTGGCTTGCTTATGATTTGTTGTTCTATTGCACAAGTTTCAAAACACAGCTTTTACTATCAGTGAAGAATTTATCCTCTAGAACAGGGGTAGGGAACCTGCGGCTCAAGAGCCGCATGCGGCTCTTCTTCCCTTGCACTGCGGCGGGTTCCACGGTATCGCAGCCGCCGCCTTCATCTCTTGCCTCGGCCTCTGCAGGCAGCAGGGCAGGTGCACCAATTGCCCATGGCCAGCTGGGCCGCACCGCGGGCTTCCCCTCTCGCCTGCCCAATTTGAGTGGGGCGGGCGCTTCCTGGTGGCCGGCGAGGCTGAGCTACTGGCCTCATCCTTGCCCGCCCTGCAGCCAGCAGGGCGGACTCATCCATGCGCTTCTCAGAATGAGTGGAGTAAAAGGTAAAAACCCCCAATATATACAGTGTTATCTTTATTTTAAATGTCAAAAATTATTTGCAGCTCCAAGTGTTTTCTTTTCCCGTGGAAAACGGGTCCAAATGGCTCTTTGAGTGTTAAAGGTTCCCTACCCCTGCTCTAGAAAAAGACAACATATATTTTACACAGTGATATTCAGCACTTAGCACCAACATCTTAATAGTAAGGTGCTAATCTGAATGGAACTTACAACCAGCTTTTGGCAATTGTGATAAAACTCTTTACTGTCAAAGAGAGAGAAATCTGAATTTCAATGAGATGGTAAACAGGGATGTACAGCTTTGCAGTTTGATTGTGCAAAGATATAAATTCTAAAAGGCTTACAGTTTGAGAGGAAAAGATAACCAGATCCTTTGTAAGATGAGTGATAAGACACTGTTTCTCTAATTCTCTTTACCCTGAAAAAAGGATAAAATCCCCTCTCCCTCATAATAATAGCCTAGAAGCCATTAACTTTTAGGAGGAAGTGGGGAAAATGTTGTCAAAGGTTTCACTGTTCAGTTCAGTCTGGTTATCTGATCATCTTGCTTAATGTAGGGCAGGTGACCAATGCTTCACTGGTTTTCTTGGCTTCCTTCCTTACACAGCTGAACAGCTGCTGTGTATGAGATCAAGTCACAACACCCACATAATACATGACACTGAAAGTGTCTAATTCCATTCAGCAACTGCAGATTAAAATTGCAATGGGATAACTATACCCCTCTCCCACACGGTCCCTTAATGTTGGAAACCCCTATAGTTGCCAGGGATTTTTAAGGTAAAAGAATAATTGCTTAATAATACCATATAAGTTCTAAATCTCCAAAGTGAATATTGGTACAGACTGTAGGTTACTTACAGGTAGCTTTAATTAGCTCTGGAGATGCCAAAGACCTGGGTATAAGTTTCAGCAGCCGTAACAATAACCAGTAACACAAGACAAACATTACAGTCCTCCTTCCCAATTCTTCTCTGGAATGAATTCTACATGGTAGAAATATAACAACGAAGGAAAATATCCCAGTTTGGGGAAGTACTTCGCATGGGTCTCTTCCCCAAAGCGGGATTGGCTTGTTACAGTTCCCTGAACCTGGGTTTTTCAGAAAATGCCACAGCCGCAATGTTTTTTTTAAATCCTGGGTTGAACCTGCTACCGAGAGACCAACCACTTTATTTTTCCTGTCTCGTTGCCCATTCTCCCACCTTACATCATGTCAGTTTCGTTTCTACAGAGCTGCCGACCGTTGTAATAGTCTGCCATTTCAGAATTTTTTCCCCCTTGGCAGTGACTGTGAGTGCCATTTCACACAAATGTGTACAGCAATGGATTCCTTTTCAATTTTTGGGTGATCAGAGCATGTAGCTAAGCAGATGCGCACCTTTGGATGAGGATGGGACATATTGCTTTGCTCTCTTTTTGGACTGATTTTATTATTTTGTATATCACATCATTGGAAGGGGGTGTGTTGCATGCTTCATGTTTACATGTGGTGTGGTCTAAATGCCCTTAATCCTTTTTTCCGCACTGGAGAAATGGGAGGGGGGTCCTGCGTGGGTTCCTAGAGTTGCTGTAGATTCTCCACCAATCGGAAGCGTTTTTTTTAGCAGAGGACAGGAGTGGGTGGAAAGGGGATGTGGTGCTGGAAGAGCCAATTGGAACACAGGAAAAATGGGATGTTTGTGCCTGCATGTTTGCATTGTAAAAATAATAATAGAGGGTTTGTGTGAAGGGGCAGAAAGAAAATGGATTGTTTCCTTCATGGAAAACAGGCACCCATGCGAGGAACAAAAACGGAATAAAATAGACCTGGATTCAAAAATAACGTTATCATTATGCTGTGGGAATCCACCTGTGTCACAATCCACTTACACATTCCTATTTGATTATTTCCAATTCAGGTAATATCTAGAGGTTTATATTTGCATCTCTTACCATCTTTCCGCATCTACTAACACCCCAAAATCATCTTTTTGCTCTTCCAAAGTCTTCATAGTAGACATCAGGAAGAAAACACTGTCAGAAAGACTTGAATTGTACAATCCCCATAGCTTCTGGGAAAGGCACAATCACTTAGAAGGAAGTCACTCTGCTCTTTGCTTCTGTGCTCTCATTAGTTTGATTCCACACAGCATAACAATAATGGATTGCATCATTATTTTTAAATCTGGGTCTATATTATTTTGTTTTTGTCCTTCACACAGCTTCCCGTTTTTCGTGAAGGAAATGAACTGAAGTCGGGGGGGGGGGGGATCCATTTTCTTTCAGGCCCTTCACACTGTTTTTGTTTTTTACAGTGCAAACGAACAGGTGCAAACATCCTGTTTTTCCTGCATTGTGATTGGTTATTCCATCACCACAGCCCCCCTTTGGCCTGTTCCTGCCCTCTGCTAAGGAAAAGCTTCTGATTGGTGGAGAATCTATAGCAACTCCAGGAGCCCAAATAGGACCTCCCCCTTCCATTTCTCCAGTGTGGAAAAAAGTTTAGGGCATCGAAACCATGACACATGTAATCACGAAGCATGCAACCCCTCCCATTAATATCGTATTAAACAAAATAATAACATCTATTCAAAAAGGGAGCAAAGCAATATGTGCCATCCACAACCAAAGATGTGCATCTGCCTAGCTCCGTGCTTTGAGTATCCAAAAAAAATAAAAATAAAAGGAAATGGTTGCAAATCCATTGCTGTACATACTTGTGTGAAATGGAACTCACGATCCCTGCCATAGGGAGAAAATGTGCTTGGGGGGCGTTTTGGAAATGATAGGTTATCACATCAGTTGGCAGCTCAGCAGAAATGAAATTGACATGACGTAAGGTGGGAAAATGAGCAGGAAAAATAAAGTGGTTGGGTGTTTAAAAAAACACATTGTGATTTTGGCATTTTTTAAAAAAACCCAGGTTGAGGGAACTATAACAGGCCAATCCTGCTTTGGGGGAGGGACCTGCGTGAAGTACTTCCCCAAACTGGGATATTTTCCTTCGTCAACCCATTATATTTCTACCACACAGAATTAGAGTGCCCTATCAATTCTTCTTCTTAATATTTTTCAGACATCTCCTTTTCCCACTAATTATGTCTATGGATCACTAAAAGTAACCTCTTGATAGCATCTGTCATGCAAATGCAGTAGGAAACAGGAAGAGACTGTTTCAATGGGTGTTTGAAATTTACATAAGCTAACCATGAAAGATATAGTATTTCTTAAGAAATTTGTGGGATGGGAGAAAGTAAGGGGTTACTTAGATTAACACCACAGTAAAATTTAACAATTATTTTATTGGTCTTTTTACAATTGATGTTAGCTGCAATTATGGAAGAACGTTTCCAGATGGTTTACTTTTATTCATAAGGTAATTATTTTTAACACTTCATTGGTTGCCCACTCAAAACAGCATTCCAAATCCATGAACTTACCGGTGTTTCTACCATGTTTGGCTTACTGTTCCTTAAAGTTTTTACTGCATGGAAAACGTCAACAACATTCTGTCTTTTAAGCATTTCCACTACAATGCCTATGGCACAGAACATTCCACTTCGTCCACCACCATTCCTAAGCATACAGAAAACAATATGTTGCAAAAAAACCCTCCTGTTAATTTGATGTACAACATATGACAGAACATGAAACATGACAGACCTCAAGAAAAGGAGGTCCAAGTTAAGTATTAGAACAGGAAACATACTGATCACATGAAACTTATTGGCTTGGATCCCACCTAGAATTTCTATGGACACAAAAAGGAGGTAATGTTTGCTGATTGCTCCATTGCCACCTGAAATGCCCACAAAATGCTGATCCTGGGGGATGGGGGAACCCCCCAGGAATACCTTCAGGGGAAATCAGAGGTCTCCCCACTCAAGGAGAGAACTGAGAGAAATCACCCCCTTTACACCTGCTAAAATTCAAGGTAGAATCCAAGCTAATAACTAAATACGTAATTTAAACATATGCATAAAAATATAACTACAGTTGAAATTCTGATAAAATCTAATAAACTCCAACTTTCCAACTGAACAGTATACAAAAGTTTCCATTCCAATGTGATGTTAGCAGTCCTACAGGATGTTGTTAGCCTTACTATAAAAACACAGATTTCATTTTTAAAAAGTGGAACAGTAATAGCTAGAAAATGTTATAAGTGTCTCATGAGGCAGATGGGTCTTTCAAAGTATTAGTGCTGTGGATTCATTTTGCCCCAGCACCTTCTTTCAAAGGAGGCACAAGACAGCATTGCTTAGGGCTGGAGAGTCTCCAGCCAATGGGAAAGGTTTGGCATGTTGCTGTTTAGAGGCCCTCCCCCACCCTCCTTTCATGCAGGATATGCTGAGGAGTGGAGATGGCAAGGCTGAGGAGTAGAGAGAAACTGTGCCTGCTGGATTGATTGCCTCTAAACTTTCTTGTGGTTGATTACATACCCAAGGGTGTTGAAGGGAGTATTGGTGTAGTGTGTGTGTGCATGCATGGCATGAGTGGGCTAATGTGTTTATTTCAGGAGGGTTCTGTTGGGGTTTACCCTACTCCTTTGGACCAGCCCCTTTTATATGCCTCTCTTTTTCTGCCCGCCTCTTATATCCATATAAGGAAGTCTTCAGGCAACAACAGGTGCTTTTGGTGCCAGCTTTCCACCCAGGGCACCATTTGAAGCTGTTGTGAAGGTAACACTGAGAAGTGGTGATGTTCTCTGGCAGCCCCCCCCCCCCTTTCAGCTAGCTAATCAGCTCTACCTTTGTCTGGTTTCAGTTTCAGATGGCAGCCATTACTTGCAGGAATTTTGCTTTATAGCATGTAGTAAGTAATGGACTGAGTCTCATTCTTGTTGGGCAGAGAGGCAGCTCCCAGCACTAATGGTGGTGTTTTGGTGGGAGTCACTTCACAATAGCCTGTAGGCCTTTGGAGTTAAAGGCAGCTGGCTGCGGCGAGAACAAGAGGAGTCACAATATGCCTGTTGCAGATGTCTGGGATTGTGCCAACACTGTGGGAAGGCAGGACATTTGATGGCCAACTGCCCTAAGAAGCGAGACCTGAAGCCTCCCCTGGGAAGCTCCAACCGAGGGGCCATCCGAAAAGCTACACCCAAGAGGCTGGGTCCCAAGAAAACCTTGGGGGCCACAGGTCTGAACCTGGAGCAGATTAGTAGTGATTTCACCTTTGAGGAACTGACTGACAGTGACTCTAGTGAGGAGATGGCGGGAAACCACAATGACCTTGCTTAGATGGCACCCACGGCCAGGTCCCTCCCCAGTGTGCGAAATCCCGGGTGAGTGGTGACATGGGACCCTTAGCACTTCCCTTAACCTTCATGAATCAAGCAGCTGGAACCCGTATTTTGGTCCACTCTCTTATAGACCCTGGGTGCTCACAGTGCTTGATACAACCACATATAGCAGATGGATTGGGTCTGAAACGCATATAACAGATGGATTGGGTCTGAAACGCATGGTAAAGTCATGGGGGCCCACCCTGCCACACATAAGACTGAAAAAGTTTTGGTGCGCTGCGGTACGCATTAGGAAAAACGCAGCTTCATTGTAGTTAACATGGCCAAATACCCAGTAGTATTGGGGATGCCTTGGCTGGTGGGTCATGATCTGGATATAAAATGGTCCTCACGTTCAATTCACTGACCCACGTTGCGGATTCCATACCAATTCACACCCTGATGTAATGGATAAAGATAACCACAGCTCTTCAGTGCGGCTGCCCAAGAGAGCAATGGCATGTGGGGTGCAAGATGATCTAGCTATTCCCCCTTCCTACTGGGACTTGCAAAGGGTTTTTAAAGAGGGGGAAAGTGATAAACTACCGCCGCACTGAAAAACATTTGAATCTAGGTCTTCAGCTGTACTTAGAATTTGATCTTGATGAAGTCTAACTCCCAGTACAAAGAAGATTAAGAATAAGACAGAAAATGCTAAATCATACTTACAGGCAATGAATAATAGTTCTACCTTCCCCTTCTTCACATTCCTCTTGCCACTTTTCAACCTGAAGAATTAACTTCAAGAATGACCGTTTGGAACTTGGCACATCCCTGTGAGATGCCCATCCCAGATACTGGAACTGCTGTACCATCAAATAACCTTCTTGAGGCTGATGAAAATAAATAAGTTCTTATTAGTTTCTTCTCGTTTCAGAAAACCACGTATATTAAAAAAAAAAAAAGGATATATGAACTAAACAAAAAAATTCCTTGTCAGAAACTAACAAGGAAAGATAATGTAACTTCCACAAATGGAACCAGAAATCTCCTTTGTTCCTTAAAAAGCTGCTCTAGAGTGCCAGGGAACCCACCTGAACAAAATGCACAAAACTGGGAGATCACGGGGGACCTGGAGCACACTGCATTTCAGATCTATTTCAAAGTATTCCAACATGTTATGATATCTATATTTAGTTTCAGAAAACCATGTTTTGGTTACTATTACTTACATTATACCTCTTTAACAAGCCAGTGGCAGGGTTTTTCTGCTGGTCAGAAATATATTCCTTACCCTTGTTAAATTGCATATCCTGAAAATTCTGTTTATTACATCACAATCCATTGAACAAGACATGCATTCCACTTGAATAGGACCATATCTTAACATTCCTTCTTCTGGCCAATACTGGGGACAGCCCTGAAAAACATATCATTTAAGTGCATTGAAACTGTAACAGATATTACAAATTACATTGTTCTATTTATTGTCATTAATGATAATGAATTAATGTAACAGGTACACTGTACTACATATTTGAAGTCAGGCAATAATCAAAATCATGATAGCTTGATTGTTTTGATTCTCGAAAATGCTACAGGATAGGAAATTATTGTGCTGGTTCATGTTTGTCAGAGCAAAGCTGGTCAAGTTATTTCATGCCTTTGCTAAAGTGCTGAAAGCACTGGAAAATTTTAGGTACAAAAGTTTGATATTATAATTAATAAATTCATTGCACTCTAACCCAGGTCATATTTGAGGTTAGAATAAGTGATTAAGTCAATTGGATTACTGGCAAAATAGCCATTTTGACCCACTACCTTGTTATAAAGCAAGTGCCATTATATGTGCTTCAGAATGGGTTCCAAGTAGGTTGCCAACTTCCAGGTAGGGCTTCGACAGCTCCTAAAATTACAACTGACCTCCAGACAACAGAAGTCCTCTGAAGAAAGTGGAATTATGCCCTGTTAAGGTCCTTTCTCCTCCTCAAACTCTGCCGCCCCTAGGCTCCCACCCTCTAATCTTCTGGAATCTCTAAACCTAGTTGGCAATCCTACCACTAAGTTTCAAAGTCATCGCAAAGGATCTCAAAGAACAGTTCCCAAGGTGATACTCATGAGAGCTCTGGTGATCTCTGATGTATTTCCTGGTGCCTGTTTGTTTTTCAGTTTTAAGGATAAAGTCCCAATGGTCTTGAGTAGAACAGAAAAAGCACGGCCCTTCAGATTGCTCACTACTACCTAATAAAGGGCTGAACTGTCCACAGGAAGAAAACTCTATCCTCTCTTTGGAAAGTGAAACCAAGCTCAGCAAAGAACTAATCCCACCTGCCTACTTTAGCAACTATTTTGTGATTTGGCCTATCCTTCACAGAAGCCATTTTGTTCTCTATCTTTTTTTGAGAATTCTCAACCTACCTGTATGCTTCACAGATCTGACAACCTTGCTGTAAATACAACAGATTCCACATTTTTCTGTTGAAACTGCTTCCAGATTACTATTCCATACTATATGTACCTGAACTTTTCGCACAAAAAAACCTTCTACACAGAAAGACTGTGTTAGCGAGAAGGGTTCATACCCTTCAGTCTTCCTGTCAAGGCAGTCTTTGATCTGTAGGCTTTTTTTCACTATGCAGCACCCAGCCAAGCCCTTCATCTTCTGAAGTAGTATGAAACAATTTTACCATTGTGTCTCTCTAGTCAAACTGTGATTTTAATGCAAAATCCCTGTAAACATTCATAACTGACCTGTGTTAAATCAGCTTCATTTAACATCACAAGTGAAGTACAGCCATAGTCATAAACTAATCTCCAGAAGTCCTTCACAGTGTTTGGCAGAGGGTGCTGTGTGACAATGAACGCTGCAGGCTGTCGGTAGCTCTGTATTTTTTTAAAAAAAATGATTGGAAACAAAAAAGTATTCTCTGAGAACACTCAAAGCAGTTCAGAAACAAGGGCTGGGCATATCAGAAAATTTCTGTTATGGAGGGCAATATTCAGCGCTTCCCCCACCTCCTGCAGACCACCAATACGTCCCTCATGCTGTTCTTGGGGATCCCTGTTCCCAAGAAATGGGATTTTGGGTTGCAAAGGGAGGGAGAAGACTTTTCAAGCCAAAGTACATAAAACAAATATAAAAACCAGAAGTGATGACCACCCATAAAGCGATATATGTCTCAAAAGCATTTGCCCCTACATGTGATTAAAGGCATAAAACAGACTCCATTTGACATCCAAACAATGTTTATGTAGGCACTAGACCAATCTGCATAACCAAGAAGACCTTATGAAAAAACACCTGTCCCAGACAAACCAGAAATTGCAACTAATTATTACTATGGGCTAGTTGGTGGGAGCATCTTTCCTACGACTACTACACTGGCTATCAGTATGTTTATGAGTTCTGTTCAGGTGTTTGTTATGACCATTGAAGTCCTACACAACCACATAACTAAAGGACTATTTCTTCTTGTATGACCCCATGAATCAACTATGATGCTCAGGATACCACTGACTGGCTGTCATCCTACTCAAGGTACTGCACATGGAATCATCCAGAACCTATTCCTTTTATACTATAGTTTTCACTGTGTAGAAGATGCTCCCTGAGGAGCATGGCTCCTCACCATGGCTAGAAAACTTCGGGTTTTGCTAGCAAAACATTTGATTTGCCAGAGCTCTTAATAGTGCATCCACTGTGAGTTACAAATACAGCCCCCTCTCCACCAGTATAGCTGGCAGCATCTGTGCCATATTCTTTTTATCATAACATTATTTCTTCACTGTTCTATTCACTAATCAACCATTTCTCCTGGAAATTTCTCCTGCCCTCAATAGTGAAAATCAACTAACTAAAACTGGCTTTAAATTAACATATGAATCATAAAACCGCTGCTAGCATCTCTGTCATGAATTTTCAGTTCCAGCAAACATCTTGACACACTGGTTCAACAATGTCAAAAAAATCTCAGTAAACAATTTTACTAACTTATCATCAAATTGTTTGTCTTTAACAATAATTTTATTGAATGCTACAGGAGAAGCAACTTGCATTTTCTTTAATCAGCAAGTGCTCCTGCATAGGACACATTTTTGGGGGGCATTTTACTTGAACACAGGACATAGTTTCTTACATCCATAAGAGCAGCATTGATGTAGTTGCTGCTCTCGCCATCAATAGTAATTAAGAAAGGCAGACATCTGTCAGGTGGCAGCATATCCATAAAGCGGTTCTTGTCGTGGTTCCTTGGCAAGCATGCTATACTGCAGTCTTCAGCTTGCAGACGAGGCGTCACAGAATTCAGAGTCTAAAGGACAGAGGACATCTCTGTTATGAGGAAGCGGCTCTTAGACTTGGACAGATTTGGGTATCAAATCACTTTGCATGGAAGAGGTGTTAAAAAGCAAGACGCCCGCCAACTTAGGTTGCCTTTGTAGTTCAGTCTTGATAAAAGGTGAAAACAGATATTCTGTGTACACTGAATTTGTTCTCAGCCTGCATCCCACACTAACCTATGCCCTACCCCCACCCCAGGAAAAACTGTGGAAAATCCATGCATGCTCTTTATTTAACATGCAAGATCTCCCCTGACTGACCAAAGGTCACAACCATTCAGGCAGACAATGGTAATTACAATCAAATAATGGTAGTCCACATTTACAGAAGACTTTGCAATATACAGTGTGGAAGAACTGGGTGAGATATGAGGCTTACCATACGGAGGAGGCCAAAGGTTAGGCATCTGACATAAAAACAGTTCTCTTTGGAAGAAATTATATACAGTGAAACTGGTATAATATAAAAGAACTGCTGAAAATACCTGAAATTCATCTTTGAGATGTGAAGAGTTCGTCTGAGAGTCTATTCTAATCATATCAAAATATGCAGCTTTGAATTCACAGACAGGGATGGCAGTTTCTCCACACAAGCAAGCTTCCAAAATGGCATCATGAATAAAGATATACTGCTCCTGCCAGAGAGGAACCAGAAGAATATTTTAGCTTTTTTTTTGGCAAAAAAAGGGGGGGGACCTCTTTTCTAACTATTCTTACCACTTAATTACTACTCAAGGTAACTTAACTCAATCCACTTTTATACTGTTTAAGTGCCTTAAACATACTCAGTTACTTGAGATTCATTTAATCAGGGTGATTTCCTGAGAATGGCTAATTTAAGAAAGACTAAGGATGCATAATGGCACAGGTAATCATTTGCTTGTAGTGGAGATTTAATTTGGGGGTGGAAGAGGTGTTTCCATTTCAATGTTTATCTTTCAGTGCAATTTGCTTCTTTATTTGCAATATCTTTTATTCATTAAATCAGAAAGTAGTAAAAAAAATAGCTAAATGCTTTGGACAGTGGCCCTGAATACTCCCTGTAGAAGTAAATTTCTATTCCTCATGATTAATTACAGTAGAAAGTCTGAACATGTAATGACAAAAAATAATTTTGAGTTTCTTAATCTATGTAAGCATCTTTGTTTGCTGTATATCTATATACAGTGGTCTGTGAATTTCTATGCAAGATTATTCATAATTGAGTCCCATCATGTCCAATGGGATTTGACACCTAGCAAATGTGCTTGGGAATGTAGATGTAGACAACCAAGGCAAGTTGCTTTCACAGTATGACACTGCAGTACAGAGTGACTGTATAAGTGACTGGGGAAATTGGCCTCAAGTCCCCACTTGGCTTTAAATTCGAATTACTACTGCTCATTTCAGCTACTGTGTTGGGACTATAACCTGGGAGATGAGGGGCCATGTATGGCACCTTGTGCTCTTAATAAATAAACCAGATTCTCAGAAGTTGGATTATTAGACTTTTGTGTTAAACTGTTCTGCAAAGTGAAATAACCATCATTTGCTCTAGAATAGTGCTGATGGAAATGTTTACGCTGCTACAGTGAACAGTTTATTTTGCTGTTAAATGTGAAGCAGCTTCTAGCTCAACTGACTGCTGAGGTTGCTTTTTCAGCCATAAATTTTGAACTCGTCAGTTGGCCTGTTGCCTAGATAGCCTCTTATGACCATTATTATATTGCACCTGCAAAATAATGGCTGCTTTATAAAGTCACTGCCAGTCAAATAATCTGTGACCTGTTTAAAAGCAGATGTTAAGAGCTAATACAGAGCACATGGGATGGGAAAGTCAGGTGAAACAAAGTGTACTTTTAGATGCTATATTTACCAGATGGCACTGGCACCCATCAAGTTGTAAATGAGATGCCTGCATAGGGGGCCTGTTCCTGTTTTACCTACAAAAAGCAAATGAGTCCTTCCCAGTTTATTCTGTTCTTTAACAGCCACTAATAGCATGGCACAGTCAAACCGATATATTTACTATATACCTGACTTCTAGGTTAGTAAATTGATACATTAAGATACGTTGCCACTCCCAGTCTAATATGTCACCTACAATATTCCAAATTTGCAATATTAGTTTTTTATACAGTTTCCAATATTAGCATTTAAAGACATCCGAAACAGAAATGGATAACATCTGTGAAGAGATTAGCTTACTAAGCAGGATATATGAGAGTTTTGTGTGTGGAGGTGGTATATAACATATTAGAACATTTTTGGAAAATTCTTATTAAATGAGATAGTGACAGAAAGGTATTTTAGTGCCTTGTTCAGAAGCTGTATTTTGTTTACAAACTTCTTTGAAACAACTGAGCTGAGTAAAAAATGTACATCCTTTTGGTTCTGGTGGGTTTTTCAGGCTGTATGGCCGTGGTCTGGTGGATTTTGTTCCTTGAACAAGATCCACCAGACCACGGCCACACAGCCTGGAAAACCCACCAGAACCAATTGAATCCGGCCATGAAAGCCTTTGACAATACATTGTACATCCTTTGCCAGTGCCTAAGAATCACATTTTGTGAAAAGTCCCCAAGATTATGTTGACAGTTTGAATCTAGAGACCAAATGCCTTTGTGTGATTTAGGATTCTTATTTACATAATGGATAGGACAGGAGCCTTCGAAGTCCATATCTGGAACTGAAGAACAGAGTATTGGGCCAACTAGTCCAATATCTACTTTTCAGCAATAGCCAGATCAATTTTCTTTTGAAAGTTGCATTCAAGACATGAAGGCAATAGCTCTTCCGCACTTGTGTTAACAGCTCATTTTTTTTTCACCTCAATGGATTCTCACCATGAAGCAAGAATCTGTGGTTTGAAGTGCTCTGGCTAAATGCCTCAAGTAGAACCCTGAATTGCTGACAATTAAATGCAGATAATGAAGAATTAATACCTCTGTCTGTACCATATTGATACGGCGTGAACGCAGTGCTTTGACACAATTGTAGATGTCCACAACACCTTCTCTTTCTGCCATGTCAAGCATGATGTCAATTACAATGTAACAGCCAGTTCGTCCAGCTCCAGCACTTAAAGGAATTAGAAAATGATTTACAGAGTCTTCTTTTCAATACAATTCTGCACCTTAAGCCACTAACTCTCCTTGTTCTTTAAAGTAAAGCTATGCACTGCATATATAATAAATAGAAGTGTAATTTAGAATTAATTAAGAGACAAATATTAGCATAATGCACACTAATAACCAGGGATTCATTAGGTCAGATCCTATTTCTACTAAGCTACATATGCAGAAACACACCTGAACCAGCCTTAATCCTTAACATGATTGAAGCACATCAGAACACATAAAAGTGAAATACTTGAGTCATGTCTTTTGAATAGCACACCCAGAAAAGATGCACTATTACTGTCTGATGATCAAAAACTAATTCAAGATACTGATCAACAAATAAAAAAAAGCACAGTCACATTACAATTACACCACAAGAGACTACAGGCCATGCCCACATTGAGAAGTTATAGAAAATGCATCTACCTCTTCTCTACACACCTGCAATGCACAACAATCGGCCCAGCACTAGGAGGGTTGGAGAGTTTCACGCGGCGTATAAATGAAAGAAGGCCTGTTGCGTTGTATGGTACTCCATGATCTGGCCATCCAGTAAAGTGGAATTGTTTAACTTCACGGATTTCATTGTATGCTCGCTGTCAAAATAAGGGGGGGGGGGGGAGATACCAACATAATGGTTTTCATAATTTGATAAGTTATGGACAAAAATATTAAAGTTAAACATTTAATTCTGAAGCAATCATAGCAATTGCCAGAATCAATATATTCTTGCTTTGTCTTGTTGAAGCTCTAAGCCAAAAATATGACACTTATGTCTTAAAATAGGAGTGCTACAGCTGAATTTATGTTTGGCTTTAAATTCAAAATGTCACTGAATACTGGCTTCTTTCATAACCCAAATATAACACTGAATAGGATCCTATTTTCTCATCATATACTGAAAACTGAGCTTTTACACGACCAAGGCATATATTATACAATTATAATAGAGGAAAGCAGTTTTTCTATGAACCCCATAATGTGAAATATATACTCACATGTAGGAACAGAGGGTAGTGTGAATTAACTTCTAAGGAAATCAGCCCCAGGAGTTATGGGCTACATAAGGCCCTTTTCATATGGGCTATTTGTCCTAGATTTGATGCTTTGGGGAAGTAGATTTTTTCCCTGCTTCTGCACAGCCATGAGGCACATTTGTGCACCTCTAAGGATTTCCTTGGCTTTCTGCTGATCTTTCCCAAACCTGGTTTGCTCTGAACTTTTGAGAAAGATCCCAGCAAAGCCTCACTCACATAGCCATTTGTCCCCAAAGTGGCCATTTTGTCTCTTTGCTATGGCAGCAATTCTTTTTAATGACCAACTAAGTATTAAATAATTATAGTGTTATATCAATATGTGTACCTGTCAAAAAGCCTCTTCTGTCAACGAGTCTTTATACTGCCCCCCCCCCCCCATTAGTATGATATTGTATGTATTGGTGGTTGGTTGGGAGGATTTTGTGAACTATTTTCAGAGTAAGCGGTTTCTTGTTTCTTCTGAATAACAAAAGGCTAATACAGCAATGGGAAGATGGCTTTTCATAACTATACTCTCAATTGCCAGCAGGTGAGAAGAATATGAGAGTTGGCCACTTACTCCCTTTTTGGGTTGGCACTTGGTCATATAAGATAAATCAGTGTGTCATTCTGGTAGAGGGAGGAGGTGACCCATCTGGCTGGAGAAGACATTCTAACTTCTTCCTAGTCATGGGAGAGGGGGCATTTGGAAGGTAATGCCACCAACAACTTCACCTAGATTGGGCAAGTGACACGATTGGTCCAAGGTTTCACCCCATGCTGTGCTCTGTGAGGGCTTACAACAGGATCCAGAGTTAGTAGGATTCCTCTTGAAAAGAGGATCAGGATTGCTCCAGGTCTGGAAGGCTAGGTCGCATGCTGGATGAAGCTAGCCAAAGGAGCTCCAGAGGAACTGAAGAGTAACTATTGAGAAATAGCCTTGCCAATGTTGTCGGTATGTATGTTACACAGTCTCATGTTCTGAGACGAGCTATGTTCTTTGGTTTCTTGCTGTTTAAAACACATTCTGTCTAGATACTTGCACTCTACTTATCACTAGTATTCTTGTACTTTTTTGTGGTTTCAGTACAAATTCAACAGACGGTTTGAGACCATACTACTGAGAGCTAACTGAACCTACCTTACAGGGTTGGTTGCTGGGTTTGTACCCAACTTTGGGGCAGAACTGGAGTTCTTTGAACTGATAGAAAGGTACGTATCTACAATGAAAGGGGCTAGAGACTCACTAAAAAATCTGGGAATGTAAAAAAACTTGTTACATATATTGTTATAATTTATATATGAATATTAAATTGGCAATTAAATATTTTTAAAGCCCTGGTGGCTCATGGTGTGGAAGATGGGGGGGAGGGGGGAGGGAGAAGAGAAAGACAACTGCCAAGGAACTGGAAAAACCTGCCATGGAAAAGCACTTGATTGGATCTTGCCCCCATCCTATCAACCAGCTGAGCAAATTTTGTGTATGCATGTATTAATTAAAATATATATAGGTGAGCTTCACTGTTGAGGCATCCTAATAATTAGGTGGGGGCCACTGTTGAACTATCCTAAACTTCACATAAACTAGCAGACACTATGGAGGTAGAGAAGTAAAAGCGCTTCGCTGCTTTCACCGCCACCTCATAGGTCTTCAACTGGGTTCTATGAAATGCTCCTGCCCCTTCATCACGAGTACATCTCCAGCTTTACTCATCTGAGGGCCCTCTTCAGACTCCTCAATTTCTTGGTATACCAAATCTGCAAAAGGCACCAGGAAGCAAGACCATCAATGGTCAATCAGAGAGAATTATACCACTCTGTAACTAGTTCATCAAGGAAACTGCTAGCAGAACCAGAGAAATCCCACAAATCATTCTGAATCCCAACTGGGCCTACCAGTCTCAACAGGCAAGTACAAAATTGCTCACCACCCCACACTGAGGAAATGATCCGACCATGGCATCAGTCTTATTGCAACCAAAATTGAGACAAGCCCTGTGCAGAAGATAAAATCTAGAATTTGACCTATTTCATAAGGGGGGATTGAGACAACCAGGGAGAAATCCCATGTTGATCAACAAGAAATAAAAAAAATCTGGGTGCAACATGCTGTTTTGCATTCTGACATACTGTTAATGTTAATGTGGATAACAACTTTATTAGATGTTCAGCATACGCAGATGGAAGAAGCGGTGTCACAAATATGGAATATATACTAGGTACTTCTAAAAATACGTACTCTTTCAAGGGTGAATGTCCTGACTACATACTCTGCAAGTGGTTCCACTTCCACACAAGTAACTTTGAAGTCCCCATACACTTCAGTGTCATCAGGCCAATACTTGTAACACTTGACCTATAGTAACATCCAAGGAATACAAAGGCATGAAAGAGTGTAGAAAAGTCCAACATATTAATAATTCTGTCTAGACATTCAATGATCCAGTTGTTAATTCACAAATGAAACAGCAAGTGAAGATTGTATCTATATATATAAAAATCTAAACGTGTGTTTGTCCCTGATGGTCTCCCTCAGAAGCTGCTGGACGGATCGCCCCCAAATTTTCACAGGACGTTCCTCCCTGTTTCGGGCAGGTAATCGGAACTTCAAATCGCCGAAAGTCCATACCTGAGCCAGGTAAAACGTCTTTTTCCTGGCACACCAGACCATGAAAGTGGTTGTGTTTAACTGTCACCCTTAGAATGTTCGTACAGCGTGTCTGTGGCCTGAGGGGTTGGTATGCCCTTAGAATGTTCATGCAGATGGCCAGAGATGAGCAGTGAAAACAGTAAATAGGGAATACTGGTAGGTAATACGAGTGGAAGTGTGGAACGTGTGGGACGAGTGGAACACATACACACTTTGCCGTGTGAGACGTCAGGTGGGGTTCCCCCCTACACACACACGCAGGTAACTTTCACTCTCTGTGCCTCACCCGCTGCTACCACACAACACACATACTCTCATACACATCCAGCTCATCCTCACACACCTCACTCTGCCCTCCCTCACATCCAACCACCACTTACCCACTTCCTCACCCATATTCGCCACAGCTCTCTTTTACTAAAAGCGAGCTGGAGTTTGCCTTTTTCTTCTAAGACAATCCACGGGGTGGGGGCAAACCAACACTACTGGCTCCGCTTCTTTTGCACGTGGCCCTTTACGAACCCAGGGAGCTGGCCTCGATCTGAGCGCCTCACCACCCTGCCTCTGCTGCCTGACTGGGATAGCCTGCTTGCCCCAGTTCTGCCTTACCCAAGCCAGGACTGTGCGTGTCAACCAGCCTCATGGACAGCGGGATTTACACTCTGGACAGTTCCGTTATGGAATGGGAAGGGTTATCTTATACTAAAAAAACAAGACAGCACCATATAACGATGTGCATTGAAAAGGGAAAGAGGGATTCTATTTGACCACCCCAAAAGGCTATGCTGGGGATCATTGGACCTGGATGGACATCTGTGTGGGTTATGGACTGTGATGAGAAGGACAATTGCCACAGCAACACGTGGCCGGGCCCGCTAGTATATATATAATTTATTTATTTATTTATTTATTTATTTATTGCATTTGTATACCGCCCTCCCCGAAGGCTCATATGACATATGTAATTGAATATTATTCTCAGTGATATTATATATTTGTTTTCCTATGTCCTTAGTTTTAGAATGGGCCAATAGTGACTTGCACCATATTTCAGATTATCTAATCATCTTAAACTTCAGAATTAAAAGGGGGGAAACCATCAGCACATTCCAAGTATTTATCTGTAACTGACAACAAGCAAAAAGAGAACAAGCTTTCTGGGACCTTCGGGAAAAGGATGAGTACAATGATATAATCACAAAGGGATTAGTAAATGAGAAAATCATGTCATACACTGAACTGAACTGAACTGGCTTCATTACAAAAAAATTGCCTTCCTCGGTATGCGTTAAATGCTCTATGATAGCTGTTGCATGTTGGGATGATTTGTATTATTTCCCCACTGTACAGTGATAAACACAGTGGTTTATACATCTCACTTCTGAGCCCTCCAAGCATTCATGTACCAACAAAATACACATCTAACCAATGTGCATAAAATCCAGTTTGTACGGACCTGAATTGTGTATCTGTTATCCCACATACAATCCAGAAACTGATAAAATAATTTGGGATTATTAATAATGGAATTTAAGCAAATGGGCTCCATTCACATTTCCATCTAAAAACTGGCAGTTGTTCCACAATCTCACTGTCACTACATGAAAGGAAAAGATCACCTAAACAGCCCGTTTATGTTTCAGAGAATTCTGCTCCCTTTATTTCATAAGATTTTTAATACTTATCAGCAAAAGAAATGACATAACCTTTTCGAAGATTTTAATATTTGCTATAGTTTCACTTACCCGTCCCACCTCAACTAAATTTGTAACCATGACAACACAAGCTGATTGTTCCTGCCATATCATTCTCCAGAAATCATATACTGTTTCATGGACTGGGCCTGAAACAAATAACATTCTGAAATAAATGTAAAGTACTACAGATCTGCTAATATTCAAAGTATCTTTCAGTTCTTTCTTAAATAACAAGGACGTTCGTCTCCCTGAAATCAGATTAAGGTGTAAAAACATTAAAGAAGGTATCAGACTCTTCAACATATCAGTACTAAAACCAGTCAGTACCTATGAACCAAAACTGTCTGGCTAAATCATTAGTACCGTATATACTCATGTATAAGTTGAGTTTTTCAGCACATTTTTTGTGCTGAAAAAGCCCCCCTCAACTTATACACGAGTGAGGTGTATTTTAAAAAATATTTTAGGGTTTTTATTTTGTCGGCTGCCAGGGGGCACAGTTTTTAGGCTACTGGCACCAAAATTTCAGGGTATCATCAGATGACACTCCTGATGATACCAACCAAGTTTGGTAAAGTTTGGTTCAGGGGGTCCAAAGTTAAGGACCCCCAAAGGGGGTGCCCCATCCCCCATTGTTTCCAATGGGAGATAATAGTAGATGGGGCTACATTTTGAGGGACCATAACTTTGGACCACTTGAACCAAACTTTGCTAAACCTGGGTGGTATCATCAGGATAATCTCTTGCTGATACCAGCAGCATTTTAGGACACATTTTCAGCTGCAACAGGAAGGAAATCTGTTCTGGTGGTAGAAACTCCTTCTGACAGCAAAAACATTCAATAAGATTCAAGTCATATTTTTTTCCTTTTATAAAAAAAATTAAAACAACACTTTGTCCTAGGCTAAACACAGGACTGCCTGTGTTTATTGCAGGGGCTTGGACAGATTTATGGAGGAGAAGTCGATTTATGGCTACCCATCTTGATCCTCCTTGATCTGAGATTGCAAATACCTTAGCAGACCAGGTGATTGGGAGCAACAGCCGCAGAAGGCCATTGCTTTCACATCCTGCATGTGAGCTCCCAAAGGCACCTGGTGGGCCACTGCGAGTAGCAGAGAGCTGGACTAGATGGACTTTGGTCTGATCCAGCTGGCTTGTTCTTATGTTCTTATGTTCTTAACACTTCCACACAAGTAACTTTGAAGTCCCCATACACTTCAGTGGCATCAGGCCAATACTTGTAACATGCAGACATCTCAAAGGAGCCACACTGCAGGAGCGATGTACTGCATGTATTATTTCTTGATACATACACTTGTCCTCAAATAGGGAAATGCTTGCAGGCAGGTTAGATGTAAGGGATGGCTTGATTGGAGTATCTATTAAGGGACAATTTGGATCAGGCACTGGATATCCTATTAAAAAAAAGCTGTAGCAAAAATGGGAAAACAGCAGCAATCATTAAACACTGCTGTATCATCCTAAATAGAGTTATACCCGTCTAAGCCTTGGAGTTCAATTTATAATTATGCACAATATTGTGCTTCTTTATTATATTTTGTACATTAATAGAGAGAACAACTGCTATGGGATGGTTTATTCACCAAACTATACTAGGTTCTGGCAAATTCTTACCTTGGGTTGCAATATAGTGACTTGGTCTCTGGTATCCCTGAAATAAAAGAAAACAAAAATAAACTGTATTGTCGAAGGCTTTCACAGCTGGATTCAACTGGTTGTTGTGGGTCTTCCGGGCTTTGTGGCTGTGGTCTGGTAGCTCTTGTTCCTAACGTTTCGCCTGCATCTGTGGCTGGCATCTTCAGAGGTGTATCACAGAGAGAAGAGTATCACAGAGAGGAACACAGTGTATAACAGACTTCTCTCTGTGATACACCTCTGAAGATGCCAGCCACAGATGCAGGTGAAACGTTAGGAACAAGATCTACCAGACCACGGCCTCACAGCCCGGAAAACCCACAACAACCAAAAATAAACTGATTTCTACAAAGGACCATCAATTTGATTAAATAGTAGAAATGAAAACATATGTAACAAAACTTGTCAGTAGAAGCCCATTAAAAATATGCTAGTGGTAGTTGTAAAGCCTAATTAGTAAGACGTATTCAGCTATCTTCTACTTGGAATTCAGTCTCTTTGATTTCAATAGACTTTGTTCCAGAAAATATTTTTAGGTCTGGGCCAAAAATTCTGTATCACCTGATGTAATGGGTACTTTAAGGAACAGCAAAAGATCAATTCTTACTAATATGTATGTGAAATCCACAAGTAACTTAACATATATTTAACAATACATTATGAAAGGAGCTGGTTCAGTGAAACTACAATTTAGCCTTCAGTTATCATAATTCAAATTGCCACATTTGCTAGCTCAATTAATAAATTACGAAACAACCGGACTTCTTTAGCAAAAATTTTCACTATGAATGCATAATAAATATTAGAGTCATAAATAATAAGCAGAATAGCTGAATGTTAGAGCTGGACAATGTGTACATGTGTGTAGATTCAAAATCTAGAAGCTATGCAATTGCACAAAATAGATTCCAGAGAACAAATGGTGTGTGTGTGTGTGTGTGTGTGTGTGTGTGTGTGTGTGTGTGTGTACACACACACACACACACACATATATCTACATAGCACTTAGGGTAAAGATATGTATATACACGCACACGTATATATGTGTGCTATCAAAATTTCCCTGCAATACCGTTTTGAAATACAACTCTACTGTTTTAAGTGAACACTAATAACTCTTCTGTTTTAAGTGAACACTAATAACTTGATTTTAATTGAATACAGACTACAGCAACTAACTAGTTCCCATGTGAAATTATTTAATTAAAAATAGCCTAATTTTTTGCTCGCAAATGTTGCTTGTGTTAAATGCTATGAAGCTGTTTCTGACGCAAGGCAATCCTATGAATTAATGTCCTCCAAAATGTCATATTATTAACAGCCTTGCTCAAGTCTTGCCAACTGTAGAGTCAATCCATCTCATATTGAGTCTTCCTTTTTCCTGTTGCTTTCAACTTTTCCTAGTATTATTGGCTTTTCCAGTGACTCTTGTCTTCTCATAATATGACCAAAGTACAGTGGCTTCAGGTTAGTCATTTTAGCTTCTAGGAAGAGTTCAGGCTTGATTTGATTTGATCTAGAACCCACTGATTTTTTTTTGGCAGTCCATGGTATCCATAGCAGCCTCTTCCAACTGTACATTTCAAAGGAATCTACCTTCTTCCTTTCTTCACTGTCCAACTTGCATACCCGTATATAATAATAGGGAATTCTCTGGGTTGAATTAACTTGATTGCAATATGTTACAGGAATATAAAACAGAACATAATTGGGTTGTACTAGTTTGTATTTCCTTTTGTGCACAAATTTGATATATCACCTCCATAAGAAAGACTAAAGCTCTGGTAAACTGCTCTGATTCAATAATGTTCACAGTTACAGGTTAGCTCAGTTCTTACAGGGTGTCTGGAAGAAGCAGGGGTTTATTGGTTTCCTTCTCTTACATGTCAGATTTTACCTCATAAATTGACTAAGAAAATAATTACTATAAAAATGAACACCCAACATGAATGTCACAGTAACCTATTACTGAGAAACAGCAAAATTAATTTGTGGCCTTGTTGATAATAATACTAAAAATCTTATCTAAGTGATTTATCACTTGCAACTTAGTTCAGATTTCAAGGAACTTTGTATGAAATCATCTTGTTAAAATGGTCAGTGAATCTATCTTGTATGCTGAGGGGCATCATTATGCATATGTAATAGAAACTTCATAAACTAGATCTTCCTGAAAAAAATTACTATACAAGCTTAGGCATAAAGGCACTGACCAGTGTACTTTCACAGCTAAAAGTTGCACATTAAAATCAGTCATTAAAAATGATGTCCTTTGACTATAAAGTATTCTATCAAATCACATCACCTTTATAGGCTTAATTTATTTTAAACCAAACTCCCACCTCTTTTATCATAGTTTCAGTAAAATTATTTTCAGCTGATTACTTTTATTCACATGCTTCCTTCAATTACTTCTGACAATATTCTATTAAATCAAAGGTGGAAATCAGGAAACATGAATGATGTATCTCTCTATATATGTTTGTGTATATATGTTTGTGTATATACAATATAATGTTTGATAGATAGTGTATATACAATATAATGATAGATAGATATTTCAGCAATAAATATGAAAGTAAACTGTTCAGCCTATTTAGCAAGTTCACATGGGCTTACACCTTTTAAAAATAACGAAGGTGCTAAAATTACCCCGTAGCCCTTCTAGCTCATCAGCAGGACATTCTGATGTTTCTTTCAAGAACAACACTATACATCATACTATCCAGCTTCTCACATGAAAATGGAATGCAAAATAAAAGCTACTAACCAAAGCAATCAAAAGTAATAGTCAAGCAAAATGGAATTTTTCTCAAAAAGACAAATTTAGCTGGTTTAGCTAATGGTTTTTATGACTACACTAAAGGACCAAGCTATCTTTAAAAAACAGTTACGAACATAAAATATTAGCACAAAGAAACATTAAAAATATATAAATGAGATTAAATGAGGCATGCATATATATCTAATAATCAAAATTAGAAGAGAAATGCAACGGAGAATGTTCGCTATATTAAATAGTCATAACAGGATGCTGTTATTCACATATAGTGGTACTTACATCCCTGTACAGCCAAATCTACAGCCCAAATCAAAGTCAGATGTGAAAGAAAGCACAACAATGTCAGTGAGTACTAGGACGGAGAACAAGGAAAAGTGTACATTTTGTTCTTAATTGAAAAAAAACTGTTGTTCAAATTTGTAGGCATTACATGCAAAAAACGATTTCACAGAGAGAAGCTGGAAAGATAGGCAACGTGGTTATATAAAGCTACTTACATCAATGTAATTAGCGTTAATGTAGTCTGAAGAAGGATCATCTTCAACAGGTTGCAGTATCACCCTGGAGTGGTCATCTGTAAACACAATGGCTTAGGTCAAATTCAGCATTTAAAATAATATGCAATATGGGATAGGAGGGTATATATTGAAATGCTAGGCTATGGCCCCTTCCGCACATGCACAATAATGCACTTTCAATCCACTTTCACAATTGTTTGCAAGTTTGATTTTTGCACAGTAAAATCCAGCAGCAAAAGTGGATTGAAAGTGCAGCATTCTGCATGCGTGAAAAGGGCCTATGAGGAACTAATCTAGCAGTCAGTCATCACAGTTTCTACAGAGTGTGTGGGTGACACAAGTGTCACAGTGAGCCACTTAAGAGACAAGGGCTTGGATCTGTGATAAGCAAACAAAAACACAAATGGATTTAGCACAATTCCACTTGCACAAGATCCAGTGCAATATGTAGTATGTTCCTCCCTATATATTATGGCACTTAGAAATTAGTTGAACAAGATTTTGCATGAACAGAAAACCAGGAGGCAATAAATAAACCTGAGTTAGTGCAAGTCTACTGTGACCCTTTTCTTGTGCTTCTGCTTGCACAAAAGCTCTAGGATAAGTGGAAACTTTGGGCTAGGTGCAAAAAAAAAAAATCCTGTTTCCACTTATGAGCTATGTGGAGAAACAGTACTGGACCTGCTGCCATCTCAGACCAGGCTCAGGAAGGAAGAGAAGCTGGGGTTAGCAGGCATGATAACTGAGCCATGCTAAATAGACAGCAGTGAGAGGCAGCTACATTGTTTGTTTTTCAGAATTCTTCAAATCCTTTTAAACCCTTCCCTTTGGTGTTTTCCGGATGGACATAATATTCCAGGGGAAAACCAGGATCATACATACCGGGGTGTTTGTATCTCAGTTTCTCCCTCTGTGCGGCAGCCCTTTAGTGTGTTCAGGTCAGGAGGAAGAACTCCAGGTGATTATGCACGGCCCCGGTTTAGTTTCAATTTCCTCACCAACACATGGGACAGGATGTGTGAACTGTCCCATTTTTCCTACGTTATGATTGGCTGCAGGCAGCGAGGTGGGAGAAATAAACCAGTCTGTCTCCCGCAACATTTGCATGGGAGTGGGAGCGGCATATCTTTTCTTTTCTTTAAAAGAATTTTTTAAAAATTATCTTTTTTGGAAACCCTGGGATAAGGAAAATCTTGCGGGGCAGGCCAGAGTTAGACCCGGAAGCCATGTGGAAGTCATGGCCGAACCAGGATCTTTATCCCAGGATATATGGTCCATGCGGAAAACGCCTTTGTGTCTCTCAAATCCACTTTTCTATTCCTTTCTTCCAAAAATTCTTCTCCTTTCCTCTCTTTCAAAATTCTTCCTCTTCAAAAATATAATTTTATGGCAATTAAAAATAAAAACAAAACAAAAATACTTTTAATACACTACAAGGCCTGCTGTGCTAGTTACAGATGGGAGGATGTTAAAAAGTGCCCCCAAAGGTACAGATTTATGTATATGTGCAGTTTCAAAGCTTTTCAACTTCTACCTCCTTTGTCTTGTTGAAGGATTTCACAGCTGGAATCAACTGGCTGTTGTGTGTGCTTTGAGCTGTACGGCTATGGTCACATAGTTTTTGCTCTCAACATTTTGCCCACATCTATGACTGGAATCTTCAGAGGCATTTCATGGTAAAATGTGTTCCTTCTCTTCTGTCACACTGTGCCATGGAGTCACATCTTACTGTGACATGCTTCTGAAGATGTCAGTCACAGATGCAGGCAAAACATTAAGAGCAAACTACCAGACCATGGCCACACAGCCCGGAAAACCCACAACAGTCACTTCTACCTCCTTCACCTGTGATTCCTTATGGGTTTCCCCAAGTACAAAAGATAAAGCAATGGAATATTTTTAATCTATTAAGGGAGCAATTCTACATTAACGAAAGTAAAGTACTTCAGTACTAGATTAGGAATAAACATCCCACAGATAGAGGAATAAGCATCTCTTAGTAAAAGAAATATTCCATTAAACCAGCACATTCCGGGTTTCAATCCTTTGGAAGAGTTCACACAAACCAGTGCTGCGTAATGATAACTTTAAATAGAACCATACAGATGCTGCTTTGTCATGGTGAGCTGTTTGTCTAAATAACTCACTATATACAAACTCTTCCTTTAATTGCCACAATTAGGTGAAGTGGAAGTTGTCAGGCAACACTACACTTTTATATGCAGCAATTCACTCCAATTCACTCCTTTTTCACTGGAATGATTCCTTCACCACTTAACTATGAAAGGTCAAGTGCTCTTTTGGAGCCTCAATCACTTTTAAAGTAAAGGTAAGCATTGGACTTTGAAGAGTTAGGAATGTGGCCCACAAAAATGCTTAGCTCATGAAAAAAGCTACAAAACCAGTCCAATCTAGACTGGGAGGGTGCGGACAGTACCACTCTGGTGCCATCCTGCCCTCTCCAAGGAGGTTCGTCACAGCACAGGAAGCCCTCCCCAAAACAAACTGGCGGTGAGAATTCTCCACAGGGGATAACAGAGATATGTCACCAAGCTGGCTCTGCTGGCACACAGGGGCTGGGTGGCCAGTGGAAGTTGACTAAGGTCAGCTCCACCCTCTTGGTCCACCTCAGAATGCCCCTGGCCACACCAGTGCAGTTTTCTGCACTGGAAGGCCTAGGCACGGGTGACAGCTTCTGGTTTGGGTGCCGTGGGTGCCTCTCCACTGGCACATTTGCACATTGTGCTGGCACCCATGGGTTGGTCCAACTACTTCTCTGGATTGGGCTTATTATTACTCTTATTATTCCATGCATTCTATTCATATGATTGGCAGCTAACTCCAGAGTTGTCGGCTGTTTTCCCAACGGCACCATAATTGCAGTTTCTATTATTGTTTAAAAATTGCAATCAAATTTAATTGTGCTCAGGTCTCAACTATTAAAAACTTTACTGGTGCAAATGGCAGGCTTCTCAGATTCTAATCATTGATGTAAATTCCTGTTAGCCCACTAAAAATCTGGCATAAAGTAGGATAGAATGAAAGTAAATTTTAAAAAAAATAATTGGAGACTATAGTTTAGAAACTACTGGACTACAAGTTTTGTTTATTTATTTATTTATTTTATGTATTAATTAATTAATTAATTAATCAATTAGTTAGTTAGTTAGTTAGTTAATTAATTAATGGGTTTTGTATCCCGCCCTACCCCCAAAGGGCTCTGGGCGGTGAACAACATAAATCACATATATACAATAACCCTTAAATACATTAAAACAATTTAAAGCGCAGCGATCAGTAACAAACAATGTCCGCAATAACCCTCATTAAAACCCTTCCAAAAGGGGAAAGAAAACGGGTCCCATAGATGGTAAGAGACCCAGAAAGATGAAGAAGAGGAAGAGGAGGGGGCATAGAGTGGATCTTTTCCAACTCTCCCTTCTCTCTGCAGTAGCCCAAAGGCTGCTTCTGAGCATTTGTGATAGAGTCAAGGAGTGGTGGAATGCAGCTTGAGAAGAAATCCTCATCTCTCCTTTGACTGAACTCTTGTATAAATGCAGCGAAGGCTTATAAAAAGTGATTCCCTCCCCCCTTCTTTTTGCTGCAGCCCCTTGAAACACATTCCTCTTGACTGAGTAAAATTTTGGGAGGCTTCAGGAAGTTATTGGTGGAGAGTGGTGGTGTAGGGAAAGAGATTTGTTCTGTGAACATGAACTATTCACAGTTCACTGCATCAGGCCTGAGTTAACCTTATAGTAGCTAAATCATGAGCAACTTTCAGAGAGCGTTCCTTGGAGGACTGTTGTGTTCCATCCATTAGGCAAAAGTAGTACAATAAAAATAACAAAAGCTGGAAACTTTGAACTGATGAAATAGATTAAGAAAGAAATTATACACAGTATTATTTACACATGTTATAGAAGGGGGGAAGTGGACATATTTACATATATTATGCAAACTCATTATATACACACCCACAATATTTATCAACATGATTAAATATCCACAACTATAAACTTACATGCTATAATGTTTCCATATCTATTCTTTGTTCTGTTTTGATCCTTTTTTGCCACATCCCAAGAAGCGGACTGACCCTCAAAGAAGCTCTTTTAAAAAAAGAGAAACACACATCACTTAAGCAAAATTCCTTTCTTGAACTCCTATTTTTTTCAAGAGAAGTACATTTAAGGTAAGACTGTAAAATTAAAACAAACTAGTGAAGTGTGCATAAAATATACCTCAGTAAACATTATTTTTATGATACTATGAAAAAACAAACTTTTTTTAAAAAATGAAAGTCGATAGGTACTCATTAATTGGCAATGGTGATGTTTCTGGAAATGCTTTTCTGAGTGAGCTCTCACACACAAAAACTTTCCACAGAACAATTGGTGGGACATTTCATGACTTGAGAAAGAGTGAAAAATAGATGTTTACATGTATTGTTATGGAACCCTTTCCCTACTTTGATCACTAATGAACGCTGACAGACAGTGATTATTCCTGTAAGCTGCCTCTGCCAAGGGTACCAACTTAACAAAGGTAATTCAGTTGTGTACAAATGAGGAGAAGAAATCATGGGCCATACAGCTGGAATGTAAATAACAGTTTAACAAGGAACTTTCCACATTTGGTAACAGCCACAAAATTAGACGAAATAAAAGAAAACTGGATGATTTTCACCACAATTTCAAATCGATTAAAGGAGGCTCTTATTAATGCAGATGCCAACTGACTGTTTCATAGGTTTAATTGAGCAGTTTGTCCCAGAGATGGGGGTGGGATGCGGGGGTTCAAGCTCCTGAAATGGTTCCCTGTAAACTAACTGCACTTAGCAGGCAGGTGCAACTACAGTATGAAATGGCCTCTTCTGACTTTTTGCTTTTCATTATGCACCCTGAAGCAATGGAACTCATTGGTTCGCTTTGGGATTATTTCATTAATTAATGTCTTAGTGAGAAGTGATCCTTTTAAAATTTAATCCCATTAAACATTCATTTTAATCTTCTTGTAATTAAGAACCCTCAATGCAAACAAGAATATCTACTCTCAAAAGACCTCTCCATCTTAAGTCACTTACAAAGCAACTACTGACATTTTTACCTCATATTCTTCTTTAAAACCATAGCTGTCAGATGTTTTCATGAGGTTAATATGCTGCAGCAAATCAGCCACTCTGATAGCAGGATGCAGTTGGCCTGTTTGGTAAGGGGACTCAGTTCCTTCACAGAGGTAGCGAGGCACATCTAACAGGCGACTTGACTCTGCTGTTGCACTGTGGTTTTCATCTGTGGTTATAAAATCCCAGAGAACAGAGCAAAGTTCAATAATAGTGAAACTGCTGTAAGCAGTTTTAAATTAGCTCATTGCAGAACTTTGCAAAGGTTGCAAAGAAACATGTAGACAACAATTTACAAGCACTCTATAAGTAGATTCAAGTGTATCAATCTACAGCACACAGTTGAAAACTCCTAAATCACAGTCTGAGCTGGCCTCCTTAGTCAAAATGAGTAGATTGAAAAGGCTCATACTTCAACCCAATTCTGAACATACCTTGATTGGATCTGAAGGTTGTATTGTATTATTACAGTGTTCATAGGATCTACTATTTTTATATGTAATAGCTTTCCATTATTTCTGGGCTTTGGGGCCAATTGGCTGGTTCAGTATCTTTAAAATATTCTATAGGATCACTTAGCTACATATGAATATGAAATGTTTCCAGCAAGCTATCACTTTGTTTGGGTCTAGAACCACCTTATATATTACAGCTGTCACATCAATTTATGTACCATTGGAAATATGTAGTAGAAATTACTTGATCATCTGGTGAACCATTTCCTACAAATAGCTCACCCTGAGTGGCGACATGGACTGATTTAAACTGGTCTTAGCATGGAATGACCCTAATTTGATAATATGAAAACACTAGAAATATATATTCTGTTCATAGGCACATGCACAATAATAAAGAATGGAGGATTTCAAGAGTCAGATGACATTCATCACAGTCATGCCCTGACTGTAGACTTCTAAAGGCATCTCACTGTCCACTGTTGGTGATGTGTGGAATATAAGTTGTGTAAAATTTATTAGTAGGGAAATGTAAAATGTTAACCAAAAATTAATGTGACTGATATACTACAGCTGTCTACAATGCAGTATGATCATATCAACTCTATTATATTAGCACCTTTGTTTCACTGTTCAAGCATCACTACAAGTGGAAAGTGCCATCAAGTTGCAGACAACTTACGGCTACCCCATATTTTCAAGGCAAGAGGAGAAGAGAGGTGGTTTGCTATTGCCTGATTTTGTAGCAACAATGAGCTTCCTTGGTGGTCTCCTATACAACTATTAACCAGGGCTGACCCTGCTTAGCTTTTGAGACTTGACAAGATCAGGCTAGCATGGACCACCAAGCCCAACTACTGATTTTCTATGAAGGAAAGTCCTGCTATGTTTAGACAAACACATGTTTCAAAACACATGTTTCAAAACAAGATTGATGTTGTCAGGATGAATACTAGAATAAACCTTGCTAGCAGGATGGAGCTAAAATCCAGTTGCTTTCTGGCACAAGCTACCCTGACTAACACTATCTAATGAGAGTAAAAATGAAGAGAAAAATACAAATATTTCTATTGCACACGACAATACTTTGAAAGCAAAAATGCAGTGGCATAGTGCCCATGGGGCAGGAGAGGGTGTGGAGAGGGTGTGGAGAGGGTGTGGCCAGGCGAAGCCACGGCAGAGGTGTGGCCAGGCAGTGGAGAGGGTGTGATGGAGCATTCCGGGGTGAGGCGGGCAGCGCTGTGGCAGGGGCACAGGGTGCGTGCAGAGGCGTAGGTACCAGGAGGCTGGGGGCGCATTGCACTGGGTGCACACCTGGGAGGGGGCACAAAGATTCAGGTTTGTTTGAGATTTTTTTTTGTATTTTTAGGTTTTTTTTCAAATTTTGGCCTGCAGGGGGTGCAGTTTTTAGGCTAGCAGCACCAGAATTTCAGGGATCTTTCGGGAGACTCTCCTGATGATACTCCCAAGTTAGGTGAGATTTGGTTTAGGGAGTCCAAAGTTATGGACTCCCAAAAGGGGTGCCCCACCCCCCCATTGTTTCCAATGGGAGCTAATAGGAGATGTTGGCTACACTTTTGAGGGTCCATAACTTTGGACCCCCTCAACCAAAGTTCACCAAAACTGGGTGGTATCATCAGGAGAGTCTTCTAAAGATACCCTGAAAGTTTGGTGCTGCTAGCATAACAATTGCACCCCTGACAGCAGGCACCCCCCAATTTTTCCCAGATTCTCCTTTTGAATCCACTCCCTTCGGCAAGGATTTAAAGGGAGAATCTGAGGCCCCCAGTTTAAACATTGGAAGTGATGCTGTTTCAGAGTGGGCGATAATCCACCCCAAAACAGCATCACTTTCAATGCTGTTTTAACTGGGGACCCCAGATTCTCTCTTTAAGGTGGATTTGAAAGGAGAATCTGGGCTCCCTAGTTTAAACACCATTGAAAGTGATGCTGTTTGGGGTGAATTCCAGCATCACAGCAGCCACCCACGGGGGTGGGGGTGGGGGGACGACTCAGATTTTGCACCGGGCTCCATTTTTCCTAGCTACACCTCTGGGTGTGCGTGTGCCCTGGGCGCAGTTTCCCCTCACTCCACATCTGCAAAAACGTCTATATACTAATGTCCCTAAGTTCCTACTACAATGTGACAGTCATTTAACACTAATATTATAACGTGCGGAAGACAACATAGAAATATTATCTGTAACTAGAAGATTTTCATTCTAAACTATGGTTTCAAAAACCTACTCATTCCAACCTGATCTGTTCCCACTAACAAAACAGAATCGTACTTGACTGCACTAACCTATGAAAGTATCTGATGCCAAACATGGAACACGAGCATCAAAGTTAAATTAATATGCTGGAAGGGCACTAATATTCTTACAATAAAGTAAACAAGCCAGCTCCTTAAACTATCACACAAGGTTTCAGCTGCAGCAATGTGTGCCTCTTTAAACTAAGTAACAGTATGAACATGTCAAAGTCACTTTAAATATCATTCTTTCTTCATTCAGATTCTCTTAGAGATCCTGTTAATAGGCAGGGTATACATGGAAAAAGTAAAAATAAATAAAATAAATACATATACACTGCAACAAAAATAGTTTCACTAGCAGCCTGACACAGTTTCTTCTCAAATACTTACCAGTAATAGGGACTGTAATCATTGCCGCATAAAAAAATAAAATGAAACAAACATTTATGAAGTACTCCTTATATTATAAAATTGTTGAATTAAAAATTGCAGAAGCTTTAGAGCAGTAGTGACTGAAAAAGCTTCTACAATTTTAGGGCTACCCAGAAATTACCATGTGATTTTTAAACACCACACAAAAACACACACATTTCAAATGATATACATAAAGTACTTTTTAAATGCAAACTTATGAAAACTTTGATATTAGAGACTGCAATGGAGGGAAAAACCAGATATATATATTAAAATAAAAATGACAAATGAGCAATATTATGTGTCTAATACATCTATAGCTACAGTGAACTCCAGCCCTGCTAGAACCTGTACTTCTTTTTTCTCACATAAATAATATTTGTCAATGAGAACAAAACAGATAACTATACTGTGATGTGAATGCATACAGAAACTGTCAGGCTGTCTTTCAGTTTTACCCTGGGGCTGCTCTCCACAGCTGCTGTCTCACTGAAGTTCTAACAGATTAACCTTTGGATGTCAAAAGATTTGTTTCACCTAACCAAGTTGGAGGGTTTGATAGCTCTAATGTCACATCAAATAGGCTTGCTTAGAGACTATATGACAGGGCCTCTTGATGGAAAACACTAGGAGACAGAACCCCCTCCCCCCAGAAAGCTTGGTTTTATAAATTACATAAAGATGGGTATTATCATCTAAGATTGTAAACACTTTTTAAATTAAATAACCGGAGCTAGAGTATTTTGATAAGAGGATTGATTTTGAACACATATACACAAAGCCCATGGAAGACCTTTGGACGGTCACTAGGTCTATGGAGATCCAGGGCTCTGGACTTGTCTTTCTCAAACACAGCCATACCACATGGCACGTTATTCCAGAGATTGTGATATGTTTAAACAGGAAAAAAAAATGGTTTGGATCTTGCTGATCTGTTTCAGCCCCTGACTCTTCTCTTTGGAAGCACCTCCAGTATCTAATCTGCACCTACTGCTGAGAGAAAAACCCCCAGCTCATTCAGTGGAACAGATTAGCAGTATCTAACCCCATTCATCTCACTGAGTGTGCTATAAGCTTCAAGTACCCTAATTCTTTAGTTCCAGGACAAAATCTCTCCACCTGACTTCAAAATCTATCACTATCTATAAAGGATATATGAAATTTGCACATGCATACACATTAATAATATATTTTTATTCTAATTCCCATAGATTTATTATTTAAAGTCCCTGAATTATTCTAAAATACCTGTCACATTTGAACAGTAATGTAGGCAAGTTCAGTTGGCAAAGGACGTAAATGAATTCATGCAATTTAAATTGAATGTAGATAAGATTTGAATAGTTCAGTTGGCTGTTGTAGGTTTTCCAGGCTGTGTGGCCATGTTCTGGTAGTTTTTGCTCCTAATGTTTCACCCACATCTATGGCTGGCATCTTCAGAGGTAGGTCACAGTGACATGCCACTGAAGTTGCCAGCCATAGGAAGGCAAAGCATTAGCAGCAAAAACGACCAGACCACGGCCACACAGCCCAGAAAACCCGTAACAGCCAGTTGATTCTGGCTGTGAAAGCCTTTGACAACACATTAAATAGTTCAATGATTGTACTGTTTCTATTCTGCAGTATAAATGAGACAGCAAACTACACGGCTAAGCCAAACACAGGAATTGTTTTTGGGCAAAGAACCATTCCATTTCTGGTGACCTCTGAGAGGGCAAATGCAAAAAGGGGTGAAATTTGTTAGGAGCCTTCCATTCTCTTTTACTTGGCAGTACTAAAACTACTCATAGTCCCTGCTGCTTTGACAGCTTTTAAACAGTCAAATCAGTTACAAATTGTCATTATCCTTGGGCAGAGAATGATATAACTGAAAACAAAAAAGGCATTGAAGTAAGAAACAAACTGAGGCTGAAAAGAACACAAAACACAAAATACTTTGGAAGGGAACGTCTTCCATGAACTGTGCCGAAATAATTGACTATTTGGTGCAGCCCTAGGAAGACAGTGCTGCACATACTTGAATATTCAGCAGGTCTATCTTTCTGATTGGAAACAAGCCCCTCCAATAAAATATTTTTGTTGATAAGAGTTATGAATCATGCAAGGAAGTGAAATCCATAAAGATGAAGAAGGACTAGGTCCTCACCTAACACAGCAGTCGGCACAAGTGGATCATTTGGCACTGCGGGAAAACAAAGCTCATGAAGAAATATATTACCTTCAATTGGTGTGTATATATATTAGAATACAGAGAATTATTTTTCAGAAATCACATAATATCTATTCATCTTGTTAATGTAAACAAAAATTATACAGCCTTCTTTACTGGAAACAATAATACACAATTTTTTAAGCAATAGCCTAATTGCATCAATTTGGACATCTGAAAGCATTTCCTGTTTTACAGCCACAGAGTAAATCTTAAGGTAGATTTGACAGTGCAGCTGCCAAAGTCTAATTGGAACAGTTAGAAAGCAATTGCTGCTGCTTTCAGAAACTTAGTACTATGCCAAATGCACACTGAATTTTTCACAGCTAAAAAAGATTGATTTGAAAGCATACAGATAGGATAAAGTGGAGTTCTATTAACTGAGATGCTAATCAGCAAGTTTCTTAGATGGAAGTAAAACATCAACAAGCATTTAACAATTGAGATTCTCAGTCTTCAGCTGCTTAATAAATTGCATGTTAGCGAATGACTAATTTTATGCATCATTTCTATCTGTGCAGTTGTTTCAAGTCAGACATTACGTCCACTCCATGGTTGCTTTGTGTGGACAAGTAACTAAATTAAGAGTATCAGAATTACCTGAACTGGGCCTAAACATATCCTTAGAACAATCCACTATTTGGAGTAACCAAAGCACAGAGAAAGTTACAATCGCTAAATTGCATATCTTGGTCTATATACACATAAGAACACAAGCTATGCAGAATCAGACCAAAGGCCCATCTAAGTCCAGCATTCTGTTCAAACAGTGGCTGACCTCTAGAATGGCTGAAACAGCATCCAGCATCCTCTGCTCTGAGGCAACTGATATAAAGAGTCATATTGCCTTTGGACCTGAAGGAACTAGATATCCATCATGACTAGCAGCCATTGATATTTTTATTTAGAATACATTCACTATACTTGCTATACATACGGCAAATACTATAGTAATCGTTTTGTAACTGACCAAAATAACCATACTGGGCAAACAAAAATCAGAAACCCAGAATCTGCAGATTCCATACATTCACTCTGAGAAGGACTGTAAAGAGCAGCACATGGCAGCCAACAAGTCAGGAACATCTAAGACAGTGGGCCATTGATGGCAATGATGCATTTGTTTGGGGACTCCTATCTTGGTAGAGGTGTTATATTTTACAATATTATTAAATTAACAGCTGTCCTACAGTAATAAAAACCAAGATAAACAGGGCATGAAATGCTAAGGTATAAGCGTTATAATGTATTGTCCTTATTATTAGAACATTTTCTCTTACTTTCTGAGTGGTAATATATGGCAGCAAATAAATCTACTGTTGGCACTCCCTAATGATGGAATAACAGGGTGAAAAAAACAAGTTGATTTGCCATTTGTGAGATTATTGTTTTTTTAGGGATTTATAAGTTTTTATGGGTTGATGTTTTTAATTAAATGTAATCCAGTAATGTACTGATCTGTATAGTGTATTTAAGTATATAATGTAGTTATCCATCTGTATTTATTCCTGGTCAATGACCATATTATAATACATCTGATTTGAATTTGATTTGCCATTCATGAGACCCTGAGGGGGTTCAGCTGAGAAAGTCTGCTAACAGGCTGTTGGTCCCAGCTATGTGGGTTGGAAAAGAGGGGAACTTTATGACATATATGTCTGTCATGATACTATATACCCATTGGTCTTCAGAAATGTCCTACCCAAGTGAGTTTGTGACGGATCAGTTCCACTGTTGGCTGATTTGCTAGGTATGGGCTGTAGTTGCCAAAAGCCCTGCTTCACAGTTTGGTGGGGTTTGGTGCTGAGATCTGGCTTTGCCCCTTGGAATAGAGAACTTTGTCCTTTGTGGAGCAGATGGCTGATTGGCAGGCATGTAGGGAGGCCTGTTTGAATATAAAGGGTGAGATATCAGATGACCTCTTTCTTTAAATATAGAGTAGTATGATCTTTAGATAGCCTAGGTTTAGGAGTGGAAGGCACTGAGAGGATCACCCCTAAAGGTTTAGTTGTAAGTTTATCCTTTCTCATTTTTTAAGCACCTCACTGATGTTGATACTGAAAAGATTCATACCTTCAAATGATAGGTCTGATTCTGTCATGAGTTTATTTGGTAAGCATAACGGATGTCAGCCGGGAGTGCCAGTGTAGTGCAGTTTGCACAGTAAGCTTAGTGCTTTGTCAAAGATATTTGATGTTTGGACAGCTTTGCCACCTCTAAGTCCAGGAATTTTGCCACTTTGCGTTTGTCATCTGGGAACATTTCCAGGTAAGGTGCAATGCCACCCAGGAGGAAGAGCTGATAGGAGATCATAATTCACTGATTACCGGGAATGTTGAAACCAAGAGCAGAGGAGTAATGGTCCACTACTAAGGAGCTAGCTGTGAGGTGTTGAAAAAGGAAAAGAGCATCCTTCCAGTTTGGTTCTGTACTGATCCTCAATATGCTGAGCAGAGGGCAACAGTAAATGCAGGCCACAAACAAGGTACAGTTGTGACTTCCAGTAAGCCATCCATTACAGAAAAAGTGACTGTTCCTATGCTCCATGGATACATAATTCTAAATACCAGACCTGTGGTCTTTGGAGGTGTATAAAACGTATTGATTTTGAGGGATCAAGCCATTTGGATGAATTTTTCATTATATAGGTGGACATCTTTGCTCAGGGAGTGCATAGATGATTCTGGCACAGCATTACTGGGTGAGGGTAAAGCAGCATAATTTGGCTCTCTAATTGACTGCAGGTTGCAGTCAAGCCAGATGACACAGAGATTGTGGTTCCTCATGTGGATCCAGGAGAGCATCAGGGTTGTGTAGAGAATAATGGCCTGCTTCTGCTTGGTTGGAATCAAAGTAAACATATAGACTCTACCCTAGTCGTTAGTCTCGCTGGAGGCCTTGATATGATCATTGGGGTAACATCAAATAAAAATCTGCTGGATTGAACTGGGATGGTGGATCTGAACAGCAGTTGAGGGGTGGAGTTGACAACCAGGGATAGGAGGTTCTGAGTTTTGTACTTCACCTTCTGAGGTGGAAGGGGCAACTACAGGGAGCAGCCAGATGCAGAGGGTATTCTTTAACAGAGACTGTGTCCTGGATCTGTTCCAAACATGTTTGTGAGGAGCCAAGTCTTTAGGATGACAACGGGCAAGAGTGGACAATGACTTCTCTGGGTGTTTGTGTTCATGCTGAACCTTTTAGGCAATGGTTCTAAGGATCAATACTCTGGAGATACAAGGGCAGAAACCATCACTTTTCCAGTAATTTTTGCCAGGCCTGAAGTGGTTAAGTTTGGTCTTGGAAACGTTGAAACTGAAGATGCTCAGGTCTGTCAGTTGGTATTTGAGGATGATGTTGTGCTTGGATCTTTTTTCCTGAGCTGTATAAATAAAGCTTTTTCTCAGACTGCAATTTTTGGGCAAAGCATTACTTGATGGACAAAGATGCCACAAGAAAAGCGAAAGTGGGAAGGGAAGTGCTGTAGACTCTGTTCAACTAAGATCTCACACCCATCTTCTTAAGACTCACTACTCTTCCATGAAGGACTGCACAGATACCACAATGATGAAAACAGGGTTGCACTCACCTGTAACAGTTGTTCATTGAGTGGTCACCTGTGCAGTTACACACCCAGACAAAACAATGGTAATGCTGGTTGGGTAGGCATATATTCTAGAGCAGGGGTAGGGAACCTGCGGCTCTCCAGATGTTCAGGAACTACAATTCCCATCAGCCCCTACCAGCATGGCCAATTGGCCATGCTGACAGAGGCTGATGGGAATTGTAGTTCCTGAACATCTGGAGAGCCGCAGGTTCCCTACCCCTGTTCTAGAGGGACTGAATCCACTTGTCCTAGATGAAACAGCATTGGCTTTTTAGAGCAAATTAAGAGCTTGGGGTACTTATGAACCATGCTTGGCAGTTTGAAAGGCAAAGTGGCAAGGAGTACCTTTTATCAGTTGCATCTGATTTGCCAGCTGTCTAATTTCCTAGACTCAGCTGATCTGGCTGTGCTGATCCAAGCTTCTGTTCTTTTACGGCTGGATTATTGCAACATGCTCTACAAGGGACTGCCCTTGAAGACAGCCTGGAAATTGCAACTGATCCATAATTCATCAGCCTGACTGTCTAGCCACCACAAACATTTTAAAACAGTTTCACTGGTTCCCAGTCTGTTTCCAAGTACAATTTAAGGTGCTCGTTGTGACCTTCAAAGCCCTTCATGCCCTGGGAACCACACACTTGAAGAACCATCTCTTTTTATATGTTCCTGTGTGCTAATTACGGCTATCCCATCACTTAGGGCAGCTCATTTGGCATCGATTAGATCCTGTTTTTTTCCATGGCTGCAGCTCTGTGGCATGGGCCCCTGAAGAAGTGAAAGGGGCCCAGGCCTTGGAGAACTTCAGGAGGTGCTGCAAGGCCTGCCTGTTAGCCAGGGCTCATTCCGCACACGCAAAATAATGCACTTTCAAGCTGCTTTCACAACTGTTTTTGCCATTCCGCACAGCTTCAAAGAGCCCTGAAAGCAGCTTGAAAGTGCATTATTCTGTGTGTGCGGAATGAGCCCAGGTCATTTGAAGGGGTTTCAACAGCAGGCATCTTTTAAGAGGGGAGGGAAGGGGAAGGATTTGGGGCTTGTTATTTTATCCTTGGTTTTAGTTGGGGATGTTTTGATTATTACTATAAGTCATCTTGAACCAAGAGGAAAGGCAGGATTTAAATGTCTTAATTAGTAAATAAATCCTCCCTCCTGCTCCACTGTGAGCTGCTTACTAAATCTGACAACTATAGCTCACTCCAGCAGAAGCAGTAGAGAGAAACAGAGGGAAGGACCCCTCCTTATCATACTGGAAAAGGTGGGAAACAGCATGGCAGAGCGGGTTGGAGAACCATTGGACATTTTTTGAACTTCAAAAACCTCTCAGCAGCAGGCCTGTGCAGTACGTATGTTGGTTTCTACAGGTACATGAACTGAATCCAACCACCCTGTTCAGCTTATAGTGGTGTATGTCACCAGGCTAAGATGCATCTTTGGATGGGACGAGCCTTGCACCAACAGAATGCATCTCACACTAACCGAATATGGCACCTTGAGCAGAAGAACTTGCTGTATTTAAACATTATCCCATTAAATCATCATTATATAGTTGCTGAAATTAACCAACAAAGAGAACTGTCTAACAAGTATTGGGTTTCTAAGTTCTATATGCCTAAATGAGCAGGTTTTTGTGTTAGTGATGAATATAGATATTTCTTGGAACCTATATACATGTGAGTGATAATATCACTCCATTCACAAAGTATTTAATTTTGAAATAATTAATATGCATTTTCTGTTCTATACACACCAATTAAGAAGAAATGAACCTGACCCTACTTTTCCAAGACAAAAATTGCTGCTAGGGAAAGTTTCTGGTTTTTCATGGCAAACCTTTTAAAAATTTGACTACAACTATCCTACAGAGCTATAACCTCTTCTAATGGCTTATTTTAAGTTTCATAACAGCTTATGAACATACTTTAAAAAATATTCTTACATGTTTTGTTTTTGAGTCTAGTAAACATCAGACAAAGGCAGGCAATTTGAAGAAAGAAATTAAAGGCCAGTCAGTACACAGAAACTCTGAGAGGAAAAGTAAGCTTTTGCAATAAGAGTCCAACAAGAAATGTTTGCACTTTTCATGCGCTTTGATTGACATCTACCCCAACTTTCACTTACAAGAGTGCAACCTATGGGACAAACTCTTTACAATTCAATCTGTTTTTAAAGCGCTAGGTGAACAGAAATTATGGCGAGAATAACAGCTTTTGTCCACAAAACAAACAACAATAACTCTGCCACTAGAGCACTTACATCTGGGGCTGAAATTATGGGAGTCCATAAAGGTGACCGAGAGGGGATCCTCAGCATGAAGGGTGCTCTGATCAGCATAACTCCTGTCCATTGCATTCACCATGTGGGTCATTTCTTGCCTGGTGTTTCCCATGGCATCTTTGCGTTTCTTAGCAAGTTTGCTGCCCAACCAAAAACACAAAGAACCAAAGAAAGGAATCAGAAATCATCAGACATCATAAGTTACGTAGTGAACAGTAACAAAACAACTAAAGAATGGTAACAGAATGGATTAGTCACACTTAGAGACATTACAGTATCCAAAGTAATGTAAATGTGCAAATAACTTGTACTGCCAACAGATTTGGTGTTGCTGTGATGTTCACAGAGGTAAAAATGTTAAGATTTGGACAAATATGTAGCATGAACAGGTCATAGGACCTGGCTCTAGCCACAGTTCTGCCAAACCCACAATAATTTCAGGAAGAGTCATGTTAAAGTAAGTGAGGTTGTGACTGCTGTACTTGTAGCACACTATGATGTCTCTGGTGCCTGCCCATGTTGTAATATCCAAAGCTGCTCTTAATGATTGCCAGTACAGATTTGTTAATATCACTGAGTTAAACTTGCGCTTGTTTCATCATTTTTATCCGCTGTTGTATATATTCTACAGAAATATTTTCATTTGCAAGTTTCTATTCTTCTCTCCAATATTGTTTTCCTGTCCTGTTGTTTTCATGTCCCATACTCAAATTAGTTGAGAAAACCCTGCATTTTTAATAAAACGAAACACCTGCACATGTAATCATACTGTCCATTCCAAGCTGCATCTATATATTTTAATTTGACATCAGCTAATTAATTTCTCTAATCCTCTTGGCAGTGAGGAAATCTATCATTTTCTACATGTTATACTGCCAAACCTATAGAAACAACAGCAACAAAAGGAATATAGTACTCTGCATATTAAGGTCATTTTTCACACTCACTGATCATACATCAATTTTTTGTAGCATACATGTTAAATGGTAAAAAGAAAGTGGAATTCTCACATCTGTGCTACTACTGTTTTTTATATACCAAAAAATTCTGTGCTGTTTTGAAAACAAAGCCATAATGGAAAACCATGCTTTAACACTATGTAAACAAGCCCTGGTTCCCATGATCCTTCCTCTTCATCTTTCTGAAGTTGCAGTTAATTAAGAACTTCCATTTTAGCACGTCAATTTGACTGGTTGATCAGAAAACAACAATTCAACAAATTGGGTAACTTTTTCAGTAACTGACTATTCCAAAGTAAAACAATCAATTGTTATTATGTGAAAGGAAGAACCAAAGATTGCATTCACATAGACCTACAACATGGCTTGGCATCACGTCTGAATGATTCCAATCCATGAATCTATCAAACTCTTTCAAGTAAAGTAACAGCGCTGTAAAGTAAAGGCGCTGATCTCATGGTAAATGCCAAACTGTACACAATGGCTGGCATTTAGTGGAACTGGGAATGCATAATGCTACCTGAAGGTGAATGACAGGTCATGCCCTACCCTAAAATAATTTCTTTATGCTGTCCTTTGTGTAGCCAAATACTGGTAAAACACATCAGTAGGATTTTCTATATAAGAAAGCAATTAAGAATGCCACCTCAACTACATTGTTATTAAAGAGAGTATACAATAGTATCACTTTGATACAAATGTTGCAGATCAAGAGTATATTTCTACTACATGAAATATATTGTGTCGTTATAATTTATCACAATGTCTTGTGTAACAATTACAGGTTTGTATACTAATATATTAATAAAGCACACATGAAGTAAATATTCTTAACAACAGCTGGCCCACTGGTATACCTTGGCACTAAGGAGGAAAAAGTGGAGGCTTAGATGGCTGGAGTGAGTTTGATGGAGAATCCTGATGAAGTAGAAAGAACATTTTATAGGACATTTATGGGATCCTATTAAATGGTGGTAAGGCCCACAAAAAAGAATATTACATAACCTCCATCGCATCTGCTAGCCACCATCCAGCACAATTGTTTAGGGTGATCAGATCCTTGGCTGCCCTCACTGAGGGATCTCCAAATGTTAGGAATTTGGCAATTAGCTGTAAGGCAAGATTCTTCCTTGTTGCTCTGCCATGACCCTCCCACCAGTGTTGATACAATTAGAGAACTGGAGGACTCATCTCTCCCAGTCTGATGTTAACATGATCCTGGCGGCAGGGAAGCCTATCGCCTGCCCCTTAGACCCATGTCCAACATGGCTAGTGGAAGCCAGTGGTGATGGTGTTCAGGCCCCCTGAGGAACATTATCAGTCTATCCCTGGGGTCTTTTCAGGAGGGTTGAAAGAGGTGGTGGTAAGGCTGCTCTTGAAAAAGCCATCACTGGATCCTCTCTATCCATCCAACTACCCAGCGTCACATCTTCTGTTCCTCAGCAAGATAGTAGGGAAAGGAGCCAAAGAACAACTCCAGATATTTGTAGAGGACACATCAACCCTAGACCCATTGCAATTGGGCTTCCATCCTGACATATGGGATGGAGATGGCTCCAGTCGCCCTCACAGACAATCTCTGGAATATCTGAACTAGGACAGGTCAGTGCTGCTGTTATGACTTAATCTGAGAGCAGTGTTTAACACAGCTGATTACAATCTTTTGACTCACTGCCTAATGGAAATGGTATATATGGGACAGCCTTGCAGTGACTGCTCTCATTTCCCAAGGATCAGGGACAAAGGCTTGCACAAGGAAAGAGGACAGTGCCATGTCACCCAGGGGTGAGTGGCGTCCCAGAATTGGCAATCCTCTCCCTGACGCTATTCAATATCTACATACTCCCCTTGCCCAGCTGATCCAGAGTTTTTGGGCTGGGTTGTCATTAGTACGCTAATGACACCCAGTTGTACCTGTTGATGAGTGGCTAGCCAGATGCTGCCCTGAATATATTTGCCAATTGTCTAGAGACCATGGTGAAATGGCTGAAACAGAGTCTGCTGAAATTAAATCCATCAAAGACGGAAGTTCTGTGACTGGGGGGTGGGGGTGGGGATGACAAAGGAATGGGATGCAAGCTCCCAGCAATAAACAGTGTGCAAGTGACACCTATGCTGGCCATCAAGAGTCTGGGTGTGATCCTGGATGCCTCCCTTTCCATGGAGGCACAGGTCACAAATTGTAACCAAATGGGCATTTTTTCATTTTCACCAGGCTAAGCAACTGGCATCATACCTGCCCCGCCCCATCCTGGCCAGAAATACATCGAGCTGTCACCTCCAGACTATACTATTGTAAATTGCTCTATGCCCTTGACTCTGCTCTGGAAACTCCAGCTGGTTCAGAATGCAGCTGCACACTGTGGAGAGAACCTATCAAACCATTGCTACATAAGCTGCACTGGCTCAAGCAGGAAAACAGGATCAGGTTAATGGTTCAGGTACTTGGTATTAACTTTTAAAGCCCTAAATGGTCTGAGACCTTTACATCTGCGAGACTGCCTCTCCCAATACACCTCGCACTTCCCAAAGAGCATTGCACTCTGTGTATAACAACTTACTGGTGTTCCCAAGCTTGACAAATGTCCGGCTGTCCTCAACCAGCTCTGCCCCTGGCCTAATGGAACACTCTTTTAAATTATACTCAGGCCCTGTGGTATTTGGTTCAATTCTGCAGGGTGCTGTTCCACCACATCTAGGGTTGAGAGCAGCAACAGTGTCCAGTTTAGTTGGCCTCCCCTTTGACCCATGTCCTTCCTATCCCCTTTTGATCTGTTCCCTCCCTCTGACTGATTTTATTCCTATTAATTCGGATGCTGAGAATTTGAAATTGATATTAAAATGTGATTTGTTTTATTATTGTGATATTGCTTGTTGTGAGCCATTCTGACTCTGCTGAAGAGAAGGGCGGCCTACAAATCTAATAAACAAAGGAACACGTAATCGATACTGTACAGTTGAAAAAATGGACACATGTTGACTTTGTAAGTGTACTAAGGTATCCATATTATCCTGTTTCACCTATACAGAAAAGGAACTGTGTCTTGATGTTGACCAGAAGACATGATGTGACCTAAATCCTTAAATGCATGTCTGTTGACTGTGACACAAGTATGTCCCACATCTAACTAGAATATTTCTCCTGCTAGCTTTTGTCTATGAAAACCTAGACACAGCTACCAAGATACAGGAGCACTGTGGTCCCAGAACTAAGACCTGCTCAAGCCAAATAGTGTATTAACCTTGTGGTTATTCAAAGTCATTTGGTCTACAATTCAAAGCACTTTTATTGGAAAGGCCTACTGAATTCCATGGATGTACTCCTGAATACACAGGCTCAAGCCTGCACAGCAACGTAATATAAACCTAGTGACCAGATTAAAAACAGCCTTTAAAATAAATTAATTTTATTGCACATTTTCTGACTATTCTTGCAGTAGATGAACAGTGGTGTCTATAAAAGGCAGGTACTGCATAGTAGAATTAGGTATGGACAAGATTATTTTCAATTTGTTAGTAATATGGAGCTTTCGAATTTTTGTTTAGAGTTCAGAGCATATGAAATTAAATGTTTAGAACACGAGAAAGCTAATCTATTGTTACACTAGCTGTAATGACAATTGGTACTGGAAACTATTGTTTGCAGTTGGCAATGTAGGCTAGAAAGGTTGACAAAAGGAAGACAACCGAGATGTTTATTATCCCTAGGAGAAGAATAGAATAAATAAAGTAATGACCAAGTAAGGATGGATAGGAGTTAATGTTTGTTTCAGATACTTGTAAGTCATACCCATCATCTTGCTATGCATTTAGGAACATGGCATGAAGTAAATTCTGTGGTGGTACCTTTCAGTGTTCAAGGATTCGTAGATCGTAAATCAGGGGTTCCAAACCTTTCAAAGCCTGTGAGCATCTTTGGAATTATAACATAAGGTAGTTGGTGTAACCAAAAAATGGCTGCCACAGGAAGACGAAGCCCTGCTGGACATCAGCTCCACATGACTCCACTTTCTACAAACACCTGGTAGGCACTAAGTAGAATCTGGCAACCACTGGAAACCCAGGGAGTGATGGCTACTGGAACTAGAGTAACATCACTTCTGAAAAAACACAGAGGTGATGCTACACCTCTTTAGGAAACCAGTTTGTCACTCTTCTTTCCTTTTCCTGTTTCTTCTTTCAGCTTTGCCCCAGAAAAAAAGAGAAAGAAGACCGGGCAAGCCAGGTGAAGAAGTAGCCCTGTGGAAGTCCAATTCCAACAAAGTAATCTGCCCCCCCACGAGTGAGGGCCCAGTCGACTTAAGTGGCTGGTCAGGCACTGCCCAGTGCTTAAACTCATCTAACTTGTTGCTTCACTCTCAGCCTCTCCTGTGAGTTGGAGGGGGCAGAAAAGCAACCGGCTGCCACTGCAACCCTGCAAAACCCAAAAGGGTTTTGTCAGGATGTGGGGCGGCCCAATGGCATCCCCCATGTGATGCCTTAAAGTGGCGCCTGGGTTAACTGCCCCCTCCCCCCGATCTGCTACTGAGAGCTGTAGAGAAGAACTTTTAAAAAGTATATTAAATGGAATAGTAATAACTTAAAATACAAATTTATTACTGCTTTTTAACCCTGGCACAGTGTGCAAGGCATTTATAGTGCTGATGATCCCCCCCCCCCATTGATAGATTATTTATTGATAGATTATTTTAGCATTTTCTATATGCTACATCTCTCATTTATTTTGCTTCCAAACTTAAAGGGAAGGAAAGAGAGGAAAGAACCAAGGTATAATAAACTAACTAGTGCTCTATATTCCACTATATTCCACATCTCTATATTCCACTAAGCTCTCTTTTGAAGCGCAACTTTTGCTTTACTTCATAAAAATTATCCAGAATTTTAAGAGGAGTTCTGGTATTCAGAGTAAAGTTTGTAACCAGGTTTCTATGTAAGACATGCAAAAAAAAAAGTCAACAGAACTTTAAACCTTACAAATTATTAAAGTAGCACAGTAGCTACTTGACTGTGAAGGTTAATCTCCTCGAAAAGGGCTTGTTGTGGTATTGTAATCTACAGAAAGCAGACCTTAAGGAACACTCCCACACATAACTTAAATGAGTAAGGATAGCTAAAAAACTAAAAGTGCAACAGGGAATGCATTATTAGATGGGTACTTCCTTGTTGGAGTTTAATTTATCAGCATTGTTTCAATGAAACAGTACCTCTCTCCCTTTCAATCTGGGTAGTTTAGCACCATTAGTTCCTCTTAGCTTTGAAACTCTAATTCAGCATATTCAATCTGTTTTTAGGCAAGGTATGCAATTTGTATTAGACGGTGACAAGTATAGATGATCATCATTATCCATCAAAGGCTTCACCTGCATAAGCGAATGCAGTTGGCTCTTCAGGGAAGCATTTGGGTGAGGTGGAGAGAGGAATGAGGAGAGATGTTATGCCCATTTATGAACCAGCTTGCTTTAATTACTTCAGGCTGCACTAATTGTTGCTTAACAAGAGAATTGTAATTCATCATAAACCAAGTCAGTTTACAATAGCTTTGTTCTACATGAAAAGGTAAAAGACAAAAAATCTTGTCTAGATGATCATTACTAATCTCTGACATGGACTACCCAGGCCAGTCCAGTTTCCTCAGACCTTGGAAACAAAGCAAAGTCATCAATAATTAATACATGGAGGGGAGACTTCCAGGGAAGTCTAGGGTTGCTACACAGAGGCAGGCAATGGCAAACCACCTATGTTGGTCTCTTGCCTTGAAAACCCTATGGGGTAGCTATAAGCCAGCTGTGACTTGTTGGCACTTTCTACCAACAATCGTTACTGATTCAGTTCTGCTGAAGTGAAACTCAACTCAGGACAACACATGCATTATGTTACAATTTGTTTTGATTATGCTGCGTACGCACTAGAATGTTATTATCACTGGTTTGAATTGTTCATGTTCCACGTACACACAAACTATATTTTCAGACAGCTGAAGAGCTATCTGGATGTCCTCACAACTACCACCAATTTTGTCCTCAACAAGAGACAGGAAGTTGTCAAAGGATTTCGTGGCCGGAATCACTGGGGTGCTGTGTGGTTTCCGGGCTGTATGGCCGTGTTCTAGCAGCATTCTCTCCTGACGTTTCGCCTGCATCTGTGGCTGACATCTTCAGAGGATCTGATAGTAGGAAAAAAAACAAGTGGAGTATATATACCTGTGAGTAAAGGTGAGGGCATCTGAATAGGAGTGGCCTGGCAAGTGAGTAACAATGAAGTGTAACATTGTTACTCACATGCTACACTTCATTGTTACTCACTTGCCAGGCCACTCCAGATACCCTCACCTATTGACCTTTACTCACAGGTATATATACTCCACTTGCTTTCCTTTCCTACTATCAGATCCTCTAAAGATGCCAGCCACAGATGCAGGCAAAAAAATCAGGAGAGAATGCAGCTAGAACACAGCCATACAGCCCGGAAACCACACAGCACCCCAGAGACAGGAAGGTTTAATGTCCAAGCATCTGAAGAAAGAAGCTGAAGAAAAAAGCATCTGAAGAAAAAAGCTGATGCCAGGACCCCCTTAATGTGGCCACAGAACAGCAGAAAGAAACCCTACATTCATGCTCCAGAGAAACATGCCAGATGGTACTGGGCTGCTGGCATGGCTGTACTTGGGTGTTCCTCCCATTTTCTCTGTCTCACTGGTAGATTTGAGATGAAGATGCCAAGCTTCAACTTTTGATAGTGAGCAAACCCAATCACACTTTAATTTGCACAGAAAGGCTCAAGTTCTATTGCAGAGCTCAGAAACATGCCACATTAAGACTGCATGAGACCAATATATTTGTTGCTGAAGGGTAAGGCTCAAGGAATTTCTAGGAGGAGCACATTCATTCACGGACATGTAATGCTGTACACAGAGACTGGCAATTTACTGTGATACATAAATAACTATCTGAATCTATGTGTCAGGTAGGACCTTATTTTAAAAACAAATCCGCATTTAATAACAGTTTTCTATAAGGCTAGGTCACGCCTTTCTACTACAAGGCAAGAAACCTATATGGCACTGTTGTCTTTCTCTTGGTATTGAGGGACAGATACAGCGTGTTGCAGACACAGGAAGTTTAAGAGGCAGTTTTTTTCCTCCCCAGGAGCAGAGCGCACAGAATTTTAACATGCTGACCTCTGAGACATCCAAGGGAGAAGGGCAGTCTTATTACTGCACACAGGGCTCCTGAGAAAAGCTAAGCAATAAGTGCTGCTTCCATTTTACCCAAGGCAGAAACCCAGACACACCATGTTATTTTCAACATGGAGGATTCTGCCAGAAGAGGGTGGAGCCTTATCCTGTCACCAAAACCAACCAAACCAAGCCAACCAAAAACTCTTTCAATTTAACTGCTACATCCAATTCACTGTCCGAGGGGGTTGGCCTCCACCCTGTCGTGTGTTAGGACTGAGACTTTTTTCTTTATTACTAAAATGGGCTAACTGCTTCAGTGCATGCCTTTTTAAAATGAAAGCTAGACTTGATTTTAGAATGCAAATTAAAATGGGGTGATATCAAAAGAAACAAAATATATGTTTAAAAAAATTCAATTAGAATACAATATCCCTTTAAAAATAAAAGCAAAAGCCACAATAGAATGTTAAGCTCCCTAAAAAATGTCAGCAAAATACTTTTTATTCATTCTTTTTTTTTGAAAAGGGATACTGCATCTTCAAAACATGTAAAGTAGTAAGTCACCCATTTCTACTTACAGATAGTAGGAGTAAGAATAGTAGCTCCTCCTGGCAAGCAAATCACAGACGGTGGAAAAAGAGAAGCAATGGTGAATGAAAAGCGTGACTCTGTCACATTCAGTAAAGCAGAGAAATGTGCGTTTAAAAAAATTAAAAACTCATGTTAGGATTACAACTTGCTCATGCACTGATTAGCCTTACGGTGCCATGCAATTAAAAAAATACACTATCACAGAAAAAATGATTTCAGTATTAGAAGGCGATCACGAAAAAAATAACATGCTAACACTTTATTTGTTGAAAAAAAAGGAAATTAAATGAACTATGAATTTTTAACATGCAAGTCAGCATAAATGTAATGACGGAGAACTACCTAAATGTCATGACATAAATAACAGCTGTGTGGAGGTCTTGTGCTCTCCATCTGTTTTTTAAATATTTGAACTACAAACTGCAAAGTTTGCTATGGTAGAACTTGGTTATTAAACAGCAAGAGTTACTACTTACAGGTATACAGGTGTAAGCATGACTGGCAACATCCTGTACACACATCATATCAAATCTTGTACTCTGTTCTCTATGAAGCAGGTGTGTGTGTATATTGCACCTACGTTTACACGCACAGCTGCTGAATCCAAACCTAATTTTCTCTTTTTAAATCTTCCAAGTGGAAATGCTGATATATGCATGCTTAACATTAAAAATATGGAAAGCAAACAAATGGAAGGAAATGATGTACACTTAGAAATATTTCAATAATGGGAGAAAAATAAAAACAGCATTTGCTATTCAAGAGATGCAGTATCCCTTTTCTTATGCAGTTCAATTACTTTGTAAAACTCTATAACAGCTAATAGAGTTTCATCCACTTCAGCTTTAAATCAGTTTGTACAAAATGATCAGGCAACACATAGGACACTTCTTATTTGTAAAACCACACAAAACTCCTAACATGCTAATCCCACCCCCAAATCAAATTTGGAAATCTGTGTCAATGCATAAGAATCATTAAACACATGTGAAATTAGCAAATGGTTTTCTGATCTTTATAGAAATGTTGTCAAGGCTTGAGAGTATCAAAAGGGATACCACATGATGGAACCATCAATATGTATGTATAGAAATGATTGCCAATAGTTATTTATATAGCACCTAGAAGTATACTAAGCATTTAAGATTCAAACTTCAATTTCCAATGTAATTCAATTAGGGAAGCATGGGAATGCTGAGGGAAGCATAGGAAAAACATTCCTCATGTAAGACAAAAGGACATATTCCCCTGATTCACAGGCAGATAGATTAATTTAGAGCCCTAACCCCAACTAAGGCCACAGATGTACAGTGTAATAAATTCTGTCCCACCAAATTTGCCATTAGGCAGTGGTCAGTTGATGAATGCTGAGAGGCAGGGTACGTATTACCATATGAGAACAGCCTGGATCTGCCTGAAAGGAATTTTGCAGATTCTCACGCTGAGAGAGGGAAAAAGCTATGAAGGACTGTAGTCAGACAGTCAGTGAAGGAAAAGGTTGCTAGGTGATTCATTCTCTATCTACATTTGCTATTTGCCCATCACAGTTCTGTTCACAAGTTACAATGGACACATGTACAATTCACCACTCTTAGAGCTGCCAAGTTTCAAGTGGGGCCTGGAGATCTCCCAGAACAACAACTGATCTCCAGAGACCAAAGTCCAACTCAGTGGCTGTTTTGGAGGGTGGACTCGGACATTGTACCCCATTGAGATTCCTCCCTTCCCCATAGCCTGCCCTTACCTGGCTCCACCCCCAATGTCCAGTAATTTCCCAACCTGGAGTTGGCAACCCTAACACACATAGAGCTAACTAGGTGATTTACACTCCACATTAATCCAGGAACTAGTCTGTGGTTTCACTTATAAAGTGACTACCAGTTGGCTCTCTTTTTACAAACAGGTTTATACATGTGCATGCAGGTTGCATGTGTGTCCACTGCAGCATATGAACAGGGCTCTACCGTAGGGAGGGGTAAGGCCAGGAAAGGAAATAAAAAAACTAAAGATAAGTAATGGATAGGTCAGTGGTTTCTCCTTCCCTGAATGTTTCACTGTTATCCCTTCTAGGATTCTCTGCTTTCGGATAAGATAATCCGAAGAATTTTTAACAGGCAGATCCAACAGGCAAACATGCAAGTGTCATGTAGCATGTGTCATATCAGCCTGTTTTGTACACATTTTAACTCAACTATTTCAACATAGTTGTGCATTTGGCTCTTGCATTTGCTATTCTAAATGACTTTATCCAAAGGCTAATTTATAAAATGGTCCACATTTGGTGTGTGTGTGTGTGTGTGGGGGGGGGTCTAAAATATGTGAAAAAATGAAACATTAAATATTATAATAGATAACCAATTAAGCTATTATAATTAAAATACTAATAATTAAAGTTTCAACAGGATTAAGTTTAACATAATGTGAATTAGGGCTAAATTACATCTTTTGCTACTTGGCGTTTCAGGCTGGGGGTTTCATGCTTTGGTATAAGAGGTTTTATATTGATGTGGCTAGTCTATCAAGCAACTGAAAAGATGTATTTCTTAACAAATCAGAGGAAGGAATGCTATGGATTCAATGCAAGATAAATCTGAATTCATTTCAGTGAATTTGGAGATGGAAAATTTGCATGGAACTCTTTCTTCAGTTTCCTAGAGACAATTTCAGGAAAGGATGGGAATGACTTAGTAAATTTAATATTTAGGTGAGATATATCTGTTGCCTTTTTAGCTAAACTAGAATTGTACAATAAATTTTTTTGTCTACATTCTATGCATGGCTTAATACATTCAAGACAGAAAGTACAGAGACATGGAACTCATTCATGAGGTGACAAACGAGGTGAGAAGGCACATAGTTCTGAAAATATACAAGTATGGTTAAATATGTAATGCTGATCTGCAACTAGTCTAAATTATAGTACCCTTTTGCTACAATACTCTTATTCTGCAACTATTGTCCTCAAACATGGACACCTTGAGCATTCATAAAGGGGTGATGGAAGCTGGAGACAGGAAATTACTGTCACCAGTAAACTCGATTTTGGTCAAGTAGGGCTCTGTATCACACATTTAAGGTTTCTCATAATAAACGTTCAATGGATAACTGATGAAATTCTCCAGAATTTAGACATAACATCTGATAGATCTTGTAAGCATAGCCCATTCTGTATATAAAAGCCTGTAAAATCTGTGAACTGCTGGTTCGTATGTTAATATTTCATCTTCCCCTATTTGTTATATAAATAACCATTCCCTCAATGCATGTTTCCAAAGTATGAGGGGAGGAGGTTGTTCAGGAGAAGGAAAAGAAGAATCTAGGGACTGTGCATGTAGCCATAGGCACGTTACTATGCACACAGATGGTAATGGGAGACCCCATCCTTTCCAATATATGATAGCAAAGCGGCTAAGTGTCAAAAACCAGGAGACTGTATACTAAATGATAATATACACAAACTTCAGGACATTTCCCAATGAAGTATCCTAATGATTTATTATGTTTAGATGGAAAGTGATCCATCTGGAAAGTCTGTTCTGCACCTCAGCTTGCTTACATTTCTAATTTTTCCTTTTATTTCAACAAGAATTAGCCTATGCATGTGTGTTTATTCTTAAGCACAGAGGTACACAAACAGGAAAAAAAAATGAAAACACTTGGGAAAAATCACATATGCATCTAACTAACACAGAATAAGCATACCTAATATTTCTAATGCAGACGCTTCTTCTCCAAGTTATATATCTCCAGGGGGTAATTGTAAAGAGGCAATAAATTAAAAAAAGTTCTAATGGAAATCATTAAGACAGAGATATGATTTTCAGGCATAACGGTAATGTGTTTCTAACTTCGCAAAATGGCAAGAAAAATTATTTCATTTTAACAAAAGACAATTACAAACATATCCTTCTTTTCTAGATTTCTTTTTAAAAATCCCTGCAATGCACACAACTTTGAAGACAACAGCTCAGTAGTAGAGAATGTACTTGAGAATGTACTTGGATGCATGTGCAGGGCTTCAAATTTATTCCCTGGCATTTCCAATTGAAAGAGCATGACTGGCAGGGCATGAAAAGATCTCTAACCGAGATCCTGAAGAACTACTGCTGATTAGAGCAGACAGTACACGGGTAAAGGGACTCACGCTGTATAAGCAGCTTCATATGTCCAAGCACTCCTAAAAGCAACTAAATTTGTACATCAGAAGGGATCGAAGGACCGAAGGGAAAAACACAGGGAAATCTGAAAGGCTTGTTTTAATTAGTTGATTGACTCTCAGTTTTTAAATGCTGATTATGAAAGTTTATGTCAAATTAACAGTGACATTTGTAAGTTAAATGTTATTAAAACAACAATTAAGTAGTTCAACACGAGCATTCAAAATTATTCTCCACTATTCCAGAAGATGGCGCTATTGATTTATGTCAAACTTGTAGAAATGCCAAAGAAAAAAATGACTATTCAGGTATCAGTTAATAGGTTGTTGCAACATGTTAGATTTCCATACTTATAACTCAGTGGAACATTTATGGTGATGTAATGTGATTTTAAGTATTACTTTCCAACATTATCAAAGATGTAGGCGAAGGTAACAAAATCCATAATATATTATTCCAGACACTATGGCTACAGCTCATTAAGGCTGTTTAAAGAGAAAGATTGTCCTAAGCCTTACAGTAGAACAGATGGGATAGTAAATTAATATTAATTACATAAATGTATTGTCCATGTCTGTTTACTTTTCATAACATTATACTTGAGCAAAAACCAGGATTATACTGGTTCCAACATTTAGGGTTGCCAGCTCTGGATTGAGATTTCTAGAGATTTGGAAGACAACGCTGGGAAGGATGGAGTTCAAAGTGAGGAGGGAACTCAGCAGGGATTTGATGCTGTAGAGTTGGCCCTCCAAAGCTGCCATTTTCTCCAGGGAAACTGATCTTTAGAAATCTGGAGTTCACTCATAGGAGAATCCACCAGGATATTGGTAACAGTATCTACAATATAACTTACTTGCCATAGGCGCCATAATTCAGAATAAGAATGATCACCCCTGACATGAAATGATCTGCGAAATAATTTTTTTAGATTACTTGACAAGATTGAAAAATGTTAAGTGTCAAATCTAAAATACCTACCTTTTTTTGACAATCAATATGACAAGGAGGAGGAGAAGAATAAAAACTAGAATTCCAGCACTTATTCCTGCTATTTTTACAACACGGTCTGTTTGCTTGGCTGGGTCTGGAATGACTTCTGGTTCTTCTGTTGCTGCTGCTGAAAGAAACAAAAGTAACTTATACCAAGCGTCTTGGTCAGAACAGATCACTGTCCCAAACAAAAGGAATGTATGAAGAACAGCCAGGTCTGCACACAGAACCCTTTGAACAGGGATGAACATTAAATAGATTCACTGTTTGGCAAAGGAAAGAACCTGAGAGACTAGGCAGGTCATCCATAGCCCGAGGTGGCCAGGGATGGTCCCACTGCTGCACTGCCCCACCACATCCAGAGGACTTTCTGGCAGTATGGGGAGGCAGGAAAAACACAGAAATCCCTGCTGCAAGAAAGCCCTCCAGGGTTAAATGGAGTTACTGCTACTCTTTCGGGTGGTGTACCTCTAAGCTTCAGGCTGCGGCATATCTGGCTGCAAAGTCCGTGTAGAAGCTAACTAACATTGGCTTTACCCTGGAAATGCACCAGCGTGCTCCCACCTGCACTGGTGCCTGATTGGACATCAGTGTAACACCACAGTGGTGATAATTTCCACCTTTTGTTGTCAAAGAACTGTGGAACAGCTGGACATCAAAATCCTTGCCCTGTTTGTCAGCGGGGGGCACCCCTTACACTGATGGAACAGGCAAAGATGCCAGCACAAGGCCACGCTGCATCTGAGTGGTGATTCAGGCTCCCTCCTTTGGATGTGGGCAGTAACTCCAGGAGTATCTCTTCAAAAGCAGATTTGTAGTACATCACTGTTTTAAATTTGAACTAACAGGTGTTGAAAAATTATCTTCTTGACTGGTTAACCCTTTGCTTGAAAGAACAGTACAAACTATGCCTAATATGAATTCTGTATAAATAATGTAAATTAACAAAGGGATGAAATTTGTAAATACCAGGGGCAGTATAGTAAGGTGATTCTTTAAAAAAAAGTGGTGGAGGAAAGTTAACTGAACTGTGAGAGAGAGAGAGTTAATTTACTGCCTATGAAGAGGGAACAAACTAGAATAACAGTAATATCCCCCACCCCCGCAGGACACCCACATTAAACTGAAAACCAGTCAGCAATAAAACAAAAGGAGCAGGAAGGGATCTGTCAATGATCTCTTGTTCCTAATCAATGTTTTTAAACTCTTGTTTTAATGATGTGTGCTTGAGAGAGGGGTTGATTCCAATGGTTTTAAAATGTAATTTTGTTATGTATTTTTTATATTGTTAGCTGCCTTGGTGGCCCCTGTAAGAGCAAAAGGCAGGATACAAAATTAGTAAATTTGGAGAAAAAAAAGCAAAATGCCATGAAGATTCTTGGGGGCAGAGGGAACTTCACTTTTCCTCCAGCATTAGCTGCGGTTTCCCTTTCACACCTGATGTGAACTGAAGTTCGCATCCTCTGTGATCTCCCATCACCCTTAGGATTTCATCTACCCCGCATAGGAATAATGTAATCTTTTTTTTAAAAAAAACCCTTCACATGTTTACAAAATTGTCTCTGGATGATCCCTTAATGATCCGCCCCACCTCCATTTAAGAGGCAGATTAAGGTGAAGGAAATTCTTTTCTGGTTTTTTTTTAAACAAATCTCCACAGCCATAAATGACATTGCATAAGAGTAATGCAATGTCTTTTTAAAAGCTTTTTGAAAACATCCCCCAACCATTTGCAGGAGCACTTTTCCTCCTCTATCACTAAAAGGCAGTTTGAGGTGCAGACAGTTCTTTTGTATTATGATAACTTCTGCAATTGCAACCTTGCAGTTATTAACAATGAAAAGAATAATTGACTAACAATTCACCAAAGTCCTGCAATTGTGCAAAATTGACAACATCCTGTCAGGACCCTCCCCTTTTTACAGGTTTAAAATAAAGCAGGGTTTTCTCTGGAAGGAAAAGGCTGTTAATGGTTTGCACAGGAATAATGACACCATGAGGGGAGAAATACATGAGTCAAGTGGTTGAAATGTGAAAAATACTCGGTTTGAATGCTGCATCCTCGCACTGATACAAAAACAGTTTATGATTTCTAGATGTGGACATTGCCTTGAGTCACCATAGCTCATAGTCATGGATGGATCTTTTCTCCCTGAATATATCTAATATATCTCTAGCACTACATGCACGTTCAGCAAATTACACAATGTAATTAACAAGGAGCTTCTACAAGCCCTTTCTTGCTTTCAGACTGGAATTCAGCCCTTGGTTTGTGAGGAACCAGAGATTATGTCACATGAATTATACTGTCTCTGGGTATATCTACCAGAACAGCTACAAACTAGAGTTATGAAGTGTTCTATGGTTTTAAAGACAGGAACATGTATGGTAAATTGTGTATCCCATTTTAATCTATTGTGCGGCTCTGAAGATTGCCAGAATATGTGTAGTCCTATCTGCTAATGTCCAGCAGCTATTGTTTTTATTGACAGGGTGGGAGGCTTGGGAGTTCCTATTTTAATGTTTTAGAGGATTGGCCAATATATGTAGTTGCCTTTGGGCCTGACAATGCTGTGCAGTTTTTTTTAGCCATACTCAAGTTAGCTGTATTTCATTAGGACAGGACTGCTTTATCCAGGGCAGCATGTTTGCTTACTCTTTTTTTTTTTTTGATGGATAGTAGACCAGTGAACAGATTTTGAAATCCCTTTGGAATTTCTCAGGAAAGCCCAAAAGGTGAGAATGTTACCTTATATACTCGTGTATAAGTTGACCCACATATAAGTCGAGGCAGCTAATTTTACCACAAAAATCTGGGAAAACTTATTGACTCACATATAAGTCGAGGGTGGGAAATGCAGCAGCTACTGGTAAATTTCAAAAATAAAAATAGATACCAATAAAATTACATTAATTGAGGCATCAGTAGGTTAAATGTTTTTGAATATTTATTTCAAAGAAAAACAGTAAACTAGCTCTGTAAGTGGAAAAGGGAGTCAACAAAAACAATATGGTCTCAACAATAACTTTAAAAGTACAAAAACCTTAGCTCAACCAGCTACCAAGCTAAAACACAAGAGTTAAAATCATTCAAAACTGGATTTTTGGTCAGTGGAGGAATGTTTATTTTAGCAGTACCAACATTTCACAGTATCTTTAGGATACCCTCCTGATGATACCACCGAGGTTTGGTGAAGTTTGGTTCAAGGAGTCCAAAGTTATGGACCCTCAAAATGTAGTCCCATCTACTATTAGCTCCAATTGGAAAGAATGGGGGATGGAGGCACCCTCTTTGGGGGTCCATAACTTTGGAGCCCTTGAACCAAACTTTACCACATTTGGGTGGTATCATCAGGAGTGTCACCTGATGATATCTTGAAATTTTGGTGTTGCTAGCCTAAAAACTGCGCCCCCTGGCGGCCGACAAAGTAAAAACCCTAAAATATTTTTTAAAAATACAGCTGACTCATGTATAAGTCGAGGGGGGCTTTTTCAGCACAAAAATGTGCTGAAAAACTCGACTTATACACGAGTTTATATGGTACTTTTATGTGGATAGTGCGCAGAGGAGAATTCTGAGGAAATCTGCCAGTATGAGATCTGTGTATACCACTATAATGTCTTCACTAGTCATCTTTTTTTACTAAACTGAAAAGTTCCAGGCCCTTCACCCTATTCTCAGAGAAAAGGTGTTCCGACCCCTTAATCAGCTTTTATTCCATTTTATTACCTTCTTCATCCGTTAAATACTTATTTGAAGTACGAATCCTTCAGCGAAGTGACTGTAGGATCAGCCCAGCTTGTTGGTGAAACATTTTTGGGGGGGGGTGGGTAGTTTTGGCTTAAATTATATTTTCATGTCTGTTAGTTGCTTTGAGTCTCCAGAGGAGAAAACAGTGGGACAAAAATGAATAAATTTAATATCAATATACCTATTTTTCAAAGTGGTCCGAACTGTGGATATTTAAACCCAGAAACTGGAACCATGAACAGAGCACAGCTTTTTCTATAAACAGGAGAAAAACCTTAAGGTTGCAAAGGATCTGAAATCTTAAAAAAAGAAATGGGCAGAGATTAACTCCCCTCAAAAATTAGAAGTAGCACCTGTACCTTAAAAAAGGAGCAATCTCAATGGACATTGTGGGGGTTGCTAGGCAATCACAACATTGTCAGCCTTCAAATCTTTGCTTCTGTCAGGAAAAAGCATGAGCAGGTCTCTTTTCAAAAATGTTTTGGCCTCCCAGTCAACCTCTTATTTGTTTCCTTCTGCCTTGGAGAGATGACTTATGGGGGCCAGTCACTGGAAAACATGTTCCCACAAAATTTGCACAACTCACCCAGGTGTAGCAGTGGCTACAACTTGGTGCCATAAAACCTATCTGGACACGGCAGCACCTTCCAGAAAAAAGGCAGACATTTATGCAAGTAACAGAGACAAATTGTAACTGAACAAATGATCACTGGTGGGCTGGAGAAAGACATCCAGCTACACTGCATGCTATACTTTAAGCATTTCCTTTGGAAATTAGGGTTATCCAATAGATATTTCTGCTGCTTCGGAAGAAAACCTAGTGTCACATCACCTTGTTTTTGTGAAGAACTGAGTATAACTTGGATGGCAAACTTCATTTCAAGACTTCAGTGACTCCGCTGGAGTTATCTAGGAGGATAATCACTATAAACCCTTTCATGCTTGTCAGGCATGATGTTTATGTAGTTACAGCAATCATGTTCTTTTCATAAAAGCTTGGCTTTGTAATCTCACTTTTCTATCTCTTTTTCTGTTGCTGCTTCTAATATAAATTTCAGTTACACTACCAAGAATAATGTGCTCCTTTTGTTCACCTGCAGTTGAGAACTCCAACAATGAAATAATAGCGTTTCTTAATTATATCTCAAAAATTACAGAAGCTGTATCATCATTAGTTTAACCTCTGAATAAAAAGTCCAGTGTTCACAGAGAGTATATACATCTGGTACATCTACAGAATGATGAGGCTGAAATAATATGCACAATGGAAAATTGTTTAAATGATAGAAGGATGAATTAAGAGAAAACCTGTGACAGCTTGATACCCTAAGTTTTGAAAAATTCAGAAGATTCTCTGTTCAGAAAATTTTGTCTGATTAAAATCAATGCAAATTTCATGACTCCAAAATCCCATTCATAGTCTAAGATTTCAATAATTCCGCTTAATCCATAAAATCACTAGCCAATATGGAATATATTGAATTATAAAGAACTCTTTCTCCTATGTACAAATGTATACTATACCAAGTTCAGAAAGCCAAACTTAAGAAAAAGAAGTAAAGTACTCTAGACTAAATAGATCAACGTGTATTCCCCAGCCCCTCTCCCAATAACAGCACTTTTGTTGGGTTCTTCAGTACTGCTGGAACACTATCCAAAGTTGCTTGTTTGGGTGGGGATTTAAAGGTTGCAAAAGAGGTGGAACTCAAAAAGGATACATGCCTTCCCAAGATTTCACCCTTGAGAAATCTGAGATCTCCGCACCACAAGCATCTCCACCCTTGGCCTGCCTTAACTGACTCTCAACCACTATCAGCCTTTCTCCAAAGAGGTCAAAGCAGGTCACATACGGCAATAGTCATCCATGAAGTTTACAGGGAAGAGCTTTCCTTGCAAAACTGTATCATGTGCCTTTAAGACCCTATTCTGGGTACATTGCATAAGTTTAGTTTAATGGTGGACTAAATCGAAGACATGCACAAATATTGGCATAGGAGCATATATTGAGATAATAAAGAGGGAATTCATACATTGTCCAGATTGTCACACTTGAGTGAGAAGTACTTTACAAAGTAAAATTATGTGTTTATATGCAGTAGCCCATAAACAAAATAATACAGTCACCTGATCACAATATAATCCCTTATGTCCCGCATAGACCGCTACGTTTGGCAGTGGCGGAACTGCTGGAAACCCCTAGCCCTGCGACGATGCGGCTGGCCTCGACCCGGGCCAGGTCCTTTACGGCTCTGGCCCCTGCCTGGTGGAATGCTCTCCCTCCAGCTGTCCGGGCCCTGTGGGACCTTGGTGAGTTCCGCAGGGTCTGTAAGACTGAGCTGTTCCACCGGGCCTTTGGTGAGGCTGGCCGCGGATCTACCGCCCCCCACTGAGGCTGCCAGTTTTCCATCTTGGCAAGGCCTTGATTCCATCTTGGGCCCTGCCTTTCCCCTCCCAGCCTTTTTGATCAGGCACCTGTCTTTAAATTTTGCTTGCTCTTAACTTTGTTATTTAAATTTTAAGTAACTGCTGCTATGGAAATTTGTTTTAATGGGGTTAAGTTTTAGTTATGCATTTTATGTGCTGTTATTGGAACAGCTGTACTCTGAGCCACCTTGAGCCCTTTGGGGGTGAGGCGGCCTATAAATCTAATAAATAATAATAATAATAATAATAATAATAATAATAATAATAATAATAATAATTATTATTATTATTATATTTAATTAATATACATGTCACTAATTATGCAATCCAAAGGGGGGGGATGAAGCCACTTTGGAAGTGGCATGTCTTTTGCACTGCTGTCATTGCCATTTGCACCACCCAAATGGCCAGGATGTCAATGAAGGGCTAGGTATGTCAGCAGCAGGGTTCTGCAACAGCCAAAGGCACAAGTTTGCCCCTGTACTGCTAGTCTTCCACCACAGGAGGCCTTGAAGGCATTGGTGGGGGGCAGGGGTAACTTTAGTCAGCTTTCAGAGCATAGGAACAGGACCTTTTTTTTGTGTAGACTTGTGCCACCAAAAAGGATGGTGTAAGCTGTTGCTTTGAATAGGACTTTTCACAGCCAACAGCAGTTTTTCTTTTTTTTTCCTGGTGGCCGTGCTCCCAAAGCCTTTTTGGAGGAGGCAAGACTGTTGTCTGTGCCCTCTCGTCAACCCTCCCCCCTTCCCTCACTCACGGTTTGGATTAGGCTGTAAGTGAGTCAAGGTTACCTTGTGTTCACCAGAATATTTAGTAGATTCTATAGGAGTGCTGAAGGAAAAGTTTGGTTTCAAAACTATAGATGTCATTTGTATACAGTAGTAAACTGTATCTAGCAGTATCAGCTCCAAGTTCTAATAGTTTCTTTTGAAGGTCACATAAAGCTTGTATTAAATAGAAACTGTAAAATAATTCACAGATTAGTTTCCAAGTGAAGCAGATTATTTAAAAATGCTTTTTATGTTTTAAATCTAGATTTAAGAATTCTTGTGATCTGATTAAAATGAGAGAACAACATGCTCTCATTGATAGCATGAAAGTAGGCAGACATCCTGTGAATGAGCATTATCTTCTAAAATGCAGAATCTAAAAATACAAAATAAGAGCAAAATAGTTCCCATAAAGTTCAAATAAAGTTCCTATTCTTAAGCACTCATCCCACACTACATCCATATTGTTTGAAACTCACAAGCAAATTTACAATTGGGGACTAACATATCCCTTTACAAGAGGTTTTTTTTCTTCAAATTTATCAGATCCCTGTTGCTATGCATGTAAAGCCCCTCTCCCCCAATATTTAATAAATACAAAAGTCATGCCTTGAATTGATATTGATTTGTATGGTTACTCAGCCAATCAATGTTGGATTATTATTGTTGCTGTGACAAAAATAAATACTACATTATAACAGAATACAAGTAATGTTTACCATAAAATAGAAACATTCAGTGCCTTAACCTGTACTCCTAAAACCACTTAAGCTTAGGGCTAAACCAGACGTTATATTTTTCAAAGACTCTCTCAGCAGTCTCACAGCAGCTCACAGAAGACTGAATGTGGAACAAACTCACTCCCCAATACCATTTCTGGTTGAGAAAACAGAGAAGAGAAGTGTGGTGCTGGCTGCTGGATCCATTTGCATGGTGGGAAACCTGCAAGGAGTTGTAGAGGATACCTTACTTTCCTGTGTATCCCCTCTCCATACTATTGCCTCTTTTTCTCCTCCAGGCAACTCCCATATCCTTCCCTTTTCCTATGTGTTTCTTTTGTTCCCACCCACTAACCAACCTACGTTTTTTATCTCCCCCCCACATCTTCAGCTATGTTTATTATTAATTTGTTATTATTTGTTTATACTTTTCCTTTCTTCACAATGACGAGCCAAAATAATGAACATCATTTTCTTCCCTTCTATTTTATCCTCACAGAAGCCCTGTCAGATGGGTTAGGATGAAAGTGTGAGTCTGGTCCAAAGTCACCCAGTGAGCTTCCACAGTAGGTTGGGGAACCTAGAACCCAGAACCTAATCTAGACACTAATCACTCCACTACACTGGCTTTCATGGAAAGGGTTCTGTTCAACAGTAGCAAGAAGCCAGGCCTAGGTGGATCATGAAAGTCATGCAGTAATAAGACACCATAGTTCTAGGTAAGTGCAACCTGTTTTTATTGCTGTGGTCCCTGTGAGTCCCAAATGGAAGATTAGCTAACTGATTTACTACTCATGAGAGCTCTAAGTTGAACAGACATTGCAGGGCTGTTCTTCCCACTACTGCATCTCTTGTAGCATCCATTTCCATCACATAGTAGTCTGATACATATGACTATCCATTTCCAGACAGATTAGGCTGACAGGTCCTTGCCCTTGCTTAAGCCTACTGAAGAGATGAAAAAGTTCTCATGTTTTTGAAAGGATTTTGTACTATTTAAACAGAAGAGGAGAACTTTTCTAACGAATGTTCGGCTCATTCTCTTTTGTCTGTAGCTCAGGATATAATACTGGCAGGGTAAAGCTTCTGGTGAGGATTTACAGAGGGCTGACACCTTTGCATACTGAAGAGAATTTCGGTGGCTAGATCACTGGCTGGGAGATGTAAATCACCAGCTGAGTAATCACTCTGGATCAAAGTGTGCTTGGGAGATAACTCACTTTGCTTCAAGAAGTTCTCCTCTGGAGTAAACGATGAAAATTGAGGTTTTTATGGCTTGCCACAGAGTAAAGCTGGAAAGAAGGATGGTGAACATTGATTATAATCAGACTTGAAGCACCACCAGCCCCCACTACTTCTTTGCTACTGGAGGATAATTAATCTTAAAGATAAAGAGAGATTTTTGTCTATGCTGAAGACAAGCAGCCTCTTGGTGAGACAAATTTTTCTCTGGGAAACTATAAATCAGAATGGAATTTTTAAAAAGAACTTAAAATAATTTGGCAAAAAATGGAAGAAAGCAAGAAGAGATACTAGCTCCTGAATGTCTCCCTTTCAAGGAAAATGATTAGCATACAAATTGGGAAAGGAAAAAGAAAAGAAAATTATACTGATTTTAAGAAAGGGACAACATCTTAAAGGACAGTGTCATTTCAAAATACATGTTATAATTACTATACAAACATGCAGAGCACACAAGATTTCATTGATTAAAATTTCATTGATAGTAGTCTGATACATATGACTATCCATTTCCAGACAGATTAGGCTGACAGGTCCTTGCCCTTGCTTAAGCCTACTGAAGAGATGATCAGGAAGCAAAATCTACATACGATTACAGAAGAACAGAGGTGTATCATGATAACAGTAGGAAAAGTGGTTCAGGCTATTAAAAAAAAGGAAGTCAGGAAAGTTCCCTGGTCCAGATGATTATTATCAGTATTTTAAAGATGAAATTTTACAACCTTTACAGAATGCAATGAACTCCACCTTGCAAGGAGGAAAGATGCCAGAGTCATGAAAAGGGCCAAAAATATAACATTAATACCTAAAGAAGGGCAAGACTCAACTTTGACAAGAAATTATAGATCAAAAATCATTAATGAGTAATGACTAAGTTGTTTACAAGAAGAAGAAGAGTTTGGATTTATACTTCCTTTTTCTCCTGGGAGAAGATTTAAATGGGCTTACAAACTACTTTTCTCTCCTCTTCCCCCAACAGACACCTTGTGAGGTAAGTGGGGCTGAGAGAGTTCTGAACGAACTGTGACTAGTTCAAGGTTACACAGCAGGAAAGGTGAAACAAATCTGGTTCACCAGATGAAACTTGGCTGCTCATGTGGAGAAGTGGAGTATCAAGCCTGGTTCTCCAGATTAAAGTCCACCTGCTCTTAATCTGCTCTTAATCACAACCTGCTCTTAATCACAACACTCCATTGGCTCTCAATTTTAGCTGACAGACTGAAAACAATGCTACAAGAGTTTATCCATGAAGATCAATATGGATTTTTACCTTAAAAACAATGCTAGAACAGTACTGGATGTCTTGGAATATTTAGAGAGACATAAGGAAAAACAAGCTGCTCTGATCTTTCTAGATGCAGAGAAAGTATTTGATTATATGAATTGATCATTGTTGTTCAAAATACTGGAAAATAGGAATTTTTGAGATAATTTTATAAAGTAAGTGAAATTGATTTATGTCACAGTCAGCTTATAATATTAAAAAAACTAGCAGTAAAACCCGCTGTGCTAAACAATATAATGGGTAATAGACTGCTATTGGTGGCAGGTGCACCAATAAGGCAGGATCTGCGGGCCTTGGGAAGTGAGACGCAAGGGGAGTGCTGGGTGCTGGATAGTTTTCTGGTTTTTTTAGTTTTGTTTTAGAGGAAGTGTCTTCGAAACTTCACAGACTCGATTTGAGAATCCATGCTGAAAGGGCTGGGACAGGAGAGGCGGGAGTGGGGATCTTGTTCCACCTCTGCTGTCCCAGCCCAAAAGACTGAGACAGGAGAGGCAGGGGAATGATCTTCCCCCACCTCTGCTGTCCCAGCCTGAAAGGACTTAGGCACGAAAGGTGGGAGGGGGAATCTTGCCTGCCGTGCCTGCTGCCCCCCAGCCTCTCCTGTTCCAGATGGAATGTGTGGCAATTGGTTGGAAGTGAGTCGTCACCACGCGTTCTATACTTAGGCAATTATACTTCAAGATTGTTAATGGAGATTTGGCAAAACCATCTGAAATACAGAAAGGACCAAGACAAAGCTGTCCATTATAGCAGTACAACATCCTCTCCCTGAAGAGAAACAGAGGCCCAGCAGGGAAGGAAGTGTGTGCTTACCTCCTGTTGGCTGCTGTCGCTCTACAGAGACCAGGGACACCCTCCTGTAACCATGGCGACGCCTCCGGGGACAAGTGGATTCAAGGGTGTGCAGTCTACCACCTCATCATCCAATTTAACTGCTAGGGTGGCTGCCACCCACCCCATAAAGGCAAATGTGGAGGAGTAGAATCCATAGGACACCTGCCACCCACCCCGTGGGTCAAACATTTCCGCCACAGCAACAAACTCTATGTCAATGGTCCTTGAGTCCTGATCATAAGGGGGGTGGGATGCCTGACTGGTCAATGCTGGCACAGGTTCTCTCACCCTGCCACAGGACCATTGCTGCTGCTGCCAGTGTAAAACTGCTCCCTGGAGAAATCTCACTGCTGCTGCCGAAACCAGCTCAAACGATCTCACCATTGTTGCTGCTTTTGTCACCTGTGCTGCAAATTGCAGTTGGTTCATAATACCAGCACTGCTTCCTGCACCAAGCTTGTATTTGCCGCTCTTGTGAAGAAGCGGGTGCAGCATCTTTTCGTAGGATCAGCAGTCATTGAAACATTATGGAGTGGTAAGCTGTAACGGTTTGCATTGTTGTAGCAGATACAAAACAGTAGCTGACAACCAACTCTAAGCTACCTCTAACTAATTCTAACTCTAACCCTCTTGAATTCTCTGAATCTCAAGTTGATTCTTGATCCCCAGAGTAGTCCTGTTGTCTGAACCTGCGGTTTTCCCTAGAGCAGTTCGTGCACTTCCAGCTTCAGATAATTATCATGGACTACAATTCCCAATTGGCCATGGTGGCAGGGGCTGATGGGAATTGTAGTCCATGAACATCTGGAGAGGCGCAGGTTGAAGATCCCTGCTCTAGGGGATCACTATAAGTCAGCTGCGACTTAACAATTAAAAAAAATCAAATCAAGTCTGAAATCTTCCTAAAACCTAAAATGACTAAATTGAGACTATTGTACTTTGGTCATATTATGAAAAGACAAGGCACTGGAAAAGATAATTGCATTAGGAAAAATTGAAGGCAACAGGCAAAGAGGACAACCCAACGTGAGATGGATTGAAGAGATGGTCCTCACTTTGCCAGCTCTAAGCAACTCTAGTAGGATGTTTTGGAAGTCATTGATTCACAGGGTTTCCACAAGTCAGAAGGACTTGATGGCACTTAAGGCACATATGCAGTCATCATGCATATACCTATTCCCACGCTAATTAAAGTTCTCTTTTGACAGAAATCTGGTCATCAGTTTCTCCTGCTATATGATTAAGGACATTCTGCCACAACTACTGCTGTACATAAATTCTACTGCTTTTGCAGTTTATGTACTTTCATCTGGGAGTTTAACACATTTCACATATGAACCATATCGTAGTGAACTAATCACCAAATATTAGAGTTGGGAATAAATCTTATCCTTGCTTTTCAATCTGCAGCACAAGAAAAGTGGTACCATAGATGGGGTGCTGTGTGGTTTCTGGGCTGTATGGCCGTGTTCTAGCAGCATTCTCTCCTGACGCTGCTAGAACACAGCCATACAGCCCAGAAACCACACAACACCCCAGTGATTCCGTCTGTGAAAGCCTTTGATAATACATGGTACCACAGATGTTTGACACTTGAAGAAGCATTTCTGTACTTCATAAATCAGTGATTAGCATCTAGATTTTGAATATCTGAGCCAAGTCCATTATAGAAAAAACATTTTATGACTACTGGATAAGAAATTTTTTTTTGTCTACTCAGCAGCAGTTCACAGAAACTCCCAGTATAGCAAGTAATTGCTGTTCACATATAATCCACTTCTTGGACCACTAAAAATGGAGATGAAGGTGAAGAATAGAAGCACATGGCTAGAAGGAAGAGTATATCCACAGAATGCCAATAATTAAACGATAAGGACTACAATAGTAAAATAAACACAGGCCATGTCAGTAGCCCAAAAGCAATAATTGGGAGCTTCTTTGTTGTTCTTGTTGATGGAGATAGAGGTGGCACAAGGAAGGAGGAAAGTTTTCAGACAAGGCTAATAAACTTATACAGTGAAACTGCTTGGGGCAATGTAAGTCAGAAGGTATGTCGTGTAAAGGAGGAAGCATGCTGCAAAGGAAAAAGCAAATGGTGGTATAAAAAATTCTGGTTTGCTGGCCAGAATAACAGTCTAATCACAATATAATGGGGGGAAATGAAGGGCTAGAGTATTGCCTGCTGGGCAGACAGTTGAAAAGCAGCAACTAGTAGCAATAAGTTGGGAAAAATGGTAACGATGTGGATATTCAAGAACGTTTCACAGTAGAAGACAAGAAGGCAGGTGGATGAATACAGATGGCTAATCTGATTAGATTTACATGAAGCAATTGGGAAGTCATCCATTAGTTTTTCCACAGAAGATTGATTTGTTGCAGAGGGGATTCAGTCCATTCCACAGGACAGTGGAGAGCCTGAATGTTATAGGTAAGAAAATTTAATTTTCAACCTATTTACTAGAGCTAGTGCAGGGAGAAAATAGCTTGTTCACAGAGGGAACTAATGAAGTGTGATAAATTATGTGAAAATGAAAGATTAAATTAAGAAGGAAAATAGAAAAATGGGGGAACATGAAGAAAACAAATGGAACCATTACTTCAGGCTCTGCAAAATATTTTCACAACAAAAATTTAGTTACTGCACATCTAACATCCACTGTATAAATAACAGAGAATGTTCCCTTGGAGAGTAATGCAAACGCCAAAAACAGCTAATATTTTCTTCATACTTCCAAACTTTACCAGTTCTTACTTCAGGTAATCAAGACAAATCATTATTATTCAAAAGTCTTCACAACAAGATAGATGTTTAGATGTGCAATAATGAATATACTACTGTCAATAGTTCAATTTTAACTTAAACCAGCTTCTGATAGGTCCAGACCCACTGGTATATGTTCAAGATTGACCTCTTGATCTCATATGAGTATTTTTGGGTGCATTCTTAAGAATGTTAAAAAAAAGAATGTGACAAACAGGTTTGTGAATATGGACAATGCACACAGAAAGCCTGGATTTTGCTAATAAACCTGTCTATAGCAAATAAGCTAGTAGCAATAATTATTACACGTGCAGAAAAACAAGCTTTGAGGAAGAATCAGCATAACTTCTGCGAAGCAAAGAACTGCCTGCCTAATCTTTTCAATTTATTTGAGTGACATCAAGCTTACATACATGGTTAACACAGTAGGCATATATTTTTCTGTATGTAGGGATTATATATTTCCAAAAGGCTTTTGATACAATCCTGCATTAAAGGCTCCTGAACAAACTTATGGTACAAGAAGTGGTATAACAGAACAAGTCATCTTATGAATTAATAACAATTTAAATAAAAGATGGTAGGACTGAATGGATAATCCTTGCAATGGAGGAAATAATGAAGGGGGAACACAAGGATTTGTAAGATGAGATCCACTGCAATTTAATTTGTTCCCAAATGATCTGGAAGATGAATGTTTAGGTGGCCACATTTGTTGATGGCAGTCATTTATTTAGAATGTCGAAGGGATCTGCAAAGAGCTACTGAATTATCTCTCCACACTGGAAGAACAGACAATGAACGGGCAATGGGGAAAAAATGCCACGAAATCTTGTACGTGTTGTTTGCAGAATCCAAATGTTTCCATGTTAAATCTTTTTTAAACAGAAGTCAATAAAAGAGGATAGAGTAATAAAAGTTTCAGTTGCATTAAATATTGTCAGAACTACCAGTCCACACATGCCACCCTGCTAAATTTATGAAGCACAAAGGCAGGCTTGATGTGTTAGGCTAGTAGACAGATTGGTTATAACAGCTAAGTATACACAAGAATCTTAATGGATACTCAAGATTGCCAATCAATGGCAGAATGAATTACTGACATTTGTTCCTGGCTGCACTGTTGAGCTATATATTTCTTGCATTTAAAAAGGTACTTTTGAATGAATTTAACATAACTTTACAATGAACATTAAGATGTATATTTTAAAAGAGGGAGTACTAACAGCTTTTTGAGCGGAAGCTTCTGGATAAGGATAATATATTGAAGAAATGAGGACACTGTGGTGGTGCTAAATGACTTCCAGTTGTCCATATGCCCAGAAGCATAAATCTAAGAAAAAGCTTTGCTGATTGCAGCACATAAGGAGAGCACTTGGGGCAAAAGCACAGATGCCACAGTTACACTTTCAATTTAGGAGCCTGAAGGAGGGAGAGAAGGAAGCGGTTGGTAAAATGATTTAAGATACCCAGATATAATTGGATGAGCAAGAGAAGCCAACATTTGTTATTTTAGAGGTTAGGAGCATTAGGATTGTGATTGACAAATCTTTAGCCGCTACAACGGTTTAGGACTGCATTCAGCTTCCTGAGCCTATTAGTACAGTCTTGATTCCCAGTTTTGCAGATTTCTGAGGATTTCCACACAGCATATGGGTAGCATTAAGAGCATTAAAGATTTATGCATTTTATCATCACTATAAACCCCCCCCCCCCCCCACATACACACACAAAGAAATGAAATCTATATAAGGTTGTGTATAATCCACATGATGCTCAGGTCTGAATTAAACCAAAAACCCATTTGGAATCTAATAATATTAAACAGAAATCAGAAAAAGAAATATTACTCAACTTTAATCTTACAAACTTCAGTTGTTTCTAAAACAGCTCAAGGCTTTCCAACACATGGTTTAGATGCACTATAGGTCTGTACTTACAAATACACCCTGCTCATACATACACAAAATTCAACTTTTTTTTTTTTTAAAAAAAGGTTTTAATCATGATTTATTTCACTGAGTTGTTTTAAATATTTTTAGTATGTTATTCTCTGGTGAGCATGTCAAGGCAGCTGGCAATGATAATTACAAAAAAAATTGCTGATGACAACAGTTTTTAAAATATTAAGTTATCACTATTTAAGCAACAACAATCACAACAATAGAGCAGCTTTGTGGATGGATGCAAAAAATGAGATCAGGTTCTTTTTAGCTTGTCTAAGGGATGGCTGCAATTGTGGCATGTCAGTAACCTTAACAATTCTCATTTTGTTGGAAGGATTGGTACATGATAACAAAATCTCTAAAATGCATCCTTAGCACAAATACAGTTGTCAGTAAGGTACTGGAGCACCTGCCTTTTGGGGTCACATCCTGCTCACCAGTCACAAGCAGGAAGCACAGTATTCCACAGACTGCTCAGGTTTTGCAAACAGCCAGCTTATTTTCCATGCATATGCATTGTCCATTAACCCATTGCTACTGCTATCCTGATGTGTTCCACCAAAAGTTTGATGAAAGAGAAACACTGTATTGTTGAGGGCTTAAGGAGCAAAAACTGGTAGAATCAAAGGCCAAGGGCATGCTAAATTCATGGACAATAGAGTCCACCCAGACACAGGATTTGCATTCACCAATACTGCTGCTGCTGCAGGGAATGAAAATGCAACTACAAATGTAAATGAACTGATAACCCCCACCCACAATACAATGCACTCAATCACATCTTTGCATAGCAAGTTCCACCCAAACACTTACTGATTAGTTCCCCATCCTGGGACATGGACAATATATACCCCACTAAACATTCCCTTCCCACTAGACACAGTGTGTAACAGACTTCTCTCTGTGATACACCTCTGAAGATGCCAGCCATAGATGCAGGTGAAACGTTAGGAACAAGATCTATCAGACCACGGCCACACAGCCTGAAAAACCCACCACAACCAGTTGAATCGGGCCGTGAAAGCCTTTGACAATACATTTTAGGCTGAAAAATGCCCCCCTCAGCTTATACGCAGGTCACTCCCTCCCCACTGCGCAGATCCACAGCGCTTACTTATGAGTGGCGAAGTTCGTCCCCCTCGATTTATCTCATCGCTTTTCTTAGAGGATCAAAGCTTAGCAGGTTTGTTTCAGGGAAGCTGCAGGTTTTCTGTTCAGCCAGTCTTTGTGCCCACAGGAAAGCTGCCTCTCTAGGCAGCCTGTCTATGGTTTTCTTAAAAGGGCAGTGCTGCAGCATTACCTTTTCAAGGAAACCATAGACAGGCTGCCTCGAGTGGCAGCTTCCCTGTAGACTTAGAGCCGGCAAGAAAGAAAGCCGGCAGCTTCCCTGAAACAATGCCTTAAACTTTGAGCCTGCAAGAAAGAAAGCGTGAGTTAGTGAGGGGGAGGAGGTATTCTCTGCTTCGCTTTCTCCTGCTTTCAGCAACTTTCCCTCTCCCCAGACCCGTGCGCGCTGCCTCGCCCCTCCTTAAAAAGTCTCCCAAAGGCTTCTGGGGCGCTCCTTTCCTCCAGCTGTGGCTCCTCTGCCGGTTCAGCACCCTGCCCCCTGATGGATCTTTCCCACCCTTGGCTTATACGTGAGTCAATAAAATTTCCCAGTTTTTTGAGGTAGAATTGGGTGCCTTGGCTTATATGCGAGTATATATGGTAATATAAAAATAGAAAAGTATGCGGAGATGGAAAGAAAAATAATACTTAAATGGTATGGAACTCCAATACAACTAGCCTATCTGATTAGGGGACTTAGTCCAAAATGTTGACACTGTGGAGAACTGGGGGCATATTACACTCATATGTGGATTAAATGTAAAGAGCTAAAAAAAATTGGGAAAAAATATTATTGTATATAGAGAAACTTGTGAAGACTAAAATAGATTTAAACAAAGGTTTACTGTTCACAGGAATAATTGAGGAGAACAAAGTGGATAAAAGATATGAATTAATGTATAAAAGGATGATAAGAGCTGCACATGCAGTAATAGCATTGGGATGGAAGAATAAGAAGAAATGGACTATTTCGAAATGGCTTGAGTATAAATGGGAACAAATTCAACTGGATATTTTTGAAATAATGGCAAGAAATAATTTATGGCAAGATAGACATTTTGAAGATATGGACACAATTTGTGGTCTGGATGAAAGAAATTGGAGTCAAAGAAGAAATATGGGAGAAGAGAGTACAAAGAATGAGCTTACTGCTGTTTACTTAAATAAATGGGATAGAAAACTGGTGGGGAGAGGGAAAAAAGGGGGGAAGTATGGTTGTTAACAAAATGCATATATTGTATATATGTAATGAAATTTCAAACCATACAATAAAAATTATTTTTTAAAAAAAGCATTTGAGAGCCAGATACCTGACAAAGGAAGCTGTTAATATCAAAAGCTTATACCCCCCAAATGTTGTTGGTCTCTAAGTTTCTATTGAACTCCAATCTAGCCAACATGGCTACCCTCTGAAACAAGGTTGATGTGATGCTCAACTCGTGAGTGATCATGGTCATAAAAAAACAACACATTCATTGCAAAGTTCTCAGCATACATAATTGTCATAAGATTGTTATGCTTGGCTCTTCAGTAATTTCAATGAAGGAAGTTAATCATTCATCTGAGACGAACGAGGAAGACATTCCTGGCAGGGTATATCATGTGCTATAAAGGCACTTTGACACCTGCTCCATATCCCTTAGTGTGTGATCTCAGTTGTACTTCTGATCCAGTCAATACTGTGAAATTTTTTACATTAAATTCAGGACTATCTAAACATCTAACTGTGAAAAAGACAAATGGAATACACAATGAAAGCAAGACTTTCTATTTGTTTATTTTTAGTAAACAACTCCCACTAGGCAGCCTAAAAACAAATTTGGTTTCAAGTAGATGCTATTTGAATAAAAACAAACCAATACGGAATGCAATACTGCTGGGAAATACACTTCGAAGGCATGTCACAACATACATAAAAGTATGCATTAATATTTTATATATCCTGTGAGAAAACAGTCACTAGCCTTCAAAGATTCTTAACAGCATGGAAAATAAGTAACGAACTGTGCACATCATAACCTAATGTCTAACGTACCAGGTATATTGACAGAAATCTTATTTCATTTCTCTAATGTTTCTTTTACTCGGTGTACTGAGAAGAATGAACTTATACAGTCAATCAACAGATAATAAAGACTATTTCATTTCAGGACTTGTGCTAACCTCCCAAGAAATGTTTGATTAATAGGAACCAGAACCTTATTGGAAACATTGCCATTATGTTTATTTTTCAAGAAAATGATAAAGTTTAAAATATTATATAAATATAAAATACTAAATTGCAGGGAACAATGTCTTAGAGAATTTTATTTTAATGGCAAGGCAAAATGTTTTTAATAGAGACTACAAAAGTGAACAAGGATCTTCATGATGCTTTTGTAACAGGACACTGGTGTTCATCAGAGAATGACCCAGAGTTCACATTGAGTCTTGAGAAAAGAAAATGTAACACAAATATTCACAATCTTAAGGTGGAGCACTCCACATCAGTAACTAAATCAGTGTTTCCCAGCCTGTGGGTTGGAACCTAAAAGTGGGTCATGAAGCCTCTGAAAATGGGTTGCAGGCCAGGCCTCCCTAATGGCCACTCTTTAAAAAAAAGTCATTCTCTTTTCAAAAAATCATTTCAATACACAAAATACATAAATGTTTCAATGCGCATTATACAAAATGTTACACATGCACATAAATTACAGACATTCATGTTCATACAATTTGTATGGAGCTTACTATCTAAATTTCTTTTTCTTTTTTGGAATTACATTACTCTATCTTTTCAATATATCTTCATATCTAATAACATACTTGTGAACCATATATTGCCTATGCAGCACTGGCGTAGTGGTTAGGAGCACGTGTACTCTAATCTGGAGGAATTTTGTTTGATTCCCCGTTCTGCCGCTTGAGCTGTGGAGGCTTATCTGGGGAATTCAGATTAGCCTGTGAACTCCAACACATGCCAGCTGGGTGAACTTGGGCTAGTCACAGTTCTTCTGAGCTCTCAAAGCCCCACCTACCTCACAAGGTGTTTGTTGTGGATGGGGGGAGGGAAAGGAGATTGTCAGCCCCTTTGAGTCTACTTAGAGGAGAGAATGGGAGGATATAAATCTAACTCTTCTTCTTCTTCTTCTTCTTCTTCTTCTTCTTCTTCTTCTTCTTCTTCTTCTTCTTCATCATCTTTCTTCTGTTTTGGTCTAACCTGTTTTTACTTTATTCTTAATTTTCAACTATATAATTAAAGAACATTCAATTTTTTCTTGAAATTCTGAAATTGATCTATTATGTATAAAGGATGTTATTTTTGCCATAACAGCATATACAATTAATTTACTCACACCTTCATTCAAATCTGGGTATTTCTTTGCCTTCCATTTTGCTGCATATTTCTCTGGCTTCTGTTTTTACAATATATGGTTATTCTTGTTGTTATTCTTGTTATTATTATTTATTTGATTTCAGTATCCCGCCCCATCCCCAGAGGGCTCTGGGCGGTGTACAACATTGTCATCTTAAAATACAAGTAACAAGAGGGGCAAGGAAACAGCAACCAATAAATAATGGATTAAACCCCATAGACTATAAAATACTAATTTAAAACAGCGATTAATACATAAAAACAGTGTTGGTGCCGCTAGCCTAAAAACTGCTTTTTAAAATACACCTCACTTGCCTATAAGTCGAGGGGGGCTTTTTCAGCACAAAAAATGTGCTGAAAAATTCAACTTATATGCGAGTATATACAGTAATTTGAAGCAAGGCTTTGACCTTATTTTGGAAACTAAGACCTGACCCTATAGTCATAGGTAATTTTTTCATTACATATGCATGTTGATTTATAAAGAATCAAATAAAATGTGTCCTGAAAGTTACTAGAGCAAGTTTCTTAAAATCTTATGGCTTATAAGGGAGAAGAAGGTGGTTAAATGTCAGAATGCAATCTCTATATGCAACCTCTTTAGAATGCCACTTGCTTGGGGATCATATTGAGGGCAGCTGCATCCTTCATGTTATGTTCTCTATTTCACAAAACCATCTGGTTGACCACTGTGGAAAAAGGGATGCTAGACTATATAGGCACCAAGGACATAGATTACCTCAAGTGACAAAAACCCTTGGGCTGGCCCTGGATGAATCATCATATTAGGTTAATTTGGATTATGGGTCACCATACCAAAAAGGTTAGGAACAGCTGCATTCAATTATGATATGGAGGTAGCAAAGGTTTCATTGTTACAAGTAACTATGGTGACAATTCTTAAACTGTAATTGATGGTGTGCATCCTAGTAGCCTGGGAAATTGCAATTATAATGATACTGGACACTGCTGGAGGTATTTTCTAGCCCTTAACTTTACACACCAGACAGTCATTAACTTTACATGCCATGGAACCTGTTCCTTTAAAATATTATGTTAATGAACTTGGAAACAAATTAACTACATTGAAATAATCACAATTAAAAATGGTAATTTTTCTGTACTCTATACGATTCCCAAGAGGGAAAGTATGTTTATTGTTTGTATTATTTGTATAACTGTGACTGGACACTAATGGAAAAGGGACATTGGTCTCTCTCTGTTAGAGTGATTTTGTTTGTGTTTATTTTATTTTTTTCCGCCTTTGTTGTTATGTTTTGTTGTTGTCATTTGAAAACTAATAAAAACCAATTTTAAACAGGAAAAAAATAACTCCTTTCTGTCACTCTTCACTACAAGGGTAATCAAACCATATCTCATAAATAGACTATGGTATCTACAGGTACAGGCCATTCATTTTCAATTACTGCTTATTCTTGTATCTCAGTTGAAATCACTGGAATACTAGCAGGTATACTATAGCAGGTATACTAGCTGTCAAGAGCTTAGTCAGAGCACAGAGCACAGAAAGACAGCAAATAGGAAAGGTAAATGCATGGACTATGTCATGGACATTTGAATTACGGCAATTATAAAACAGAAATGAGGAACAAAAAGATTCTGGGGTGGAATCCGAATGTCCTTCAAGAACCTTTCCTGCACCCCAAGGAGCCACACTCCAATTTTCTCCAGTGAAGCACTTAAATTGGAGGAAGTTTCCTTAGACTGTTAAAAATCTGGTCTTTCAAAAACTATATCCACATTCAAAATAAGGTGACTATAGTTACATGCCTCCAACAGGTAAGTTTGCAAATTCTTTTAAAATTATTTCTAATTAAAGTTTCTATCAAAAGTAATGCTAACCAGTCAAAATAAAACCTGCCTTATGAAAAAAGCTAAAAATGTTGAACTTGGCATAAATAAGAGCAAATAAAATCCTTGGGGAAGGGCCCAAAAACATAACATTATTTCTGTATTTGTATATGTAACCACCCTTAATTGTAATGCAATGGGAGCTATCTAGAAGCATCAAGGGGCTCAACTTTGGCTGACAGGCTTATAAATTGTATTAGAGAATAGAACAAGGCTTTTGCAGAGTTAGGTACGGTTGCCAAAATTATTGCTTGTGATTATGTGATATGTTTATCAGAATAAATTGATTTCATATTTTCCATACTGGGCAATGCTCCAAATCTCAAAGGTATTAAGCAATTTAAAATTTGCAGTACATATTCAAGGAAGGGGACTCAGAATTGCCAAGTGGCACACTGCCTTACCAGCATCCGACAAGATTAAATATATGCCACATAGTCCTTCCAAAATCAACTGCAATAGATAACAATACACAAGAAATCTTTACATTTCCACTTCCATGTATGTCACAGGTAATAATTATGAACCTATATATGTATTAAGTGCCATCAAGTTGCTTCTGACTCATCGTGACCCAATGAATCAGTATCTTCCAAAACATTCTATCGTTAGCAGCCTTCCTCAAATCTTGCAAACTGAGGGCCGTGGCTTCCTTCATATAGTCAATTAATCTCATGTTAGGTCTTTTTCTTTTCTGATGGCACTGGGTAAGTCTTGCTTGTTTTGGGCAACCCCCAAGGAGTAAGGAAAAGAGGTGGCATTACCAAGCAAAGTCTTGGATTGGCTACGGAGTTCTACAACCTCCCAGGGACCCGAAAGAAGCTTGCGAGTCTGTCCCTTTGCACCGGTCATAAGATCAGTTCATAGTCATAGCTCAGAGCCCTGCACTAAATGAGTGTTCTCAACCTTCCTAATGCCACGACCCTTTAATACAGTTCCTCATGTTGTGGTGACCCCCAACCATAAAATTGGTATATATAAAATATAAAAAGACCGTTTTCTGATGGTTTTAGGCGACCCCTGTGAAAGGGTCATTCGACCCCCAAAGGGGTCACGACCCCCAGGTTGAGAACCACTGATGATATCTCTGTATACTCCTATCTCATATTTCTTCATAGTTCCATGTTCATCTAATATGTTTACCCAGTTACTATGATAGAGGTTCTACATTGTTCTTGGTATGGGTACGTTACCCTTTCTCCCAGATGACAATAAAGTTAAAGAAGACTAAAAGGAGTGGAACCTCCATGAGCAAATAGGATTATTGGACAAATAGGATTATTAATAGACAAGTTTTTATTCTCAAACCTTTTTGGGGGACCTTATATGAACAACAATACAGTCCAGCTTCCAACTTGGTCATGGGTTGGAGACAGCTTTGGTCATTCTCACAGACAATCTCTGCAGGCAGATGGACAGGTGGGTCAGCACTGCTGGTTCTTTGGATTTGGCGGCAGCATTTGACATAGTTGACTATGACCTCCTGGCTCGCTGACTTGCTGACACTAGGATACAAGGGACAACCTTACAGAGGCTGTGGTCCTTTCTCGAGATTTGGGCACTGAGGGTAGCATTAGAGAAGATATCTTCTCTACAACACCCTTTGATGTGTGGTGTCCCACAAGGGGAAATCTGGGTGTGATTATTGATGACTTGCTCAGTATGGAGGCTCAGGTCACACATAATGTCAGACTGGCATTTGTCCATCTATCCCAAGATAGGCAATTAGTACTCTACCTGCCCTGTCCCAACCTTGCCATGATGATCCATACAACTAGACTTCTATAACGCCCTCTGCTCACAGCTACCTTTGGGACTGATCCAGATGCTCCAACTGGTTAAAAATACAGCTGCATGAATCCTTACAGGGATACTGTGGAGAGCCCATATCTAGTTCATATCGGCTCCATCAGCTTTACTGGCTCCAGGTGGAGTACTGAATCAAGTTCAAGGTGTTGGTATTAACCTTTAAAGCCCTAAACAGTCCAGGACTGACTTATATGCAGGACTGTTTCTCCCAAATATACCCTTTGGAGAGTATTATGCCCAGCAAATAACAACCTTTTGGAGATTCTTGGCCCCCAAACTGTCCAGCTGTTCTCAATCAAGGCCAATCTGTCCAATCAGACCAGGGCCCCATAGAATCTATCACAATTCTGCAGGGCCTGCAAGTTAAAATTGTTCTGCTAGGCTTATGGTTCAGGGCAGAATGGTATTCCAACTTATTGTAATGTCGAAGGCTTTCACGGCCGGAATCACTTGGGTGCTGTGTGGTTTCCGGGCTGTATGGCCGTGTTCTAGCAGCATTCTCTCCTGACGTTTTGCCTGCATCTGTGGCTGGCATCTAGATCCTCTGAAGATGCCAGCCACAGATGCAGGCGAACCGTCAGGAGAGAATGCTGCTAGAACACGGCCATGCAGCCCGGAAACCACACAGCACCCAAATTCCAACTTATTGCTTGGTGTTCCAATTCATGGTATTCCAACTCATGCTTATTGCTCCTGTCCCAGACCTCACTGGTGTGTATATGGATGGGTGCCATCATATGGGAATGTAGGTTGTTTTATTTATTTTAAATATATGACATTGATATTCCACATTCTTAGTCTGACAGGGAGAGAAGTCAACAAGTCAAGTCAAGTGAATATCAATAGTCCGCATTTCTTCTTCTTTATATGTAATATAAAGAGTTTAAAGAAGGAAATTGTATCAGTTTTCTTTCCCAGTTTAATTACATAGGTCCATCAATAACACACACCTGAGGATTACAGAATTTATGGAAATGATGCCGGATATGGCATAGGAGTTCCAGCTGGAGCAGAAAATTGCCATCACTCCTCTTCCCACTTCATTTTTCCACAAGCTCTTGTTCCAATGCAAGGGCTCACAGAAGAGGCAATTTCTGATTGTTTCACCTTACTGTTGCAGCAGCTTTAACAGCAAACTAGAAGAGACAGGGAAGAGAAACTCTGCTTCTGTTCAACATTATGTAATCTAAGCAATAATTTTTATACCACATAACTAAATTAATTGATGGCATTTTGTTTTACCTTCAGAATTGAGAATATACTATTCTACATATTTAGCCTGTGTCAAACAGAAGGAATGCTTTTGAACCCAGTGCTATATTGTGTTTGAATATTCTGTTAAGTACCTTTGTTATGTTTCTCCAGTACTTATACATCAATCTATCAATTAGAACATAACATGTCCAAAATTTATATGTATACTAAACATTTTTTAAAAGAAAGACTGTTTAATACTTACTGCACATTTTTAAATTTGACTGACAAGAGTCGCATGCACCCTCACAAGAAATTGTGTTTTCTTTTTCATGGTTATATCACTCGCTTTATGCCCAAAATAAAAATGTCCATCTTTCACCAATCCATTAAATCTGAGTTTCTAGGCTAATAATGTGATATTTATCCCTTGCCTGAATTTCTGCCGCCGAACTGATCATTTCTGTACACTGTAAATTTTACCCAATCGTTGTTCTAACCAGTCTATATTTTATCTCGCTGCTGTGTGAAATCTAAAATAGTGTGCCTGTTTTTCTCTGTAGACAGGAATGTCATTGCTAGCATGAACAGGTCAAGGATTGACTTTTTAAAAATAATACAGGGGCTTAGGGGCTCAGTTATTTCTTGCAATTAACACATCACATTTCCTTAGAAATCCAATTTTGGCAGTAAGTTTCCTTCTGCTATTATATCTATTGATTTTTGTCAATACTTTATTTTCAGCATGTATTCATTTGGTATTTGGATGAAAAAGTTATTGTTTTCCATTCCCTTTGTTATGGGATCTTATGCGCAAAAATATGGGAAGGTAGGTAGCACATTAATGTAAACAATAATGCTGCAGAGCTTTTAGAATTGTGCTTTATTCTTTATGCTATACAGCTAATACTCATAAGGCATAGTCTCCATTGTTACCCAAATCCTTAGTAAACCTGCAGCCCTGGTAGCTAGCAAAAGTGTCTTTCTGCTAAAAAGGAGAGAATGCATGTATTATAGGGTATTAATTACTGAGATCTTATCCCTGTGTATCAGTGGCGCTCTTACCTAGGGACAGGGGGTACCCTCTGTCCCTGGGTGCCCCCCATTTGGTCACGTTGGGGGGGGGGCGCCAATATTTCAGGGTCATTTGTGCGTTTTTAAATTTTTAAAGTGTTTTTTCACGTTCCTGCCTGGAGGGGGCACATTTTTAAGGCTAGCGGCACCACAATTTCAGGGTACCACCCAGAGACTGTCCTGATGATACCACCCAAATTTGGTGATGTTTGGTTCAGGGGAAGCAAAGTTATGGACCCCCAAAGGGGGTGCCCCATCCCCATTGCTTTCAATGGGAGCTAACCTGAGATGGGGGCTACCCATTTGAGGGACCATAACTTTAGTCCCCCTGAACATAACTTCACCAAACTTGGGTGGCATCATAAGAATAGTTAACAGATGATACCCTGAAATTCCTTGGTGTGTCACTCAGCTTTAAAAATACCCCCTTCCAGGCACCCCAGGGGAAATTTGCCCAAGATTCCCTATGTTTTTTTTTGCAGTGATTCTTTGCTACATTGTAGCCAAATGGGGAATTTCTGAGTGTGTGTAGGCAGGCTGCACATTTTTTTTTGAAGATAGAGGCACTCAGGACTTTCAAGGTGGCTCCAGGAGGGCATCCTGGTAATAAGCATCCAGGTTTGGAGACTTTTGCTTCTGGGGGTTCCAATTTTATGGGCCTCCAAAGGAGCTTATTTTGTTTCCCTCAGGCCTCCTGCAATACATGAGAAGCCTGTGGGCTGAAGTTCCTCTCAGAACTCTCTCAACTCCCCCCCCCCCATTCTTCCAGAAGCAAAGCTCACCAAGCTTGGGATGCTATTACTTCGAGAGTCTCTTGGAGGCCACCTTGAAAGTCTAGAGCGCCTCTCTATCTTCTCAAAAAATGTGCAGCCAGCGCTTAATATCACACTCAGGGAAATTCCCCAGAATTTGCCAGGGCTCTTCAGCAGAGTTTCTGTGGGTGGGAAAAATTACTTTCCCCACCACTTAGATTCTCTCAATGGGAGCTATCTGTTATGCCCAGATGGCTCCTGTGGTAGAGGAGTTTCAACAGGGAGGCAACTGTAGGTGAGGGATGTTGTTCTGGGTGGGGGCATTTCCTGTAGGGCTGCTGGTGTGAGTCTCCTGAAAGGAACCAGCCAAATTTGCTAAAATGTGTGTGGAAGAGGAAAATGCTGTGGCCACCAAGTTGAAGGTGAACCTGATGCCCACAGCATTCGGCCATCACAGGCAAACTTTAGCAAAGTTGGCTGGTTCCTTTCAGGAGACTCACACCAGCAGCCCTGCAGGAAATAAGTGCCCCCGCCCAGAGAAAGACCACTACCACAGTGCCTCCTGTTGAAACCTCTACCACAGAGCCAGCTAGGCATAACAGAAAGCCCCATTGAATTCTATGGTGGGAAAAATAATTTTTCCCATCACAGAACATGCACATCATGTAGGCTTGATACCTGGCAGATTCTGGGGAATGTCTGAGTGTGTAAGCAGTGACCACACATTTTTGAAGATAGAGGCGCCAGACTTTCAAGGTGGCTCCAAGAGGCCTTGAGTAATAGCATCCAAGCTTGGTGAGCTTTGCTTTTGGAGGTGGGTGAGGGCGCTGAGAAGTTCTGAGAGAACTCACCCAGCAGGCTTCATGTGCAGGAGCAGGGAAACAAAATAAGCCTTTGGGGGGCCCATAAAATTGGATAGAAGCAAAGGTCTCTAAGCCTGGATGCTATTACCAGGAGGGCTTCCTGGAGCCACCTTGAAAGTCTGGTGCCTCTATCTTCAAAAATAAATGTGCAAGCCTGCCTCAGAAATTCCTCATTAGCTGCACAATGGAGCAAAGTCACTCGCAAAACAAAAGAATCTTGGGCGACTCTTTCTTGGGGTTGCCTGGAAGGGATGTATTTTTACAGCTAAAGTGCGACACCCAAAATTTCAGGGTATCATCTGTTAACTATTCTTATGATGCCACTCCAGAGTTTGAATTGGGAAGTTATGTTCAGGAGGACCAAAGTTATGGTCCCTCAAATGGGCAACCCCATCTCAGGTTAGTCTCCCATTGAAAAAAACAATGGGGATGGGGGCATTCCATTTGGGCGTCCATAACTTTGCTGCCCTGAACCAAACATTAAGCCAAACTCGGGTCGGTATAATCAGGGCAGCCTGCTGGATGATGCCCTGAAATCCACTTGGTGCCGCCTAGCTTTAAAAAAATGCACTCCCTGCAGGCCGAAAAAACACCAAAAATACCCCCCCCCCAAAACCCAAATACCTTGCATCTCAAGCATTTGTTCATGTTTGGGCAGGACATCAATCAGGGACAGCACTTTTGTCTGAATGTCTAGCCCAAATTTACCCAGATTCCGCAGCCGAATCTGCTATTTGTTTCATCTGGAATCTCCAACCCTCAAAAGTGATGCTGTTTCAGGGTGGGGGAGAATCCACCTTCAAACAGATATCACTTTCTAATTTTGTTTTAACCGGGGACCCCAGATTCTCCCTTTAAAAGGGTAGATTTAAAAAAGAAGCAAATCTGAGTCTCCCTAGCTTCTAAACTTATCATTGAAGGTGATGCTGTTTGGGGGTGGATTCCACTGGAGGTGTTTTGTGAGAGATGATGCTGACATTTGTTTGGTAAATGTTTTGCTGGGGGTGATTTGAGAGATTTACATGCTTAATACCCACTTGCACTGGCTTGGAGTTGTTTCTCAGACTAACAATTAGGAAATTAGGAAAAGAGTTGGTGGGGAGAGAGCCATATATGTTTTGATGGGAGTGGGAGGTGTTTTGTGGTACAAAAAATCATTGTTTGGTCATGGTGGGGGAGGGTGGCCACCCATACACTGTACAGGGGGGCTTAAACTCTCAGGTTTTGTCCCCGGGCGCCAGTTTGCCTAGGTACGCCCCTGCTGTGTATACTGGGATCAAGATACACATCAACACTTGAAACAAATGAAGGGAAATAAGCTGCTTAAACAAGAAATTTATTGAATTTACAGAAAGAGAACCAAAGTAAATCAGGAAAATAAAAATAGAAGTGCTACAGAAAGAAAATAAATGTGTATGTGAAGTACAAACCCTTCCCCTAACAAACTACATACTAGTAATAGAGGAAATAAAAGGGGACACTCAGAGAACCTGCTCCTTGAAGACAGCAGGGCAGCTCCAGAAAGGGAAACTGACCGAATTGGAGAAGCAGAGCAGACTGGGGTGGAGAAGTAGTTACAAGTTGGATGGACTGAGGAAAAACTTTCTATGCAATCTTGCTAAGACTGAGGAGGGGGAAAGGTATTGGAATATGGGAGTGTTGAAAAGTTTTGTGTATGTGTCTGTGTGTGCATTGTTGAAGGGAGTTCTATTTATTTATGAGATTTTTTAGTTGCCATTCATCCAATGGCAACTTAAAACCTTAAAATAGTATAAATGAGTTTAAAACAAAAACATTGATAGTACAAATAAATTTAGAACAACATAAAATCAGCTGACAAATATGAAATATTAACATTAAACTATTAAAGTACTAAATACATTACTTGGCCCATAAATTAATGCATCAAAACACTTTAGTTTATCTTTAAGTCTGCAGGAAAACATGTTCCAGCATTAACTTTTATGTTGATTAAAATAATGGCCATTTTATACAGATCAAATCATCCCTGTGACAGTTATTCAGTGAAGGATAATCTATCTGCCAGTGTTATTTGTGTCTTCTCAGTAAAACCTTAAATTCAGGAAGAGATGGATGTTTCCATATCATTTATGCTCCTAGACAGTTCTTCAGCAAAGTGGTCTTCTTTGTAAGATTGACCCCAAACTCAATCACAATACACTACTTTCTCTTCCATGAAAAAGGTGATTTTGACCACAAATGCTTCATACTAGTGTTGCCAACACTTTCAGGTGGGGTCTACAGTTCTCACACAATTGCAACTGACCTCCACACTACCAATATCAGTTCCCTTAGAGCAGGGGTCTGAAACCTATGGCTTTCCAGATGTTCATGGACTACAATTCCCATCAGCCCCTGCCAGCCCCTGCCAATTGGAGCTTTGGAGGGCAGCTTAGTTGAGCTCCTTCCCCCTTCTAAACTCCACCCTCTCTCAGAACCCTCCCAAATGTCCAAGAATTCCTCAAGCCAGAGTTGGCTACCCTACTGTATATAGATACAAATAAAATTAACAATTAGCATTTTGTGTAATACAGTGGGCTTTTGTTTTGAAATTTCTTTGTTCAAAACTTATTTCAGTCATGGCTACCTTTCCACAACAGGGAGTAAACCATTTTAAAGAGTTGTTGCAAACAGTACTGCTATAATCACTCACACAAAGAAGTTTGATCCCATAACACTGAAGTTTATAGCGAACTAAAAAATTAAATTGGAAAGGAAACTGCATACTGATTGAATATGAAGTTTGCTTTTTGGAAATCACTTATTCTACAAACCCTAATATGGAATGGTTTTTAGGAAACATGCCGATGGTACTAGGTTTTTCTATCTGAGCTAGTATCCTGGAAAAGTCCATAAATACTCGCAATGGGCATAGTCCAATATTTGACAAGTATTGTTTGATTATTTATTATGCTTTTCCTTGTTTATTCTGCATGAATCTACTTCTCATTCTAACAGTGTAAATTGAATTTGGCAAACTGACACTGAAAGCTCAAAGTTCTTGTCTGCAGATGCAACTTTTTAAATTAAGCAACTTTATGGGAGAACTATAATTTAATGAGTCATCTATTTATTCTCCTTGCTGACACTCACACAAACTGAAATGCAACATGCAACCCTTTCTGAAATAAATCTGATTGATGGTTATTCATGTTTTATTTACAGTTCAATCCTAAATAGAGTTACACCATTCTAAATCCACATGGTACAGAGTGGTAAGCTGCATTATTGCAGTCAAAGCTCTGCTTACAACCTGAGTTTGATCCTGACAGAAGTCAACTTCTGGAATCCTGAACAGCCGTCTACCCTTCTGAGGTGGTAAAATGAGTACCCAGCTTGCTGGGGGGAAAGTGTAGACCACTGCGGAATCCAATGACAAACTACCCCATAAAACACAGTCAACCAATAAACGTTGAGATGTGACATTACCCCATGAGTCAGTAATGACTCAGTGCTTGAACAGGGCACTGCCTTTATCTTTAGATATATGAACTGGAGTATTGCACTGTTAATTTTCCAAATTCTAAGTTTTAAGCAAAAGATTCAAAGAGGACAGGGTTTCACTCAACTGTAACTGATGTTCATCGAGGTCTTCTGTGCAGGCACACATTGGGGACAACAACTGATGCAATAATGGAGTATCAAGATGACAACACTAGAGAGCACCATTGGCCTCAAGAATGTTCCCTCTAGAAACATCCACTTCCCAATGGTTGAAAGTTCTCTCCCCAGTTCCGCTGAGCCACTCCATAATTTTCGCCATGTAGAACTTATAGTGAGGCAGATGGGACCTGCACAAAGGATCTTGATGAACATTAGTTACAGGTAGGTGAAACCCTGTCTTCATCATTGGTCTTCTGTGCATTCCCACATTGGGATTCTAATAAGCTTAATCTTACTCAGAGGTGGGTAGAGTTCGTTTGAACACAGATTGTAGAACAGCCTTTCTCACTATTGCTTTTCTTCTGTCCTGCAGGTCCAAACATAATGTCTCACAAAAGTATCCCTGATGCCTACGTGGCAGTTTGACAAACACCCTGGATGGGCACTCCTCTCCTGAAGGCAGCTGAAGATGCATGCACCTTAGTCAAATGCACATGAACCATTAGTGGACATGACACCTTTGCCAACTTTGCCATTCCTATCCAATGTGATAAGAGTTTGCATATGTAACAAACAAACTTTGTCCTTTCTAAATTGTTTTGTTCCATTCAAATAAAACAACAAGGTATGCAGCCTTCTTTCCACTTCTAAACTAGGCTTTGGAAAAAACACAGGTAAAACTATGTCTTGATAGATGAAATGCAGAAATTGTAGATGAAGTCTTAATACTACCTTCCCCTTAAATATTTTTCAAAAGAATGACTCAATGATAACAGCAGCCAGTTCACTGATTCTCCTTGCTGATGTTATTGTGACCAGGAAACAAACCTTAATTGACGGGTAAGCCAATGAGGTTGGTGAAGATTCAAATGGTTTTCCCATTAAATGAGTCAAGAAAAAGGACAACAGTTACTGTTGGATCACACCTGACACTGGTGGGTAAACATTACACAGCTTGGGTGCTGTGTGGTTTCCGGGCTGTATGGCTGTGTTCTAGCAGCATTCTCTCCTGACGTTTCGCCTGCATCTGTGGCTGGCATCTTCAGAGGATCCTCTGAAAATGCCAGCCACAGACGCAGGCGAAACGTCAGGAGAGAATGCTGCTAGAACACGGCCATACAGCCTGGAAACCACACAGCACCCAAGTGATTCCGGCTGTGAAAGCCTTCGACAATACATTACACAGCTTGCTTAAGAATTTCTTTGTCAGGTCATGTGCAAAACCAGATTTTACGTGAAACCTTTTATGACAGGAATATATTGCAGCTAAATGCATTTTTATTGATGAAAAAGAAAGTCCTTCTTTTCTTTTAGACGGTACTCTAAAATCATGTACTCATTCGTAACCCTTTTCATCTCCAACCATTTTTGAAAGAATACCCACTTATTAGTGTGCAACTACCTTGGAGAATATTCTGTACTTGTATCAACCATTGCCTGCCCTGAGATAAATCCTCCAGGTTGTTAAATACAAATAGTACAAATTTTGCGCCAATGCATTGGTCACCAAAATCTTGCCTAGATCTTCTGGCAATCTCTTGTCCTGCCATCTTCAACAACTTTGGGAACCAAATTTGTCTTAGTCAATCAAATGCAATCAAATCAACTTTGCCTTTCCTTGCTCGGCCTTTGTCAACACCTAGCCACCAGTGGGAGAGGAAGAAAACAGGTTGCCCACTCATTTGATTTGAAACACATCCCCCAATGAATTTGGGTACAACCTCACCATTGAACAAAACTGTGATACCTTTGTATTTTGACTTGTGGCAAAACTGATCTACCTGTGGATACCCACATCTTTGGAATATGTTGTCTATCTACTGCCACTTTAGTTCCCATCTGTAATTCTGTGGTGAACACTCAACTTAACTTAGCTGATCTGCTTTGATGTTTGTACTCCTTGATATATGTACACCCTGAACTTGAACCCTTTGGCAAGCAGATGGCCAAATTGCTGCATCTTCTAACAACAGTGCCGGGAAGCCTGTCCCCTCTGCCCTGTTTGTTTAGATGGACCACTGCTACTGTACTGCATGTCTGAATGTGCACCACTCTCTCTTCCAGATATCTATAGATGAGTTAAGTTCATACCTGGTAACTCTTAGTTCTAATACATTAATATGCAACTTCAACTCTGTATGTTACCAGGAACTGTTCTTGAATTGTGTAAACTTCACAGTAACCCCCCAATCTTGTAATGAGGCATCTGAGGTAACTTTCACCTTATGCAACCTCATCCAAAATTCAACACCCCCAAATAAATGCTCAGGATGAAAAGCCCACTTCAGCAAAGTCTTACACAGTCTCCTGGGTATTCTTAGCTTCCAGAAACCAGTCTTCTCTTACCCCCCTCTGTTCTTTCTCTATGCTTCTTCTTGTCCATTATCTTCTTTGGCAGTTCTGAACTATTTCTCAGAACATGTGAGTGGGGTCTGCATCTCTGCACCTCTGGATTCGACCCTGACCTGGATCTTGCCAATGGTGATTGAGCAGGTGATGCCCCTGAAGCTCCCATTGGAACAGCTACTGCTGATAGGGATTCCTACCACAAAGCTGCCTTCAACTTCATGACTTTATCTCCTTAAGCCTCTGAAGAAAAAAATTGGCATATCTTACAAACAGCCTTGTTGTGTCTCTCTCCTAAACATAGGAAATACAGCAAATGGTAATCTGTGTGAGTCATCTTTGCTCCGTACCAGCGTTTCTTAAACAAGCTCTGCTGAGTCATCCCCTAGCTCTGCAATCATGGCCTCAACCAGAGGAGTAATGAGAGAAAGGGAAACCAACTTTTCCTTTTCAATACTATAGAACACAGCTCAATCACTCCTTCTCCCATTGCGGTGAAAGAGGAACTAGAGGGAAGGCTTTCGGTCATTGGAGAGTGGACGATTGAGAGGGAACATTCATGAGGCTAACAGCTGGTGGGACAACTTCTAGTGCTGACAACGTGATACTTCACCATTGAGGGCCTGCATCAGATGCAGTTCCCAATATGGGAATGCACAGAAGACTGATGATAAATTTTCTATTCTAGAGACTGTACTACTTAGCTCTCCTTCAATCAACAAGACCCTGCCAATCTGCAGAAAGTGAAAGTTTTCTCACAAGCCTGCTTACAAATCAATAGTTATCTTCTTGCTAATAAGTTGGGGGACCCTTGATACCCCCAAAACAGAACACAGACAGTTGCAACCCTGACACATTTTACACAAAAGGGAAAGCCACACATTTTACTGGCACTTTAACAGAATTCTAAATTCAAATACAAAGCAACAGAAATGCCACATTTAATTAGCTCTGAAAGCAAGCGCTAAAATACACCTATATAGAGAGGGCAAGCTCTTACCTTTGGTAGCTATTCGAACACACTGAGTTTTGGTTTCCTATTAAGAAAGGAAATAGAAAAAAAAACAATTAGTTTGCTTCTGAAGTAGTATAATCAGCAGTTCACATCACCTCGGGAAGAGCTTAGAAAAGTCAACAAAAGCTACTGTAGTTTAATTCAATCTGTGAATACAAATGCATTATGCACAATAGGTATTAAATTTAAGGGCCAAACACATTGCAAGATATGCATGGCTGTCACTGAAAACAGCTGTCATACTGCTTTTGTCTGGTAACATGAAATCACTGGATCTAGCTTCCTTGCTGGCTCCCACTCTACAGTAAACTGGAGGAGAAATTCTGAGCACAGTGATGTCATGTTGGAAGACTCCAATAACTATACACTCACAGGGAGATGTTGCCGGGGGGGGGGGGGCTGGGAGACTGGGGGAAAGGAACGTAGGGGGTGCTGTCACATCTACAGAATGATGGGCAAATCAAGATGTCACTCGAGAATTCAGAAAGAACTCTATGGTTTTACATCATGCTATTGACAAGATAGCTATTTTTTTATCTGTTTCCCTACTGTGGTTGCTTGCTGGTAGATCTCCTGGAAGAAGGAGACTTGGCAAATCTACTTGCAAACCTACTCTCCTACCTTGTACTTTAGGCCTAAAAGTAAAGAAAACAGTTAGGCGGATTCTGCATGGCCCAAAAACAGTATGAAAATAGTGTAAAATGGTTTAAAACAATGTGAATGGGTTTACACTGTTTTCACACTGCTGTTTTTGGCCCATGCAGAATTCGCCTTAGATAGGAATCTGTGAAGTAATTAAGTGAGGGTGAACAAAAGAAATGGAACAATTTAAAAACAGTAGTCAAAATGGATACTTGTTTTTATTTACAAAGTGTATTAAATAAAAATTCACTGTAAAAATGCACATAAACAACAAGCTATGTTGTTTCCAAAGTTTTTCACTGTATTAGTATGATGAAAAGGACTGTACACTGGATTGCTTCCTGGTATACTAGTGTTCACTTCTTCCTGGGGACTCACTGTATGGGCTGTGTAAAATGGGCACAATAGTGCCCTGCATTAGATGATCATCATGAAAGAAAAGAATGAAAGCATAGGAATCAGCCAAAAAGTGGAAATGGTATTTCGTAATTCTAGCAGTTAATTCATATCTAAAACTTGGAAAATAAACATTAAACAGTAAATTTTTGATCACTCAATTGTGATCAGAAGAGTACAGGGTCAAATCCTCCGCAATCTGACAATAATTTCATAGATAACTATATGCACTTTAACCACATTGACACCAAACACAACCATGTTTATGACTAATCAGAATTTGCAAATAACTAGGAATTTAAACAAGGATTTGCATCTGGCTTGTAAATGAGAAAAAACAATGTTGCACTTACCAGTAACTGTTGTTCATTGAATCGTCCTCAGTCAGTGCATACCATGCGTGCATAAGCTGGACATGGAGACTTTCAACTAGGTTTTTTTTTTACAAGCAATATCTGAAAAATGAGTGCTCCCCTACCCCCAGTCATATGCTTGGGCTAATGTTTTTTCCTGCTTAAGGACATATGGCGGAGAGATAGGGGGCACTCTCCTTCCAGTACTCCCTTCGCCGCTGCAGGGAGCCACCATGTGTAATAGGTGCAGTCCACAGCAGGGAAAGGTAGGAGGGATGTGTGCCTGCACAGAGGATCACTTGATCATCAACAATTACTGGTAAGTACAACATTGTTTTTCATCATTGTGGCCTCTGTGCAGACCCACAAGGAAGAATAGCAAATTCTTAAGCTGTAGAGGTGGGTATGGAGCTGTCAACAAAATGAAGATTGCAAAACAGCTTTAGCCTCAGCAGTCTCTGCCCTGGCATAGATGTCCACAATGTAATACTTGATGAAAGTCATAGGAGATGACCATGTTGCCACCTTACAGACATCAACCAGGTCTACATTTGCTTAAAGGCCGCTGAAGCAGCCTGAGACCTAGAAGAATGCGACTTAACTCCAAGCGGACAGGGCACTTTGGCCTGTTAATAAGAAATTTTAATTGTTGAAGTGACCCATCTGGGAGGTTACCCCATGACACTTTCTGTGGCTTCAGAAGCAGATAAAAAGATTTCTGTCCCTCCTGAATAAAATAGTTTATATAGACTAGAAGTGCCCTTTGTACATCCAGGATGCACCAAGTCCTGTTGGCTTGAGATTGAGGTCTTTAAAAAATAGCGGCAGGGCCACATTCTGGGAAAAGTGGAACTATGATACCATTTTAGGCAAATATTCCAGACTGGGCCAAAGGACCATTTTGGGAAGAACCATGTAAATGGTGGGTCATAATGCAGAGCCTGTAAATCACGAAGTCTGCGAGCTGATGTAATAGACACCAGATGTCATGATCCTCTAACATTTTAGCCAGGATCCTGTCATATTTCTTTCTACTTAATGCTACTTAATTTCTTTCTAAGCTTAATGCTGAAGCAGCCTTGAAATTGTTTTGCTTTCCAGTTCTCCCTGTACCAGTCTGTCCTTATCTAGTTCTGTAACTGCAGTGTGTGCGTGTGTGGGGGAAGGGATTGGGAGTGAGTGTCTTCATTTCAGTTCTCACCATCTGAGGAATGCGTGTGTGAGAGAAAGTGTGTGAGAGTATTTTCCCACCTCAGGGAAAGTAAGGGGGTGGGTTGTGGGTCTGACGTATCTATGCTGGGGGATATAATGTTTTGCCTGTTCTAATGTACTTAGTTCTGACAATACAAGTCAACAGCTTTTCTATGTTTGCAATCAATAAATAAGAATTCTGCTTTCAAAGTACTGGTTCATTTATTGGACAAGTCTGGGGTTGTGATACCAGAAAGGTCATTTCAAATGACAGTGGCATTAGAGACCGAGAGGTCAATAGTTCGAAAAGTGTACTAGTAAGATGAGATAGAACCAGTGTGAGGCTCCACTGTTCAACCGGGAATTTACTGGAGAGGAACAAATTATTCAAACCTTTCAGGAAACGTTTGGAAAGTGCAAGTGAAAATTCCATTCCAAGAATCCATTCCATTGTGAAATGACTGCCAAATGTACCTTAAGAGTGGAATTGGCCAGTCCAGCACTATTAAGTGAAAGAAGATACATGAACACTGTGTCAACAGGACAGGAACATGGGTCCACCCCTACAGATGCCACTGATGTAGAAAAATTAGACCACTTGGCAGCATAAGACCTCTGGGTCAGAAATGGTCCATTCCCATATTTTGCATGCTTCCTTGCACAGGGAGAGGGAGTCTGTGCCACCCTGTTTGTTGAAAAATTCCAAGAAATAACTTGTGTTTTTATTAACAACAAAACCCCAAGCATCAGTGCAAATTAACCTTTGATTGTCAAAAAACTGAACCAACTGGTTGCCAAACTGAATAGCAGTACAAACATTAGAAATAGTCAGTCATATATTTTGTTTCTTCAGAGCAAAGAAGGCTTGTCAGAGGAGCTATTCTTGCTCTTCTCATCGTCCAGAGAGTAGCACATAACAGCACTCTATCTTCAAGGCTATGACCATGCATATCAGCTGATTCACATACTTTCAATTGTCTTTGAAAATAGGGACCAGTTGCTGGACATCCCCCAAGGAGTCATCATGGCCGATAAGCAATTCTGCATCAGACTCTCCATCACAGTCAGCACATTCCAAGTCAGAAGCTTAAGGGAGAGATGTCAGAGTAGACCATTGGGAAGACAGCTGGAGCGGATCCTATCCAACTTCTAAGCCTCTGAAAATGGTTTGGATTGCTTCTGCTGCTTCTGAAACATCTGGCCCACCTGTTCCCACAAGGGCCAAGGAGGCATAGAGGCCTACAGAAAAGGCATCAGCACACCCCGCACAAGAAATTGAGGAAATGTATGCACACCAATAGTCTGTTGGGGCAACAGAGCAGGCCCACCACCTCCATGATATCCTCATCAGATGAAGAGAACTCTATGTCCCCAACGATGGGGACAGGTTGCATGGGTTCTGTTTCTTTCCTCTTCAAAGAAGAGGTAGCATGGGCCAACGTCAAAGAAAAATGTTGGAGGAAGCATTCTAGGCAGCATCCCCTCTGATTTTTGTGAGGATCCCCCTTTACAGAAGTCAATGAGCTCTAGGGAAAAGAGGACTTTGGACACCTCAGAGGCATGAGCACTGTCTGCATACCAGAGCATATACCCAGGCAAAGGTGGCCCTTTCAGAGGAGAATGAATTTCCTTCAGCATAGGAGATGTTGTATCCTTTGGAGGAGCATTCAAATGCTTAGTCTTTCTCTTAGCCTTCTTGGGAGGAGGCTTGGAGACTGCGGTAGAAGCTGCCTGGGCACCTCAGCAGGCAAAGAAGAGTCATGAACAAAGTCTGCCAAGGGCTAGAACTCCTTCCCGCCTTCTGCCAAATCAGGCTGGAGCAACTTTTCATAAATGGCTGCTTTTGGTTGGAGGCCTTTTCCTGCCTCACCTTGGGGGTAAAGAGTGTGGAGGCCCTACAAGCAGAAACAATATGTCCGTCAACCAGGCAAATGAGGCAATCATTGTGCTTCTCAAGCTGGGACATCTTTGAATTACAAAAACAGCACTTCTTGAAGAGCACCATTTTGAGAACACACAGTTGGGATAATTAGCAACCATCCAGGTACACGAAAAACTAACTCAAGAACTAAAACTCTAACTCTAAACTAACCAGAATTTGAGAACAATAACTAACCACTAACTACTCAAGATTAACTTTTTAGAAGTTTGGCAAAACAGCGAGAGCGTTCCTTCACGGGGACTTGCTCCTTCGCTAACTCACATCCAGCTTCCATGGTGAAGAGAAGACTGAAGAGAGGACTGAAGAGTGCACCCCATCCCTCCATCACATGTTCTTGGACAGGAAAAACCATTATCTCAGGGGCATAACTGGGGAAGTGGAGCACTCATTTCTCAGCTATCATCCTAAATAATCTAGTAAAAAGTATCAGGGTCTGGCTTGACCATGCGCAGTCCCATGTGAGACTGCACAAAGCCCATGATAATGAATGGCTATACCTCAGTCATGAAACATTCTATTATCAGTGCCAATGAAAGAGTAATGCACAGTTAAGGACAACTAGAGAAACAAAGAGGAGACAGGACAAGAGGCAGGCAATATGTTCCCAATTCTTTTGACCCAGTTAAGGGACTAGGAATATTACATCTACACAGGCCCAATGAGTCTTTGTCCTCCACCTTCAATGTCTGCATAAATTCAACAGTCATGCATTAAAAAATACTAAAAAATCATCAGGAAAACCATCCAGCTCCACAGTCAATCTGGCATGAAGTTTCACTAGCTATGACATTTTCCTTATTTTGCTACAATGAACAGCTAATTTTTTTATAATTATAGACATTAAACAAGACTTCATTCTAAAGAATGAGTGGCAAAGCTATTGATAGCTGTGATCTCTTCATAACTAGCTGCAGCAGAAATCCAAATGGCAGGGTAGAAATGGCTTTGGTTTCTTTTGAAAGCAGATTAACCTTCCTGGAGCCTATCAATCTAGTAGCAATCTCCCCTAAATCCCCCCTCTCCCCCTTTCTTGCCCCAACCAGCTGCTACTGGGACACAATAACCAGAAAACAGAGATTTCATGTAAGACTATACTTAATTCCTAAATGGAAGTTTTAAATATCTCAGCTACTGTTCTGAATACCATTTTCCTCTCTTTCCCATCACATATATTTCCATTTGCAAAAGAAAATGATTCAGTGGCAGCAGCATGGGGTTCATCAAATCTTGTTGCTTTTCACACCTAGAGCTGCCTGCAGTATTTAACTTCCTGTTGCTTTGTTCTCCATCAGTATGCATACCAAAATAGAAAGGATATACAACAACGTCAAAATATCAAACCGTGAGGAAATAGCAATGGCGGTCTGCATCCATACCTTTAGTACTTTCACAGCAGTCAAGCAATTTTGAAGCAAACTTGTGTACTGAGACTTTTCACAAACATGCCATGAGCGGGGGAAGGGGGTCCCTTTACAATCAAGGTCTGATTTAGAAAACTTTTTTATTTGAGGTTTGGTGTACAAGGCCCTGAAAAGTTGGTAATGTTTTATTAACCTGCAGAGCAACCTGGACTTTGTTTATCCTGCTGCAATTTAATCTTCTAAATTGTGTGAGCAATGAGAGCAACAGGATGGCTATTTTCCTGGAAATGCAGAACCACAGATGGTTTAATAGTTTCACTGTAACTATTCGAAAGATTTATTAAAATTTCAAGCTGTAATAGTTTTGATTACTCACTAACTATGTGGAATATGAATTATATAGAACTCAGCTGTATGAAAATAAATGCAAAGAAAAGGATTCATGTAGTATCAAACGCAACAATTTAAGCAGAAATCCAGAGAGTCACATAAGGTACCAGCCAAAATATTGAGTCAAGACAGCATGCCTCAGGTGGGAAATTCTGAAATAGCATTAAAGCAAATTACCATAATAGAAATTATTATATTTTTGCCACAAGAGATGTGGACATGTGGCTTGTCTGCTCTGCAATGTCTTCAGACATGTCTGGCCATGATGCAAGCAACACAATTATGATACAGTTTTTTATCTTATCTGCAGCCTAATATGCAACTTTCCTCAGACAGTAGGACTACAATGCTGCTTGATAAACCTCTTTCAAAATGAGGCGGTTGTCAAAAGCTGCTTGTCATGTATCAGCTGGAAAAGGGTAGGATATGAGCTACAATTTAAAAGTTCAGTGATTCATATGTGGAAGTGATGACTAAGGAATTTGGAAAATAATACGTGGGGTGAAGCAAACTGGTAGAAACAATTGTTTCTTTTTACCAGGAAATAATACAACTCAGGAAAATTCAGTGAACTTTATGAGAGGTAAATTCAGGGCAGACAAAAACCACGCCATGTCATCTCTCAGGAAGTAATTACGTTATTTCAAGATCAGTGATAACCACTAGCTTAGAGTACTTTAAAACAAAATGGAAAACCCCATGATTATTGCCTATGATATCTGAATAAAACTTTCAGGCTCAGAGGCAGCATTCTCCAGTGGGCAACCTCAGGGGAAGCCATGGCTGGTGACCTGTTTGTGGATCTTTCAAGGACCTTTCATTGGTAACTGAGTGAAAAGGTATCCTGGAGACCATGACTCTGGTCCACCATGGCAGTACTTGCATTCTTTTCAAGGTGTTCTCTCTAAAGATCAGAGCATGAGCGGATAGTCCAAATTTTCACTATCAATACCTTTGTCTTGATTCAGAAGAAAGCCACTCACCTTCTCAACACTGCTCATGGCTTGAAAATAGATGTTATACCCTTTACGGGGAGTCAAAGGTGGATTCCAGAAGCCTTGATATGTTCTGTTATCACCAACTGTGAAAGGGGCTGGTTCAGGAAGATTACTAGGTGACAGTTCTGCAGCAAAATAATATGGGGAGCCACCACTCAAAGCATTATGATATGTGACAGGTATCTGGTAGCAGTCCATTGCTCCAGTTTCTCGTTTGGTTCGATGAGGATGCAGCTCTTCAACAACAATCTGGTAGGCACTATTCAAACCAACACAAAAACATTACTTATAAGAGCATGTCAAAACTATAGCATACGAAGATATATATTACACTAAATGATACTGCATTCAGTTCAAGCAAATTAGAAGATGAACATGTTTGAAAACTATAGTTTCTGCCTCTTCATAGTTATCTTTGACATGACTATTGCATGGTTGATTTCATTTTTTAGCATTTTTTAAATTCACCCATACTTAGTCCCTCAGAATACCCAGAATACCCAAAATCCTTCTGAACACTGAAGTAAATTTTGAAGCATTACATTATTAAGCAGCCTAAGATGAGTCTGATGTTGCACACAAACATTTATAATCGATTAAGCTTTTTTGCTTGATAATGGGCAACATTATGTGCAACAAGTGAGCACTGGCTTTTAGAGTATTATAGAAAGTTCAGCTTCAAGACTGCCTCTAAGCAGTGCCCAAACCCCCAAACTGCAGTTGTCATATTATTAAGAGACAGAAAGAGTTGACAAGCATTTCCACCTTTTGACCTTGCTGTGCCATCTAGCTCAGCTCTCAGCTATGCAGATCCAAAGTATAAGCGTCATTCAGTAATACAATCACAGATGGATAGAAATCTGTCCACTCCCTCCAAATAGTTTGCCTCCTTTCCTGATAGTTGCCACTGACAAAAACATTGCAAATTGCTGAAGCAGATGGCGTTCAGTCTATTTAAAAAAAACAATCACCAACTTCAACCTCAACTTGCCAATACCTTCCTTGCAATGACAGCTTTTGGTCATTTCTCATAAAAATCTCATTTTAGCAGAGAGTGTAATTATAATTCTTCTTTTCCCTACAGGGAACAGAGGCAAACAGCTGAAACATTAGAGTAATTGGTAATCAGCACTTGGATGTTCTGATAGAAGGTGCCATAAAGGACAAAAGCAAATTTAACTCTTAAAATAGGTAACAGCCGAGTAAGTATTTCAAGTATTTTTTAATCCTCCCTTGCCTTTAGCTCCCAACATGTGTGGGAGCTATATATCAAACACTGGTTGAAAAAACAAGCAAACATTCAATGTAACATGAAAACACTTAAAAGTAGGCAGGCAACTCGCTGGCCTAAGTACAAATAAGTCATATTCTCAGCTATTTTTTATTTGTGATCACAAACACTCCCTGCTATAAAGCTCCAAACAACTTACTTTCACTTCCCACAAAACAAAGTCAATCTCTAGTGGTTAAAAGACCAAACTGCAGATTATCTCCTACTTACATTTCTGCAAAAATTACCTCTTTCTTCCCTTCTCAGATCACTGTCAGCATTACAGCCAGTTTCAAAGACCAACTGCATAAACTCTTCTTCCATTAACACAGAATAAAATCAGTCGGCTTCTAATTTGGGGAAATTCTATAATACTGCAGAACTTTATTAACAGGCACTTACTGTAACCGTACAGTGATACTGTAGGGTGTACAACCATGGAACATAACCGGGATTAGATGGTCCCAAGTGTTGTACTAGGTCTGACTAGCTGCCTTGGTAATGAATTGCTGAGTTGTTTGACTTGGATTATCTGTTTTGACATTGGTTAGGCTGGACATGCCATATTGTGTTGTGGTTCTTCTGGGATTTTCTGGTTTAACATTGATTCTGTTGGGCACGTTGGATGCATTTGGAGGCTTTCAGCCAGTAGCTGCTTGCTCTTATATGTTACACTATTGACTTCTTTGCCCCCAAGAGAAAGCATGGGTGGCTGGGGGCACCTTGTTCAGGGACTCATAGAACTGTTGGTCCAATTTGCTTAAAACCAGGAGGGGAGGGGCTATTAAACAGGCAGCAGTGGGCTCCCATTTTGGTATTATTGGTTTGAAAAACAACCACTCTATCCCATCCAAAAAAATCCCCATAGGAAATAAAGGAACCCTAATTCTGGGGGCCCTTCCCTTCAAATCCTGATTCGAAAACAATATCAAAAGATCTGAGTACTCCCAAATAACAGTATTTATACCCTTCCCAAAATCCAAATCTCAAAAGTTCTGTTGTTTTTCAGGTGCACATCCCCAGTCATGACTGTTTTGCTGAGTTTTTGTGTGTTGGGATTTTGCTTTGGATCAACATGGCTAGTTGGAACTGTCTGTACAAATAATATGTTTGCTTTATTTCCTATCTTATGGATCAAAACAATAATGATAGTTCAGGATTTACGTTTTGTACAAGCAACTGGATTACCATTTTGGGAACCAGACATTTTATGCTTGCCTCTGCAGACACTCTTGCAGTATTCTTGCAAGCTGCCAAGATAAAATAATTGACAAGATTGCTGCTTTCCAAAGCACCAGAAGATCAGTAAATATGTCAGTTTCAATATCTAGCCAGTTTAGAAGAATAAGGACTGGGAGACAGAGGAAGCAAAGAGAAATGTCTATGATAGGGGAAAAAGAATCACTATTTAATGTTTTATTTATTTATCATTCAGTTCAGAATAGCTTTATAGCTTGAGTTTTTTCCCCTTTTTATTATTATTTCAAGGCAGCTAAAGTTTAACAGACAAAAATCATCTTGTACAGGGCCACTCCATGCTGCAGGGAGAATGCATGATTAATGAAGATTCACTGCACTTACAAAAGTAGCATATCAGAGCAATGGCTGGGATAGAATTATTTTCTAGATTTCCATGTAAAGTGAACTTTTTATACGGCCCTCCTCCACCAATTTAAAGCGATGCAGTTTAAGGAAGTTTTACCTCGCCTGTTGTTTATGGGAAGTAGTGAGGCAGGACTAAGATGACGAGAATTTACCAGCTCCTTGTTATTTATGCTTGAAAACAAACCAGCATAGTTTTCAGCTGAAATGCCCCCTGCACACATATACGGATGAATATAATGAACCGATATCCATCATAACTCATTAGCAATATTGTGACATATTCATAAATCATGCTGGCACAGTTCAGTACTGAGGCTTAACCAGTATGTGCTGCCTGTGATAAGCAAATCACTTTTTACATGGCTCACTGACAAAGTAAATGCTTATTCCTTTACTGGCTGAGCAGAGAACCTCTGGCTCAGCAGAAGTAAGTGTAATATCGGATTCTAAATACTGATTCATCTGGTCTCCTTTGTATTTCATGTCTGCCGTTCGGCTTACATCTTCAGGAGGTCGTAAAGAATCCTGGAGATTATGAGATAGCACTTGGCAGGCAAGACATGATTATGTCATGATTAGAACTGTGACTACCCACAGCATGTTGCAATTTAAAGAATGACTGACAGCACCCGAAGACTGGCATTGGATTATAGAACATCTGTTTCAGTAGGCACGTTCATGGAACAGGCAAGGAATATAAGGTAGCATTTATATAAGAAAAGCTAATTTCTAAATTATTACTGAAGACACATTTAAGACAGGTAACTATGCAGCACCCACATTTTTCTAAGAATGCAAACATGTGTGTGTATGTGTGTGAGAGATAAAGATCTGAACTGTAAAACCTGGGGTTAAGCCAAACCAGCAGATTTAAATGATCTTCAAATCTTTCACGTGGTTTGCTTGTAAGATGTTGTTCCATGCCCCCAAGAATTCCTGTTGTTAGTAATTCACTATTACAATTTTTAGAGACAGCCTGAGAAACAATAAATGGTTTACAGATAAATGATAGCAAAAAAGACATGGAGCTGGCATCTAGAGCAGTGGTTCTCAACCTTCCTAATGCCGCAACCCTTTAATACAGTTCTTCATGTTGTGGTGACCCCCAACCATAAAATTATTTGTGTGTCGGTTCCTAAGACCATTGGAAATATGTGTCTTCCAATGGTCTTAGGTGACCCCTGTGAAAGGATCGTTCATCCCCCAAAGGGGTTGTGACTCACAGGTTGAGAACTGCTGATTTAGAGCATTGCACCACATGAACTCTCATTAATGGTTGTCAACTACCAGGTTAGGTCTGGAGAGTCCCTGGAATTACAAATGATCTACAGATGACAGAGATTAGTTCTCCTGAACAAAATGGCTGATTTGGAGAATAGATTCTATGGCATTACACCCTGCTGAGGTCCCTCCCCAAACCCTGCATTTCTTTGGCACCAGCCCTCAATCTCCAAGAATTTCCCAACCCAGAGTTGGTAACCCTAACTCTCATCTTTGAAGATCCACAACAGGAAAGTAAAATAGAAATAATGAAGCAAAGCATTAATTAAATGAGTGAGTTTTGGGATTAATCTGGTACTGAACAAAACATCTGAAAAACAATTGGATTATCCAATACATGTATCATCCTCTGAAGATGCCAGCCACAGATGCAGGTGAAACGTCAGGAGAAAATACTACCGGAATACAGCCATACAACCCGGAAAACCCACAACATCCTTTTTACCGTACATCAAGGGAATCAATGATTGAATAGGGAGACTGACGGGGAAACATAACCTCCAAACAATCTTCAGACCCACCAAGAAAATTCAACAAATGCTACATTCAGCTAAGTCAAGAGGGATCCTCTAACTTCTGCAGGAGTTTACTGTATATCTTGCAGCTGTGGACAAGTCTACATAAGGACCATGAAACACAGCATCTAGACATGAATCAAAGAACATGAAAGGCATTGCAGAAAAATCAGCCAGAAAAATCAGCAGTAGCAGAACATGTTATAAACCAAGCTGGACACCGAATGTTATTTGAAAACACAGAAATTCTGGACCACTCTGACAGCCACTATGTCAATCTACGCCATTGAAATCCACAAGCCATTGAAATCCACAAGCAAATGGACAATTTCAACAGGAAGGAAGTAAGAAACTATGAAAATGAACAAAATTTGGCTACCAGTACTTAAAAACACTAGAATCAAAACTATTGTTAGTTAACACCATCCAGATTCAGGATGTCTCTCTGCAGGAAGCAATAAAATGGATTGTAAATGGGTACTTAAATGCACTGGCAAACTGCTATGCAAATACCCTTACTAATTGATTATGCAACCTCAGTGTTATATACTAATGCGAAAATGGAGGAATTCCACCTAACACATGCAAATCACACTTGCAAACTGCACCTTTAACACTTTAAACAATGGCAAATGGTTCTTTCTCTCACCCTGGGTATTTCACAGGTATATATACTCCACTTGCTTTACTGCTACCAGGTCCTCTGACAATGCCAGCCACAAATGCAGGCAAAAAGTCAGGAAAAAATACTACTGGAACACGGCCATACAACCTGGAAAAACCACAACATCCTAGTGATTCTGGCCATGAAAGCCTTTGACAATACAGTTTTATATATATAAAGAATATATATATATATTCTTCAAATGGATAGTACCCCCCCCCTTTTATTTACCTGATAGGAGCACCTTTGGCCTGTGCTGGTCTCAATAGTACAGTTATAGTTGTGGCAGTTTCATTAAGAATGAATTCAAATCCTTCATAGTCAGGTAACGTGGGTGCTGGTAGGAGAAAATCAAAATTGAATAGTAAATTAAAATTTTATATTCATATACACAGCTTCCTACAATTTGCATAATATTATCACATTTCTGATGTTAGTACAAATATATTTCTAAATGGCAATTGCCACATCTAGTCATAACTCTAGCAGCTGTAACACTGATCACATAAAAGACAAATACACACAACACCAGCAACATCGATGTAAAAGGAGAATTTATCAAATCATTCATACTTCTTATAGCCCTCTTTAGAGGTTACACCCACATAAACTGCAGCCCACTGGCCACATCTATTGGGAGTTCACTGTCCCTATGAAACACATCAATATGTGTGGTCACCGTTTCACTTGAATTAAACGACCTGTGAATTCTGGGTTCTGGTTTACATGCATGGAAGCTGTACGGGCATGGAAAATCCACACACTGCCTGATTCCACAAAACTTCCACAAAACTTCACCCATAAGAAATAGAGTCTTTGAGATCGAATCAGAGATCCATCTAACCCAGCATACTGTCCCACACTGTGTTCAACAAGTTGCCCTGGAGGGCCAACAAGGCACAAAGGCTGAGACCCTTCCCTGATGTTGCCTCCCAGCACTGGTATTCAGATGTTTGCTGTCACTGGATATGGAAGCTCCCTTGAGTCACCTTGGCTAGTAGTCATGCACCCTAGATGCATTCCAAGAACGAAGAACTCTGTTTACATGTGGTTGGTTTGACTTAACACCTGTTGAGGTGTACAGTGTCAATAAGACTGCTGAATAAGAATTCATTGCCTTGCCAACGGGCCTTATGCTAAGATTGTAAATCAGTCCACATAGAAGTCCTGATCATTTTTGTGACATTTCAGAAAACCCGCATCCACTATCCATATGTCATATCTCCATTCTCTTTTCCAACAGAACTGGTTCCCAAAGCAGGCTACAATGAAATTCAACTGAAAGTACAATTGTAAAACATTCAAATTTTAAAACCATCTCAAGATCTCAAAGCTGATCCTAATAAAAACATTCAAAATCACCACAACATCTGTTAACTGTTAAAAACTTTTTTTAAAGGATGCTTTGATCACTTTTTAATGTTGAGAGCAAACTAAACAAACCACCTTCCTCTGGTAGGATATTCCACTGGAAGGAAGCTAGAGGAACTTCTCAGAAGACACATCTCAAAACAGAAACAGGCATGCTTGCACAGTTGCCAGAGATGATGTTCTTCTATCCCAGGGGTCTGCAACCTGCGGCTCTCCATATGTTTATGGACTACAAATCCCATCAGCCCCTGCCAGCATGGCTATCATGGCCAGCAATTGGCCATGCTGTAAGGGGCTGATGGGAATTGTAGTCCATGAACATATGGAGAGCCGCAGGTTGCAGACCCCTGTTTGATCCCATTTCCTCCCAAAGCACTTTGGTGGGTCTACCATTGGCAAAGGCTCATTGCCTATGAAATTAGTTGGGTAAGAACAAACTAGTAGTAGTAGCAAAACCAGCTGCTTCTCCTTGCAGCAAAACCAGCTGCTTCTCCTTACCCAACTGACCCCACTGAAATAGCTGATGGACCTCCTACCAGTTGAAGGCAAAGACAAGCCAAGAGAGGCAGCAGATGAAATACCTGTCTTTGTTGTGGCATCACCACTGTTGGCTTACTCATGCCTGCATAATCTCATTGCTGGATCTGTGTGCAGCACAACCTGTATCGACCCAACAGTAATTTCTCAAGTGGCCACAATAGTCAGTCTACTTCTGCCATTTCCTGAACATTGCAATCTAGACTATGTGGCACTTCTAAGCATTTTTCAAAGGCAGTGCAACATAGAGTGCCATGAAACAGTTCAATCTAGTTATCTCCAAATCATGCATTATTATTTTTAAAAATATACTCCGCCCTTCCAATAGCTATGGAGAGCTTACAATAATCAATAAAACCATGTTGGCAAGGAAAATTAGCAATCATGTCAGTCAATGCTGAACAATAAAATGAAAAAAAAATCTGACTGGAAAAATACAATCACCCATGCCCAAGCCTGCAATGAAATGTGTCCTCCTTAAGGGCAGAGAAAAGAATGTTTCTTTGTTAACAGGGATTAACAGTGATGAATAATAGGAATTGAAGAGAAACAGAATAACTACATAATTGAATCTTCCCACTAGAGGAGGAAAGAGAAACTGAAGGTTACTCTTTGAAGTAGCTAGCACTCATGCATTATCATTTGGTGCGTGTACTTGATTTAATATAAGAAAAGCACACATGATGATGATCAACATGAATGCTCCTGGACAAAATCCCAAACATATTACTGACCACATCCATTTTCCTGCACAGAAATAGATTTCTGGAAAGATGCACACACATACACCTGCAGCATACAAAGTTCTCTTGACTACACATTGAGTCTTTTAAATCAAATTGCTAGTATTTCAAGTCTGCATTTGAACAACAATATGGCTTGGTAGATTAATAACAGCATTTTATTGTATTGTGCATACTATAAGGGTCTTATTTCCACATATCTAAATGCAACCTCTTGCTATACCTTCAATTGTTTTAGCTCTGGAGTGATGGAAAAAATAATAGAATCATGAGACAATCAATGGGCAGAAAATCAAACAAGCTGTTCAAAAGATGAACACTGGTTGTATTATAGAAAACATGAGAATATGTGGATCTAAATTTTTTGCTATGAAACTGCAATGCTGTAAGACCTATTTTTAAATGATGTGGGTGGAAACCCTATCAGGGTTCCTCAGTTTGAAGATAGGGCTCCTTCTGCACATGCAGACTAATGCACTTTCAATCCACTTTTAATGCACTTTGCAGCTGGATTTTACTGTGTGGAATGGCAAAATCCACTTGCAAACAATTGTGAAAGTGGATTGAAAGTGCATTATTCTGCATGTGCGGATGGGGCCCAAGCCATGTCAAATAACTCCAAAATACACTCCGGAAGCTTCTATAGGTGCTCCAGAACAGATGAGCCAAGGCTTGTTGTGCTGGTCGACTAATTGATGCGCAAGGACTCCCTGGGGGTAACATACTTGAAAAAGAAAAAACACCCTCTTCCTAAACATTCAAGAATGTTCATTTTCCTGTAACAAACAAATTTCCACAGCCTTGGTTGCGCATAAACTGCTCTACTTTGCAGGATCAAGGTCATAGTGTTTCAGACATTTATTTCAAAAAGAAAAGAATAGTTCAATTTCTGATTATCAGAAATCTCATGCATTAAGGAATCTGACAAAGAAGGTCACCAAGTAATTAAATAACTTCTTTTTTGTCAGTAAACAAACATGAAAAGTGCATTATCCATTTGAATGGATTAGAATTAATTAGGGGCTTCATTTCAAGTCTGTTTTCATGGAAGTAATTTGATATCTAGTAAAATCTGCAAACACTGCACACACGACATTGTACACAAAACAGACTTATAATCTCAAGAGAAAGGAAAAGAAAATAGGAAAACATTGCTTAGGAAGATCATCAAATATTTTGTTCTTAACAGGAAGTTCCTGAGACACTCTATATTAGCTAGAAGTTGCATTTCAAGCCCACCATTTCATTCATTCATTCATTCATTCATTCATTCATTCATTCATTCATTCATTCATTCATTCATTCATTCATTCATTCATCCCCTGCCCTACTACCTCCAAAGGGCTCAGGGTGGCTTACAATGGCATAAAGTCTAAAATCATACATAAACATTGATATAAAATCTTTAAATAACAATCAATGAAAATAAATAAAACCATTTAAAACAATCCAGCTAAACACCCCAGATGGCAAGACATATTGTTTCTCCCACGGAAGGCTCAGGGGAGATATCGTAATCAGGAAAAATCCAGGACCAGTGTTATATGGTCTCTGCTGGCTGCTCCTGTAAGCAGACCCGCAGCTGATTTTTGGACGAGTTTTAATTTCCGGATCAGCGACAAAAGTAGGCCAGCAGAGAGTGAGTTGCAGTAATCTAGCCTGGAGGTGACTGTCACATGGATGACTGTAGCAAGGTTGGATAGGGAGAGGTAGGGGGCTAACTGCCCAGCCTGGCGAAGGTGGAAAAACACAGTCTGGGCTGTTCTCGTGACCTGGTCCTCCAATGAAAGGGTAGAATCCAAGATCATGCCCAGACTCTTCACTGATGAGACCTCACCATCTAAGGCTGGAAGTTGGAAGTTCCAGGGCTTCTCACCTGACCCAGCCACAGGATCTCCGTCTTTGCTGGATTAAGTTCCAGCCTGCTTGTTTTCAACCAGCCAGCCACAGCTTCTAAACAATGCTGGAGTGCATCAGGGGCGGACTCCGGCTGTCCCTCCATTAATAGGATGAGTTGGGTGTCATCAGCATACTGATGGCACTGTAAACCGTAGCTCCGTACCAACTGGGCCAGGGGTTGCATTAAGTTATTAAATAACATAGGGGAAAGGATGGCTCCCTGCTGCACCCCACACCTGATCAGGTATCACTTGGATACATCTCCCCCACCAAATATCACCTGCAGTCCACAGCCCTGGAGGAAAGAGGACATCCAGCACAAGGATGTCCCTCTAATTGTGGTGTCGGCGAGGCGGTGCATCCAGAAATTCATGGTCTACTGGTACTACATGAAATGCTGTGGTAAGATCTAATAATACCAGCAGCACAGTCCCACCTCGATCCAGTTGGAGCTGGAGCTCATCCACAATGGCGAGTGGCCTGATCTCCATCCCATGACCAGCAAGGAAACTGGACTAGTAGGAATCCAAAATCTTTGCAACTGATCTCTCAATTACCTTACCCAGGAATGATAAATTTGAAACTGGGCAGTAATTGGCCAGATCCAAAGGATCTAAAGATGGTCTTTTTAAGAGTGGGTGGACTACTTCCTCTTTTAACTGCCCTGGAAATACTCCTTGCTCAAAGGAGTATTTGACAATTTTCAATGTGCGGTCCCGTAGCACTTCCTCACTGGCTTTCACCAGCCACAACGGGCACGAGTCAAGGGGACAAGTAGTGGATCGAGTAGAAGTCAGAATCCTGACAACATTAGCATGGTCAAGCAGTCTGAATTGGTCTAAACAAGGACCGGAAGACAGGCAAGGAGCCTCTAGTTCATTTACTGTATTAAATGTGGCGGGAAGGTCGCGGTGGAGAAACAAGATTTTATCTACAAAAAGCTCACAAAAACCTCACAGCTAAATGCCAATTCCTGAGATTTGGGACCTGAATTCAAGGTCTTAACTGTCTGAATTACCCTAAACAATTGTGCTGGGCGTGAGCTCTCAGTGGCAACGATGGTGGCCAAAAAAAGGTTTTTTTGCCTTCTTTACTGCACTCTTGAAGGCTTTCATAAGCATCCTAAATGAATGTCTCAATTTCTCGTTGTGAGTACACCGCAACATTCGCTCCAGTCATCTTGGTTCCTGTTTAGTCCTCCTCAGCTCCTCAGTATACCAAGGGGCCAATGGGCATGGAGAGGATGCCGTGGTGCAACAATCTCAATCGCTTCAGAGAGCTGAGTTTCCCAGTTCCCTATCAGTTCTTTGAGAGAGTCACCAGCAGGTGGTAACTCCTGCAAAATGTTCTGAAACCCAATGGGGTCCATAAGTCTCCATAGGCAGGCCCAAATATGCCCATTGGCTAAACGGGCCGGGGGGGGGGAGGGATAGCGATTTCAATCTGGACCTTCTGAGCGAAGTGGTACTCTATAGAGCCGTGGTGGCGAATTGGCCATGCTGGAAGGGGCTGACGGGAATTGTAGTCCATAACATCTGGAGTGCCAAAGGTTCGCCACCACTGCTATAGAGGATAGGACCTCATCCACACCTGCCCCCAAGATCAAATCTAGAGTGTGACCTCTTTGATGAGCCCTGATGTTCATAAGGGAGAAACCTAACGTTGCCATGGATGACAGTACATTCATGGCCGCTGAAGATGAGGTCAAGTCGACATGGACATTGAAGTACCCCAACACAATAAGTTTGGGAAACCTCAATGTCCACTCCTATACAACCTCCAGGAGTCATGGCAGGCTGTCAGTTGGTGTTCTAGGTGACTGGTACACCAGCAAGACAGTCAGTCTCTCCTCTGAGTCCCAATGGAGACCTAAATGCCCTATATAAGTGATTGGTGGGACAGGAGTCGCTCAAAAGGGGATGGAATCATGAGGGATATGCCACAGGCAATAAATAAATCTAGAGTTGCCAGCTCTAGATTGAGACATTCCTGGAGACTTTAGGTGCAGAATCTGTGCAGGGCATAGTTTGGGGAGGGAACTCAGCTGGGTATAATGCCATAGAGTCCACCTTCCTAACAGCCATCTTCTCGAGGGGAACTGATCTCTGTAATCTGGAGAACAGTTGTTATAGCAGGAGATCTTCAGTCATCACCAGAAGGTTGACAGCCCTAAATTAACCCAAAATTAACCCAAAGCAAATACCACTAGAAATGTAACAGAAACTAAAATTGCCTCCTTTTATATGCTTTATTGTTTGCCATTACCTGATATGTTGGTGGTGACGTTAATTGCAGTAGCTGGTCCAAACCCTTTAACTGTGCTAGCCCTTATGTAAAACTGGTAGGTAGTCCCAGGGTGTAGATGAGAAAATACATGATGTGTACTATTCCAGAGCTTTGCCACAGTTTGAACAGGCCCAGCCACAAGAACTGCTGGATCAAATGATCTTATACTGCTGTAACTGACCTGCAGAAATAATTTCAGAGATTTAGTAGAATTCTTGGAGGTGGCTAATTAGTGAGTTGAATGTTGACACAGATTTCAAATCCTAGTTTAGTGTGTTGATTGGTAGGGGGCGCCCCACAATCTTTGATATATTTATTGGTCCTGTATGCTGCCCTTCCCAATGAGCATCATTTCAATGACACATTACCAAAATCATTAAAAACATAACCAGTATAAATGCATTTAAAAACAGTATAAATACGTTTTAAAACATTGAGATCATTTAAAACATTTAAAAATGTTAAAATCATCTAATTTTATGGTACCAAGAAAGTAGTGTAAAGGGGAGGGGGGAGGCCAGGCTGATAGAAAAACTGCAGCCTCCTCAACCATACACCTGATGGAACAGCTCTGTCTTACAGGCCCCATGGAACTGCATCAAGTCCCGCAGGGGCCTGGTCTCAATGGACAGAGTTTATTCTTAGCTTATTTCCTATAATATCAGTAACTTTTTTTTTACACTGAACTGTTCTGAGATGAATAGAAAGGATTCCTCTTAATTGATAAAATACACAGTTCTCTGGGGACTACACAATGGGTGATCCACAAATCTGAATGTAGCAAACCAGCAATGTATTGTGGGGTTTCTTCCTGGGGTGTGTGTGAAGGATCACAGCTGTATATTTATTACAGTCCTAGGAAGGAAGCGTAACAGGAGATTATGGGCCTATATCACCATTCAGAGCTGGTATGCTTGTACTCAGATGTGTGAGTCACAAATTGTGCAGGTTTGCTCTGATCTCTCTGCAGCACCAGATGTCTACTCACCATGTGAAGGTACCAAGAATCTTGCTTCATTAACAGCAAGAGAATTTATTGTGTGTTTTCTTATTTCCCCTATTTCAGCTAGAACTATTCAGTTTATATAAGAGGGTAAAATATTTATGAATGTTCAAGCCCACCTTGATAAATTAAGCTTTTCCATTACTATAGTATAGTCCATATCTATTGGAAACGATAGCCTTTAAACTACTAATAGGATAAGCATAAGTCAGTATATGCTAAGGCATGTACACATGATGATTAAAGCATTTAAGTGACTCCCTTAGGCATTTAATTTCTTTTTTAAGCAGAAAAGTAGTATTGTCAAGGTTTCTCAGTTCTGAATAATGATAGATGCACAGGAAATTGGGTGAAAAATTATTGTTTTTCCTTTCTTCCCTAAGGGCTCATGCATCAAGCCAATGCGTTTTTTATTAAAACCCCAGAATTTGCATTCATAGTTTTTTGAAAGGAAAAAGAAAGTGTTACCTTGAAGCCTAGAAATGTCAGATTTCTATTAATAAAACTTTCATATATCACCTGTAGCCTTCACTGCATAGAAATCCATTAAATCATGATATTGGGAGACAATATATTAATGATACAAGATTTAAATCAGAACTGCACATTTGGGCCTTGGATTTCATCACTTATTAAAAGAGTATAGTAGCACTGTTTAGCAAGACTCAAATATACTGAATTCTTAATTACTAATTCTATCACTCAATGATTTCATGTTAATTAGAAGAGTACATCCACGCAAAGTTTAGTGGCACAGACCAGGTTCATGTGCAAAGAGTAACCATTGGATGGGAATGAGCTCATGACTGTTTGAAAATCAATAGTGTAGTTCCATACAGATCGTTACATAGTGCATTTTATAGATCAGATAGAACTTTTTTTTAGCGTTACATTTAACATTTGAAGGTCAACACAAGGTATGATTACTGCAACTATAAAAACTCTCTACTCTACTACTCTGTTTCTACATCAGGGTACCATATCATTGGGTCCCGCCGTCCTCCCTCTCTCTCTTTTTTTCTGTTCTGAGGGGAGAGTTTGATATTAGGTTTATTGGGCGCCTTTTATTTTATTGTATGACCGTTGTTTTAAATGGGATTTTATTCCTTATTTCAGTAATCTAAATTGTTGGAGCCATGTAAACTGTTCTTATCGTTTGCTCCTCGTTAAATAGTGTGCTGGATTTCATATTGTAAACCGCCAGAGCCCCTCGAGGATGGGGCGGTATAAAAACCTAAGAAATAAATAAATAAATAGTGGGAGACTGAATAAACCATGAAACGGGCACAGAAAACTGAGCTCCCATCAGAAATATCAGCTGGATTCATGTTTCATGTAATTTGTTGACAGTAATAGTTTTATGAGATCCTTGTTTGTATGTCTACTCACAAGTACATTTCCTGTGTTCACGAAGTTGATATGTTAAACTCACTGTATATGAGGTTCTACCCTGTTTCCCCTAATATAAGACATCCCCGAAAAATAAGACATAGTAGAGGTTTTGCTGAAGTGTGAAATATAAGGCATCCCTCGAAAGTAAGACATAGCAAAGTTTTTTGTTTGGAAGCATGCCCGACGAACAGAACACAGAAAAATAAGACATTGCCTGAAAATAAGACATAGCGCATCTTTGGGAGGAAAAATTAATATAAGACACTGTCTTATATTCGGGGAAACACGGTATTATCTTTGTATCATTTGTATCTTTGGCTTTGTACATGATTAAAACTGCATATTCTGTACTACTGTGATCACAAATTGTTAGTATATTGTGTAGCCAGTTATAGTGTTTTTTTAAATATTAGGTTGACATTTGTTTACTACAACTGAACTTTTTTGATGCTGTTCCATAATATAGAACCAATTCTAGGATCCCCTCCTTTTCGGCTCTGCACATGATACAGCCCAGCATCCACCAGGCCCAGAGGGACTGCAGATGTACCTAGTAAAGATTCTCATACCAGTCAGCTGGTCAATGGTGAATGGCTCTTTAACAGTCAGGCAGCCACTGACAATTGGCTCACTGACTGTCAGGTGTTGGGAAGCTCCACCCAGGGGAGAGCAATTGGGTAGAAATAGCTCAGAAGACACTATTGGTCTCTCACACTCCCACAGGGCTTCTGCTTAGGGGGAGGCTACTGGGCATGCCCCAGGCTTGGCTAGGGCATTCAAAGGGCTGAAGGAAAAAGGAAACTGAGGACAGAACAACTCTGGCTCCCAACTTAGAAGAAGACCTAGAGGACAGGAGATAGAGCAGGATTCACTTAATCCTTGCTGTTCTGTCTGAGACCAAGAAAAGACACTTCAGTAAAACTGGGAGATGGTGCATGATGGCTGGGGCATGATGGCTGGGGCTTAGGATCCTACAGGTGACCATAAATTTTAAGGCCTAATTTTAGTAGAGTCTTGTATAATTTGTACTGGGAACATCCAGACTATGGTGGTGCTTCAGGAACAAGTAGAAAAGACAACATTTGCCAGTTAAGACTGAAGAAAGACAAAAACTTCAGGGTAGCTGTCCAAAATGTAGTCTATTCCCCAAATACCAGTGAGCTGTCCATATAAACACTTAACACGATACTGAAGATCAAAATGCCATCAACAAAGTCTTCAATCAAACGTGAGGAAATCATGACACTCTATTTGCTCAATTGTTCCTTCAATACCTCATATTGTGTGATAATACCATTTGGATCCATGGGTTCTTTCCAGTTCAGGAAGATCTTGTCTTCAAAAGGAGTTCCCTTTAATGATTTTGCTGGCACAGGACCAGGAACTGCAATGAACAAGTTTATTTATGTAAGACAACAACCAACAGCCAAAAATCAATACCACCAATCACCACCAGAGTGCATATTGTTT